>NW_028088227.1:22326010-22926010 GCF_014824575.4 Sturnira hondurensis | reverse complement strand
TCCCATGCTATGCAATGAGATAAAAGACTGACTGCATAGGGTTTTGGACACAGCCCTGGTTAGTGATAGTCTGTCCTCTGTGTTTGTCTTCTCCTAACACTTGTACAATCAGAACAGAGCTGGTTGAGAATTCTGAGGCAGTGTTTGTCATTTATATATCTTCTCTGATGACAGAAGACTAGTCATAGAAGTTCCCCACTATGTGATTTCACAAAGAAAAGAAGATCTCTATGGAAAGAGATATAGACTTAAAAGAAAAACAAAAGAAAAAGAAAGAAAGAAGAAAAGAAATAAGCCTCAAGGATAAAGAGCTTTTTAAAGCACAAAAAAATCAGGGTAAATATTTAGTATTCAATTTGCTTTGTGGCTTCTTGAACAACTTGAAAAGGAACATTTTCCATTGAGAGAATATTTTCATGGGTGATTTAAAAAAATAAATTGAGAACCAAAGAATGTGTTTAGACAGTTTAGTCAGATTTTAAAAATTCTATTTGCATAATATTAAATAGTTTCATTCCCTGTACTTATATTACAATCCAACTTAACAAACAGGGCAAAAATGTCTTTTTTAGTGGTGCTTAATCTACACATCCTATTCATGTTTTTATGAGTGAGTCAAGAAGTATTTACTTTGGAAGGATGGGAAATGAATAATAGGAAAAAAGTTGAAACCCTCAATTAAGACCACTGTATGTCAAAAGAACTTAAATTTGAAGGAAATATATTCACCATAATATTAAAAAAAGTTTTTCTATGGTTCTACTCATATTAATTACTGATAAAACATATGGCCTTAATCTGAATGTCGATGATATTCTCAATTTATCATAGAAAAAAAGAACATAGGCAGGAAAATCTCAGATATTCCACACAGCAATATTTTCACTGATATGTCCCTTAGAGCAAGGGATTTAAAGAAAAAATAAACAAATGGGATTTCATCAAAATAAAGAGCTTCTGCAAGGCTAAAGAAAACATCAGCAAAATGAATAGGGAACAAACTGTATGGGAAAATATATTTGTAAATGATACCATGGACAAAGATTTGATCTTCAAAATATATAAAGAACTCACATGATTCCATGCCAGGAAGACAAGCAATCCAATTAAAAAATGGGCAAAGGACCTAAGCAGACACTTCTTTAAGAAGGACATGCAGATGGCCCAGAGACATGTGAAAGGATGCTCAGCATCACTGGCCATCAGAGAGATGCAAATTAAAACCACAGTGAGATACTACTTCATACCAGTGAGAATGGCCATCATAATCAAATCAATAAACAACAAATGCTGGAGAGGTTGTGGAGTAAAGGGAACCCTAGGTCACTGTTGGTGGGATTGCAGACTGGTACAACCACTGTGGAAAACAGTATGGAATTTCTTCAAAAATCTAAAAATAGAACTCCCTTTTGACCCAGCAATTCCACTGCTGAGATTATACCCTAAGAATCCTGAAACACCAATCCAAAAGAACCTATGTACCCCAATGTTCATAGCAGCACAATATACAATAGGCAAGTGCTGAAGCAGCCTAGGTGCCCATCAGTAAAAAAGTAGATAAAAAAATTATGGTACATTTATACAACGGAATACTATGCAGCAAAAAGAAAGAAAGAGCTCCTACCCTTCATGACAGCATGGATGGAACTGGAGAGCATTATGCTAAGTGAAATTAGCCAGGTGGTGAAAGACAAATACCATATGATCTCACCTATATGTGGAACCTAATCAACAAAACAAACAAACAAGAAAAATATAACCAGAGACATTGAAATAAAGAAAAAGCTGTCAGTAACCAGAGAGGAGGGAACAGGGGGATAAGGGAGAAAGAAAGGGAAGGGTTGTCAAGGAACATGTATAAAGGGCCCATGGACAAAGCTAAACAGGAGTAGGATTGAGGGTGGAAGGTGGGGGCCGGTGGGGTGATGGAGAGTGGTGGGGGGAACAATTTAAAAAAAGAAAAAAGAACCAATGATTTTATACATTTGCATATATGTTCTTAGTCTTTGATTTACCATTTATTATTCACAGTCTACAAAATTGTTTCTGGAGAAACATATAAAATTAGTTTGTTAATTATATTGTTACAATCTTCAATTGTAGAAGATTCAAAGAACAATTTAATATATATTATTTAAAAAAATATATTATTTAAATACTTTCTAGAACATGGAATACCAAATGACAAATAAGGCATAATATTACTATATGATTATTGAACCTACATAATCAAATTTATAATTATATTAAATATATTGTTTTTATACAAATAGATAATTCTAAGCTGCTTAATAATCTAAACTTGTTTAAAATAATAAATATTTACTTTGAAATACTACCCACAGTACTGATTTTGAAGGAAACTTTTGAAAACATTATTAGGAAACGTCATGCAAAAAGTACCTTGTAGTGAGCATTGAAACATGTGGATGTACCTTGGTAATTATAATGTTTAAGGCAGAAATTGACTTTAAGACATTTATTTTGGTTTAGCATAAAAGGGGATAACTGGGACAACAAAAAACTTCCCACTAATAGCAAGTGTGTTCACTAACTAAAATTTACAAGCAAATAATTTTCCTCTACTTAACAGAACTGAGATTTGGTCAATCTCTCATTCTCCTACAAGTGGATGGGACCCTAAATACTGATAACAACCTGTAAATAGTAGAAATTCGTTGAATTCCTTTGCCTGTAAAGATAGAGGAATAGACCACGAAATATGTGATATCACTGAGATTTAAGCAATATCTTTGAAACAAGTGCTATAAAATTGTGTATAATGAAAATTGATTAAAAATAGAATTCACTAGATGGTTGAGTCCACATCAACTACAATAATTTACTACATTAACTTAAAAGGAGAAAATAAATATAGTTGAATTGTTAAAGATTCACTTTTACATATAAACAAATATTTAAAGTAGATTTTCCAGCTAAATATCTTACTCCCTCTGATTTTAGCTCAAAAAATGATTAATAATTTGTATGAGTTGCTGTTTACAACCTAACCCTATGAAGACTTCACAATAAGTTGTCATATTGAGTCAAATCAATGGCTTACATAATCAAGTGTTTTGTTTCCAAATGACACCAAAGGGCATTTAATTAAGATGGGGAACAAAATTGGCCATAGCACTTCTCCCTGGACAGTCCTATTTGTATTTTATTCATCCAAAATAAATTCTCTCTTTAGCTTATTTTTTCTTAAGCCAGTTCTCTTGTTATGTCAAAATATTTTTCATAACCTTTCAATTTTTTCTGTAAAAAGTACTTGGTGTCTGCACAACTCACACACACACACAAGAATGCTCTCCCACTCACACTTTTTTTTGCCCTCTTAAAAAATGTATGTATAGACAGGCTAGCATGAGTTTTCCATGACTGACAGTAATTTATATTTGCTTAAGTGTTTTTTTCAATCCCTTGTTAGACTTTCATCCAAGCTTCTTAAGACCTCAAGAGTTATCACACGACAGTGTCTACTAATTAAAAGTAAAAATAGATCCTGTCCTAGTTCCTTAAGGCTCCTATAACAAAATTTCACAGGCTGGGTGGCTTATTAACAAGAGACCTTTAGTTCTGGAGGCTGTAAGAGTGAGAACAGGGTGACAGTGTGGTCAGATGTGGACTGATGAGCCTGGAGGTTTCTTTCATGAGGGCACTGGTCACATTCATAAGGGCCTTCCCTTAGTGACATAATCACAACCCAAAGCCCCACCTCCTAACATGATCAGTGTGGTCATCAGGATTCTGGCGTGTGAATTCTGGGGGACACAAGCATTCAGGCCAAGCGGATGCATAGAGGCTGTTAGCTTTTTGCATAGATGACACGGATAGGAAGTAGCATCTCAGGAAGGCTCTCAGTAGGAACTGACTCTTGAATGATGCATGGGAAGATGTGCAGAGAATCACCAGATAAGTAAGGGCAGTAAAGACCAGGTGGAAGGAGCTCCTTGCACAACGTCAGGGATCTCCAGGCGTGTTCAGGAAACCACAACGTTCTTTTAGTGACTACAATGTAAGGTGCATTAGGGTTGTGTAACTGGGAATGTAGGCTAGAAAATATAGTTATTCAGTGCTATCTTTACCAGTGTTTCTTGAACTGTTATAATTAGGAATTATACTTTAGTTTGTAATCCAGGATACACATATAAGTTATCTTTATCTTTTTAGATACAGGCTGACCTTGATTTACATGGTTGTTTTGGTTCTATAGGTTAGTATTCTGAGACAGGTCTCACCAGGCTAAAATCTCACCAAGTCCCTGGGTCCTAGTAGGGCTGTTAGTTCTTTCTGCAAGTTCTCAGAAGGGCATCTTTTCCCTGGCCTTTTCCAGTTTCTAGAGACCACCCACATTTCTTGGCTTATGGAACCTGCTTCCGTCTTCACAGCCATCAATAGTGGGTCAAGTTCTTCTCACACTACCATATCTCTGGTCCTGTGACAGGAGGAAAACTGGAAAAGGTCTGACGCTTATAAAGGCTCATATGATCAGACTGAACCCATTTGGAGAAGAATCTGCCTATCTCAAGTTTCTTACTCTTAATCACATCTGCAAAACCCCATTTGTCATATAAGGTTACCTATATATAAGTTCTGGGATGTGGACATCCATTGTGGGGTTATTATTCTATTCAACACAATTCACATTCTGGTCTCCCCAAATTTACCTTTTCTAAAATGCAAAATTCACTCCCTGAATCCAAGTTGCTCAAAAGTCTAACTCATTAATATATAAACTAAGTGTCCAAAAATCTCATCTAAGTCTCATCAGTTCAAAAGTCCCAAATACCATCATCTAAATGATCTTATTTAGGTATGGATGAAGCTCTGGGTATAATCTACCCTGGGGCACAATTTCTTTCCATTCATGAATCTGTGAAAATAAAGAAACATGCAATCTGTTCCTGAAATGGAATCACAGGACAGGCATAGGGTAACAGAGACATTCTGGTTTAAAAAGAAAGAAAATTAAACAAAAAAGAAGAAAAGGGAGGCACACTGGTTTCAATAATTTCTATACCCATTTGGGTAAACTCCATTAGGGTTCAAGGTCTGTGAATGACCCTCTGTGGTTTTCAGCTCCTTCCAGGCTCCTGGCTTCTTTCCTTTGAATCATCCTTCCCATTTCCTGAAATATGGGACGTGTTTGCAGCTGATTTTATCAGCTTGCTTCCTGCCAGTAAAATTTTAGGGGTCTGATAACCCCCTCTCATTTCATAGTTTATCCCTTTTGGTCCAAACTGGAAGTGTCCATTGTAGTATAAAATTTCCAAGAACCGTGTGGATCTCCCATGTGTGCCGTAGAGATTCACTCCACTGGATAAGAGGTTTCCACAGATATTTCTTAGATAGTTAGTTCTCTATTTTTGGCTTCTGTTGAGATAACTGAGGAACAACACTCTTAACCTTCTAGATGTTCTCTGTGATTGAGGGCATCCGAGAGTCACGCTCTCCACCTCTCCCAAGAGCTCTTCGTGGGACTGTTTGAGTGTTGTGACATTTTGAGCCGTTGGCAGGAGGTTCTTACAGCCACACCCTCAGCGCTGTCTTTAGATCATACATTACTGACAGTGTATCTCTTCATTTCAGCATCTTGCGCAATCTGGATAAGCTGAGAATTTCCCAAGTCATCACCCACCAACTGGTTTGTGTTGAATCGTTCTTCTCCCATTTTATCTCCTCCTTGCATTTTACTCAGCAATAAAAAGAAATCAGGCGGCTCCCTCACCCCTTTGCTTAGAGATCCCCTCAGCTAAATAACCTATGCAATCACTTATAAGTTTTGCCTTCCGCGTAGCGGCAGAAGGCGAGTCTGCTAAGATTCCTGCGACAATAGTGTCAGGAAAACCTTTCCTCCTGTTCTTAATGATGTGGAGCTTGTTTCCTTCCGAACCCTCTGCGACAGCCCCTGTTCCATCTCTATTTCCAGTAATAGTCTGTTTGCGATGATTTAGGCATTCTCTAAGGCAATCCATGCTTTCTCTCCCACGCACCTCACTCCCTTCTAGTCTTCACGAACAAAGCCACTAACATCCACATTTCTGCTAACAGCCTGCTTAAGGCAATCTAAGCTTTGTGAACAGGCTCCTCAAAATTCATTCGGGCTTACTCACTGCCCAATCCAAAGCTACTTTGACATCATCTGAAGTATTTGCTACAGCACTCTTTCGCTCTTTGTTGTGGCCCAAACAACTTGAAAACACACAAACATATTACCTTGCAGCCAGCAACACCCTCTTCCTAGCAAAGCTCCCTGAAGACTTTGTTCCCTTAAGGCTTCAGCTGATGCCCATGTTTTCTGAGGCACGGAATTAACAGTGACTTTTCTCTTCTCAAAATTCACGTTTTCTCATAGACTGCACACTATTCAGCATAACTTACCATACGTCCCGCTGTTTCATTATTTACCTTTATAATATATGTCCAGCTATTTTAAGGATACAATAAGGTATCTCAAGACAGGAACCTCTGGCATCCCTAGCACGTGTGACAGTGTTTTTGTAGGGCAGCCACCCTGACTCCCGTTGTGAACGAGGACGCAACGTGTGATAGCTAACAGGATAGAAATCAGGAGACCTTCCTTTGTGCCCTGGGAGCTTTAGAAAGCCACAATGCTTTCCTAACACGGAGCGACTATGTGTGTTTTAAGTAGTAACAGCACTACTCTCTGATTTATAAGCACAGCTATTATTTATAAAATAATCTTCTGATTGGAGGGTAGGTTGCAATAGATGCTTCTCTTTTATGAAAATGTACTGGAAATCTTAGCTTTTCCGACAGCATGGATGGATCTGGAGATTACTATGCTAAGGAAAATAAGTCCTTCAGAGAAAGAAAAATATTGTACAATCTCACCTGCAGGTGGGATCTAATCAACAGAATCAACTGACAAACAAAATAGAAACTGAGGCATGGATACATGAAGAAACTGACAGCTGTCAGATGGGAGAGGGTGGGCTGACTGGTTGAAAAGAAGGTGAAGGGATTAGTCAAAAACACACAGAACACGCAGACAGAGGGATGTGTGGTGATGGCCAGAGCGAAGGGCATTGGGCACTGGGTGGAGGTGGGCAAAGGTGGGGAAAATGGGGACATTTATAATAGTTATAAAACAAAAATAAAGTTAAAAAAAGAAAATGTGCTGGGTGGCCATAAGTCACCCACAGCAAACCCTTGCAGTTTTATTGCTTGATAATTAATACATTTGCATTCACTTCTACAAAATAATCTCTTGTGAATTTTTTTGCTAAGTCAACTATTGCCCTCAAGGAACAGATATTGTCTCCAGTTGGCTTTGCAGCCAAGCTATTTCTTAGAATCACATGCAGAAATGCACTGATGTGAGAGCCAGACTCCTAAAATCACCAGTGCTCCAGGGAATTGAGATGGGACACTTCTCTGAGATGATTTCTGGCACCACGAGACTCTCGATGCTGCCAGCATGGCTGTTATAAATAATTGCTTAACTGCACACCGTGTTCTCAACTGCTCTGTGCTTCCCATTCCAGAGTCAAAGTTCTAGGCAGGAACATCTGATTGGCCAAGCCTGTCAGGAGGTGAGGAGAGTAAATCTCTCAAAGGGAGGAAGTGTATTTGCCTGCTGATGAGCCAAAACACGACAATTGTCCATGAGACCAAGGTAGACTTTCTGCTGTGAAGTGAGGTCAACTCTCAAGTATCTGGACACATGCAGTTTTTTCCTTTTTTTTCTTTCATAAAATGAGCAGTTCCCCTTGATGGAAAGGCTTTTAAATGTTATCTAGTCTGATATTTCTCCATGCTTCAGTTGAATATGGAAGGGTAGTAATGACAAAGAATTTCCCTGGTGAATAGTCCATTTTAATTTTTTTTTTTTTTGCAGAGGGTACAGAGTGATGCAGATCCCTTTGTGAGTAAAGTGATTCTTGTATTGACCTTCTAGCCTTTCATACCACTTTGAGAGCTACAGAGGGAATAGACCCAATTATTCTAAACAGAACCTTCTCTTTAAAATGAAACATACGTGTGACTTTTTAAAAAGTCATTGTTTAAATGCTATTAGCTCTAGTTTGTTTAACAATTCTTCACTTGACATACTCTTGGCTCAATACTCCTGCTTCTGCTGTTCTCCTTTGACACATACAGACACACCAACATACACCGATGCCCCACCACAGACACAGGTTCACACACACACACACTGCTACCCAAACGATGCCTCCCCCCTGTCCCCCATTTGTGATACTGAGAAATGAAAATTTGTTCTGGTCTGACAAGTGAATGGTGTGGAGGGGCTAGCATCCCACATTTCTTTGGTACCCTATGACTACTCAGGTTTTTGGGGGGTCATATAATACTATTCAGTCATATGGAGATTTTTTCATATTTGGGGTTTTTTTTTGGTGGTGACTTTGAAAACTGTACTTGAACAAGAATTAAATAAAAATAAAAATTAAAAAAAATATTTTTAATTATATTTTTTTCCATGACCATTTAATCCTCTTCTATCCCCCTTTCCCTACAATCACCACACTGTTGTCCATGACCATGACCCCGTTCTCCTTTTTAGGGCTCAGTCCCTCCACCCCCTAACCTCCCCCACCGCCATAGCTGCCAGCCTGCTCTCTATCTGTGAGTCTGTCTCCGTTTTATCTGTTAGTTCAGTTTGTTCATTAGATTCCACATAGGAGTGAAATCATATGGTATTTGTCTTTCTCTAACTGGCTCATTTCACTTAGCATAATGCTCCCCAGGTCCATCCATGTTGTCACAAAGGGTAAAATTTTCTTCTTTGCGGTCAAGTAGTATTCCATCGTATAAATGGCCCATCGTTGTTTTACCCACTCATCTACTGATGGACACGTGGGCTGCTTCCATAACCTGGTGATTGTAAATAATGCGGCACTGAACATAGGGGTGCCTGTGTTCTTTCAAATTAGTGCTTTGGGTTTCTTCAGATAAATTCCCAGGAGTGGAATCACTGGGTCATAAGGCAGCTCCATTTTTGATTTGGCGAGACATCTCCATACTGCTGTCCTCAGTGGCGGCACCAGTCTGCGTTCCCATTTGTTCTGAAGTGTCGTCTTGTGAGATTGTGTCTCTCGTGGAATGACGTCTGAATCTCAGTGCATCACGTAGGCTGCACCTGTGAATTAGGTTTCTGGTGCGGGAGCTTTTGGGCGTGGGTCCTGAACCTGCAAACCAGCTGGGAGGCGTTCTTTCCTTAAACGTTATCATCGTTTAAGTGTGAAGTCCTGGGACGTCCTGGGAATCTCTCTCAGATGCTGGGATGACTCTGCAGGATGCGTCGGAAATGCAGATCTGTGATGCTTCGTGCAGGTCTCTCTCGCAGAGAAGCCGACATTCCTCCTTAAGGATTTGGACACACGTTTCCTTCACACCTTAGATGTCAGAGAACCATACTCAGAATCTCTGTGATTTATTTGGTGTAAGAAATGGCTTGGTCTAGGTCTTTTTTCTATTCAAATTTATTCATTAATTCATTCTAAATCCAACCTTGAAGTTCATATTATGTTGCTGGGAGGAGGGTCATCTTGTCACCAAATTAATACTTCTTTATGAAACTATAAAGGGGGATGAGAATTTTCCCTTAATTTAGAGCCAGGTAGATCTTGTAAAATAAATAAAATTAATATGTGCATTTACTTTTCATCTAAGGAAGTACTCTCATTTTTTTAAACCCAAGAGCCTGTCATTCTGTTCTATCTTGCTTTTGATAAATCATCCTCTACCAACTAATATTTCTCTACGTTCTAAAACTATGTATTTTACACATAAATGGCAGTTGACACTCAAGTTCAGGCATGGGGAGTATTAAGGAGTGGTGGGGACTGTGGTAAAGAGAAGAGTATAGTTTTTCCTTGTTGGAGAGCCATTACATATACTGAGCCAATTGTTGTCATATAAGAATGTGAGGCCAGTGTTGCTATATCTTTCAACTTTTTTTTCAGGGGAAGCCAGAAATCTGGGTTTTTATGTGAAATTTCCCAGTTTTAAATGTTCAGAACATTAAAAAAAAACATATAGGAGCCAAAAGAAACATACCTCTTGGCCAGGTTCAGCTTACAACAGTTTGCAACCTCTGTTCCAGAGACCTGGAGCTGGGGCCCAACAACAACAGTGATGGCTCAGTAACTGTTGCTCCCCCCCTACTGCCCCAGGGACCCGTGGCTCTTTACAGAAATGGAAGCTTGGTAACCCTCGTCTGGCAGCCTGCCCTCCTCTATCCAGATTCCAAAAGGGGAAGCCTATCATGGTCCCTGAAGGGGTCTCACCACATCCCTTTAACTATTAACTTTCCCACCGGGTCCTATGTTCCTTAAAAGACGGGGAAGTCTATTAAGGCAAATTATATAGTAACCAAGATGTGTTAATTGCCATGAATAAGCCCCACTTTACCAAGAATTCTTCTATAATAAAATTTCCTGTCCTGGCTGGTGTAGCTCAGTGGACTGAGTGCCAGCCTGCGAACTAGATGATTGCAGTTCGATTCCCAATCAGGGCACATGCCTGGGTTGCGGGCCAGTTCCCAGCAGGGGACGCATGAGAGGCAACCATACATTGATATTTCTGTCCTTCTCTCCTTCCTTTCTCCTCTAAAGATAAATAAATAAATAAAGAATCTCCAACATTTCCCCCCATATTCTAAGAGAAGACCCCTTCAAAACACTGACTAACTTTTTAAACATAAGGGAAAGATAATTTTTGATCTGGCTAAGCAATCCTTCTGACTCACTCAGAAGAGTTAGTTCTTTGCTGTTAGGAACACAGCACAGCAGAGCAGAGAACAAAAACAAACTGATAAGATGTTGCAAGATCGTGTAATGGATATTGAGTAACTACCACGTGACCCCCAAACTACAGATGCAAAAGTAAGCCTGCATGATGTGAGGAACAGCGTCTGTTAAAAATCCACACAGGAGTGTGGGACCTGGTCCCCCTGGGTGGCAGGCACCCCAGCTGTGCTTCCCTGGGTCTCCTGTGAGGGTGCTCCAGAGTCAGGTCTGCCTGTGCACCCCTGTCACTCCCAGGGTCTCTCTCTTTTTGTTTTCCAGTTTCAAATCTCTCCACTCATGCCATGCTCATAAATCCCAGAAAGGACTTTGGACCACGTATGTGCTTTAAAATAACATAGAAAGAGAAGAGTTACTGAATGCCTGGGAGTCGCTTATACAATGTAAGCTTCTAGAAATTATAATGTTGCACTGGTGTCATTTCAGGAAAGTGATTATAGAGTTACTGTAATAGTAATAGCTGCTATTTATGGAGTGGGGACTACATATATTAGGTATTATTCATGTGTTTCTCTGTTGAATCATCACAGAAAATGATCGAGGGATGATTAAATGTTTTGGATGCTTTACATGTGTTCCCAGTTGATTACTCACCAAAAAAATAACTAAATACAATAAAACAAGAAATGTATTATTGCTTTACCCAATATTGGGGGAAAATGAGACTTAAAGAGCCTTAACTACTTTGCTTAAATGTGTCTGGTTGGTAAGGCCTGGGCCTGAACTTGACACCCATGAAAGGTCATGCGTTTTCCATCACACCACTACATCTCTTTTGCTGGGATCGAAAACAGTTTCACTCAGTGATTGCTGTTTGAGGAATGTTTCACCAGTCTCCCAATTGCCTCGAATACTTATGTATAAATTAGAAATAATTTGATCACAGGTAATGATTTCTAACAGAAAGCCTCACAGTGGATTAAACAATGTTGCAATTTGTTTTTGGCTAGACACTACTCTGAGACAGAGACCAGCATCAGAGGTTCTCACAAGCAGCGTTCTGGAAATACCACCTTTGGGAATGTGAAGGAAACAGGAGTCTGGGTAGAGGGAATTGATGGAGGTTCAGATTCAGGAAGACCTCAGACAAGTCTGTGGGAAGCTCCGAGAAGGGGTGGCTCTTCAGAGTTATCTTGTGTTGAGGGGAGACCCCCAGGACCTTAACCCCCTCATAAACCAGTCTCTGGACACAGGCTTCCCCAGGAAGGGGACATATGCTTGGGTGAGAAGGGGTTCTTCTGCTGATGCTGTTCTGGAAGCGGGTTCTTGACAGCTTGAAGACACCAGCTCCTAATTTTTCTAGAAGCCGGAGGAGTAAATCCTGAAATCTGACTGGGGATGTTCAGCCATTTGATAATGTCGAGACTTCTGTATAACTGTTTCTCTCGGTCCTTCTTTATGACCGCAAATGGCAACTCTGACTCTAGGTGCCAAGCTCAGAGCAAGGGAGAAGGGCATGGTGTGGGCGATCATGGCTCCCTGTATCAGAAATGGTAAGGTCCTTCCCTGGACGTGGCTTTTTCATTCTTGTAGATTAGAATTGGTGTGAGGGCCAGGGAGATTGACACATTAATATCTGCCGAAATGACACAGGAGTATATTGATGAATTCAGATTAATTCTCTGAGGCTGGGAATATTACTTTCTGATGAGGCTTACTAATTAAGGAGAAGCAGAAAACGGATGTGTCATAAGCAAAACACCAGGATTGTCCACAAGCCATTTTATCCTTTTTTATTATTATTAAATTTATCGGGGTGACATTGGTTAATAAGCTCATATAGGTTTCAAGTGTATCCGTCGTCTGTGTATTGCGCACACCCCCAAAGTTGGATCGTCTTTCATCACCATATATCTGCCCCCCTTTACCCTTTGCTGAACTGCCGACCCCCTTCTCCCTGGTAACCACCGCACTATTGTCTGTGTCTATGACTTTCAGTTTATACCCCACATATGTGTGAAATCGTGTGGTGCTTAGCTTTTCTGTCTGACTTATTTTGCACAGTATTCTCAAAGTCCACCCATGTTATTGCAAATGGCGGTATTTCATTTTTCCATATGACTGAGTAGTATTCCATGGTTTGTATGTACCACATCTTCTTTATCCAATCACCTACCGAAGGACACTTTAGTTGTTTCCATGTCCTTGCAACTGTGTGTAGTGCTGCAATGAACAGAGGGGTGCATACACCTTTGTGAGTTAAAGGCCTTCAAGTTTTTCACATACATACCCAGAAGAAAGGTTCCTGGGTCATATGGTAGCTCTATTCTTAATTTTTTAATAAAGATTTTATTTATTTATCTTTAGAGGGGAAGGGAAGGAGAGAGGGAGAGAAATATCGATGTATGGTTGCCTCTTGTGTGTCCCCTGCTGGGAACTGGCCTGCAACCCAGGCATGTGCCCTGACAGGAAATTGAACTGTGATCCTTTGGTTTGCAGGCCCATGCTCAATCCACTGAGCTATGCCAGCCAGGGCTTATTCTTAATTTTTTGAGGAACTTCAGTACTGTTTTTCATAGTGGATGTACCAGTTCACATTCCCACCAGCAGTGAATGGGGTTTTCTTTCTCTCCACAACCTGTCCAACCCTGGTCTTTACCTGCTTGGTTGATAATAGCCATTCTAACATGTGTGAGGTGGTATCTCATGGTAGTTTTGACTTACATTTCCCTAATAGCTGGTGAAACTTTATTCTTCATTTGTAATCACATGGATCCTTAACCAGCATATGCTCTACAGCCTACACAGAGCACATGGGCATTTGAGTGAGGAGGACATGAGCTGAGGGTCGGAGGAGAGCAAGGAATACCCCTCACACTGGTGCTTTTCTCACCTCGGCCCTTCTGGATCTGCAGAACATGACGGAAGATGACGAATGAAGTGGAGATAACAATGGAATAAGGATAACACACTGATCTTCTGGGAATTCCCACCTTATAAGCAATAGGTAACTAAAAGAACGAAGAAATCTGGTTCTATCTAATGAGAACTAACCTCTGCCTTCATTTATGTCAATATCTGTTTGCACCATCAAAAACATTTAGCTTCTTATTAGCTGTTGCTCAGTGCTATTGCTTATTGGCATTGACATTGGACAAGAGTACATCTGCGGTAAATTATCCTAGTAAGTCTTGTAAATGGGGTTGTAGAGTCCTAGTAGTTCAGGGCTGGAGAGTCTTTAGAAATTATGTAATGCAAACTCATCCTTTTACACACAGGAAACTGAGATCAACAAGGGGTAAGTTGTCCAAAATAAATAGAGTTATGAACTTTCTTATAAATTATATTTAATTGATTACACTATTATAGTTACCCTCATTTTCCCCCTTTACCCCTCCTCCACTCGTCACCCCCTATTCCCTCAGGCATTCTCCACACTGTTGTTCAAGTCCATGGGTCATGTGTATAAATTCTTTGGCTACTCCACTTCCTATACTGTAATAGCCTATAATAGCCATGTCCTCATGGCTATTATCTAACTACCAATTTGTACTTCTTAATCCCCTCAGCTCTTCCCCCATTTCTCCACATTCCCCTCTCATCTGGTAACTATCAAAACATTTGCTCTCTTTATCCATGATTCTGTGTCTATTCTTCTTGTTTGCTTAGTTAATTTTTTAGATTCAATCATTGATAGATTTGTATTTTTTTGCCATTTTATTAGTCATGGTTTTGATCTTCTTCTTTTAAATAAGTCCCTTTAACATTTCATGTAATAATGATTTGGTGATGATGAACTCCTTTAGTTTCTCATATCTAGGCAGCTCTTTATCTGCCCTTTGATTCTAAATGATAGCTTTGCTGGGTAAAGCAATATTGGCTGTAGGTCCTTGCTTTTCATGACTTTGAACTGAATATTTCTTGCCAGTACTTTTGAACCTGCAAAGTTCCACTTGAGAAATCAGCTGACAGTCTTATGGGAACTCCCCTATAGGTCACTAACTGCTTTTCTTTTGCTGCTTTTAAGATTCTCTCTCTATCTTTAACCTTTGGCATTTTAATTATGATGTGTGTTGGAGAGGGCCTCTTTGCATCCATCTGTGCTTCTTGGTCTTGAATATCTATTTCCTTCACCAAATTAAAGAAGTTTTCTTTCATTCTTGTTTCAAAGAATTTCCAATTTCTTGCTCTTTCTATTCTACTTCTGGCACTCTTATGGTGAGGATGTTGGACCTCTTGAAGTTGTCCCAGAGGCTGCTTACACTATCTTTAAGGTTTTTTTGGATTTTTTATCCTCTTGTTATTCTGATTAGTTGTTTTGTGCTTCCTTATATTCCCTATCTTTGATTGATTCTCACCTGCATCCACTCTACTGTTGTTTCCCTATAAATTGCTTTTTTATTTCAATTAGTGTATCCTTCATTTCTGACTGGATCTTTTTTATGCTGTTGAGGTCCTCATTAAGTTCCTTAAGCATCCTTTTAACAAGTGTTTTGAACTCTGCATCTGATAGATTGCTTATCTCCATTTCATTTAGCTCTTTTTCTGGAGTTTTGATCTGTTCTTTCATTTGGGTCATGTTTCTTTGTCTCCTCTTTTTGGCAGACTCCCTGTGTTTGTTTCTATGTATTAGGGCTGGTTTCAATCTGTGTCTCGGTAGTGTGGCCTAATGTAGTAGGTGTCCTGTAGGGTCCAGTGGCACAGCCTCCTTTATCACCCAGGCTGGGTTCTTGAGGTGTGCCCTTTGTGTGAGCTGAGTATACCCTCCTCTTCTAGTGGCTGTTGTTGGCAGGTCAATGGCAGGGAGTTACCCAGGCCAGTCAGCTGCAGTGATTGGCTATGACCATCTACCACCAACCTCTGCCTTCTGTGGAAGATCAGCTAGCAGGGGCAGAGTGGTGGTGCTCTTACACGGTGTGTAGCTGTCCCCTGGGTGCACTGGCTCTAAAGTTTCCATGGTGATACAGGCCAAGGTCAGCCAGCCCTCACTCTGTTTTGCCCAGGGCCACCCTGCCTGAGCTACATAGCAATCCGACATGGCTGCTGCTTGTGCTAGGTCCAAGGCCACTTAACAAGAGGTACAGGGACTGGGACCAGGGAGCTCACTGAAGCCAGTTGCCGCTTGTTTGAGAGGATTTAGGAAGTTGTGGAGTATGAACCAAGACCAGCCATTCATATGGAAAAACAACTTGGGCAGGCCCAGAATTTGGGTGGGGCAGAGTCTCTGGGGATCTTCAAGGTGGGTCGAGCAGTGTTAGCCAGTTTGGTGCAATCTCAGGTATGGCACCAGCTTTCTGGTTCTGTGCCGAGAGGGTTTAGAAAAGGGACAATGGCTTCTGCTTCTTGATGCTATATATTTCAGTTTCTTCCTCTATGCCACTGGTGCCTTTCAAGCTGCTACCTTGGTACTGGAGCTCAAAGAGAGTGAGTCTGAGTAGCTGAGTTTGTATATGGATTCTTTAAGAGGAACTGCTTGGGGCTCTAGAAGTTTCTTCCACTGATTCCATGCCTACTGATATTTGCATCCAGAAGTTGTAGGAACTTATCTTCCTGGCACTGGAACCCTGGGCTGGGGGCCTGGTATATGGTTGGGATTCCTAGCTCCTGAGATATCCCTCCCAAATTTTTATCCACCACACGTGGGGGAGGGGCCAGCCTGCTCCATGTCTGTGCCCCTCCTACTATTCTGGACGGATGTCGTTTCTTTAATGCTGTAGTTGTCAGACTTCATTCAACTTGATTTCTGACAGTTCTGAGTGATGGTTGTTCTATATTTTAGTTGTAATTTTGATGTGGTTGTGCAAAGAAGTGAGCCATATTTAGGTATGAACTTTTAAAAAGTCCTCTATTTTCCTTTTCCATTAAGCAACAGTTATGTCTTTTGACGGTCTTAGACTTTTCTTTGGGCAGTTTGAGTGGAGTAATTGTAACACATGCAAAGAGTTGAAATGACTCATTTGTATTCAGGGAAAAGAAATAGAGATAGCTTAAGTGATTATTATGAGATTGAAGTCTACTTCATGAGCCAAAGAAATCAAACATTAGAACCACCACCTGTTTTTCTACAAAGTAATTATTTAAAAATAATACTTGGTGATTGTTGCTTTATTTACAGCACAATTAATATGTTTCTGAATCAGCAAAATACAATGGATATTTTAACAAGCATCTATTCAACTTGGTGATTTCCCAACAGTCCAAATCTAAACATAGATGTCAATGTGAAAGTTTGTTTAAGGGGAAAACCTATCCAAAGAGAAACATTTGTTTCATGTGTAGTGGGGAAATATTGATCTGCAATTAGGTTTGTGCAAAAAGCTAAGAGTTTTATAAAAGTTTCCACTGGCTGGTTGTCTCATGTGATCCAAGTGAAGGAACTATTTGAAAAAAAAAAACCAATGGGATGGGTTAATCACTTTTCAAAATGCTACTTTGGCCCCGGATGGTGTTGCTCAGTGGACTGAGTACCAGCCTGGGAACCACAGGGTCACTGGTCAGGGCACATGACTGGATTGCGAGCCAGGTCCCTAGTGAGGGGCACAGGAGAGGCAACCACACATTGATGTTTCTTTACCTCTCTTTCTCTTTCCCTTCCCCTCTGTCTAAAAATAAAATAAATAAAATGTTCTAAAAATGCTACTTTGGCAAAAAATTTTAGTTTTTGCTGGGGATTTAGTTTCAGAAGTAACATTTTCTATGGTTGGATGTGCTACATGGGGAGTATAAACAGAGTTTTAGCGTGAGTGAATTGGCTCAGGTGAATAGTGCGTTCTAAACAACAAAAGCGTGTGCAATAGTGATGCTTATCAGATGGACTCTTAACATGTGTGATATTTTTCTAGGTGCATTTTTAGCTTACAGTAATTAGCAAATTATCCAAATGATTGCTTTGTTTCTTTTTTCATTGCTAAAATGTGTATTTCACTGAGATTTAAGTTTACATCACAAAAGTGTGTGTTTAAGAGGGTACTTTGGTGAGATTGTTGGTTAAACTTCTTTATTTTACAAAGAAATGAAGGCCAAATGGGGATAAATGGCTGTCAAGATCACAGAGCTAGTTAGTGACAAGCTCCCCGATTTTTTCACTGAATTGAGTTAGTCTGTGAAGAGAGATGGGGCCTCCCTCAGGGAGACGGGTCCCCACTGTCTGATCATAGTCTACAAAATTAGATTCTTTGAACCAACATGGCTTTTTATTTTTTAGAACAGGATGGCGTATGAGGGGCAGACTAAGGAACAGCTATTAAAAATTACCATATGAGAGAGGACAGAAATGCTACAAAATAAGGAAGTTTAATATACTTGTTGGAGGAGCAAATAACATACATCAATGGACCTTAAGGACTGAGCTATCGATACATGAAACATTTTAGTAGTTGAAGCTCATATCGCCATTTTGAATTATCAAGTCATTTCAGTGTATGTATATCACATATTGCGTACACCCAAAATCTTCAGGGAAAGAAAGTCTACAGGGGAGATTGAAACCTGAATTGGACAAATTTTGCATACAAACTGGAGCACTTAGAAACAAAATGCAATTCAGCAATATGCAAAGATTTCTTGGGACTTCTGATAGAAAATACTGTATTGATATAATTAAAATCAATGCATTGTATAGCATATAGTTGAATTATATTTTATTAATTATCATATTCTGGCTCTTAGAAATTTAAAGTTTGCTACTTCTCTCTAACTCCAGTTAGAGGTGGGTTGATGATTACAGCAATGAACTATTAATTCAAGTAAGTATTTTCTTCCCTCTTTCAACTTATAACTAGAATGTGTTTTCAGTCATAAAGTCATTGTAGACATCTTCCATTACTCTGACTTAGGAATTTTCAGTGTAGGATATTTGTGATACTTGTTGCTTATAATCATTGTTTCATGGTAAAATACAATGTAGGCTCTGGTCAAACTTGACAAGTAGAAAACATGAGTGTCAAATTATTTTAAATGCAATATTTCATGATTTTTATGTAACTGATAAGTAAAACTCCATATAGCCATGGATTACAAAAAATACTCCTTAAGTCAATAGAGAACTAGAAAGGTTTATTTATTCTAATTGTCCTGCCTCCTTCCTTTCTCCAAATTAGACAAAGCTTGGCATGATTCATTTTTCTTGTGAGATAAAAGTTCAAACATGTAATCTTTGAATTGTTATAAATACTAATAATTCTGAGTTAAAAATGTTCCCTCAGTGGCCCTGGCTGGTGGAGGGATGGGGGGAGAGGAGAATAATGGGGGAAAGAACAGAAAGGGTCATCAAAGAAGATGTGTAAAGGACGCATGGACGAAGCCAAGGCAGGGTAGGATTGAGGGTGGGAGGTTGGGGTGGAGTGGTGGGGGAAGGTGGAGACAACTGTACTTGAACCACAATAAAAATAAATAAATAAAAATGTGCCCTCAAATCTTGAAACTGAGATTTCCAGAGTTGAGAAAAGCAGTGTTTGGAAGGATCCTTGTGATCCACCATGAATCCCTGACTAGACAATAAACATTGTTGTCGTGGGCACATAAATACTCGTAAATATCATTTGTTCCTTCAAGTGATTTAGAAATATGCACTCCTTTACTTTTGATTTTTTCTTTTATTTTTTAATTTATTTTATTTTATTTTTTAAAAAATTCTATTTATTTATCTTTAGAGGGGAAGAGAAGGAGAGAAATATCCATGTATGGTTGCCTCTCCTGAGTCCCCTGCCAGGAACTGGCCCGCAACCCAGGCATGTGCCCTGACTGGGAATCGAACCGCAATCATGTGGTTCGCAGGCCCGCACTCAATCCACTGAGCTACACCAGCCAGGGCTGATTTTTTCATTATAAAACAATTAGATCAGCCCTGGCTGGTGTAGCTCAGTGGATTGAGCGTGGGCCTGAAAACCAAATAACCACGGTTTGATTCCCAGTCAGGGCACATGCCTGGGTTGCAGGTCAGTTCCCAGCAGGGGATGCAGGAAAAGCAACCATACATTGATATTTCTCTCCCTCTCTCCTTTCCTTCCCCTCTGAAGATAAATAAATAAAATCTTTAAAAAATAAAAAAATAGCATGCATGTGCTAAAAAACCCCCAATTAGATCAATGCACTCTCATGCCATTCTCTGCTCCATTCTGTTAAATCCTTTCCCTGGTCATGTCTTCCATAGTGACACGCAGGATCAGAATGGAGAGAGGGGGAACCATTTCTTGTCTGTTACATTCTTTATGATTGGTCTCTGCTCTCAGTTGCATAAGACACAGTCACCTCAAACGCCTACCCTTGACATTAAAATAAAATGTTAAAACAGTCAGAAGTTCATTCTCTAATATTAGAGTTAGAACCTTGAGATTATTTGAATTGAGGGTTATACATGGAAACTGGTGTTACAGAAGCCTCGAAGGGTAGTGGACAGTCTATGAGCAACACAGCCATGTGACAAGCCCTCTGCCCACAGCAAAGCAGGCCAAGGCGTCAGATGGCTGCCACTTGGAATATAGCTCCCCGGTTCTCTGCATGTACCACCTATGAAAAGTAGAGCAGTGACAACAGAAAGGCAATGAAAAAAAGCTGAATTAGTGTACCCCTTAATTTAATGATTTGCATGTCTGAAATAATTTATTTAAAAAGGACACCTAATGTAAATAGATTTCCACTGAAGGCCTTAAGACTGATTTGTCAAGATTACTGTGTATACTGTAAAAATAACTTATACGTATTATGTATGCATACATTATTTTTATAGTATTCAGGTAAATTATCTATCTTTGGTCTCTCAGTAACTATTTTGAAAATCACTGCATTTATACCTCCTCGGAGAGAAGAGAATTAGAAATGGCTCTATCTACCCTGTGAAGGTTCTAGCATGGGCTATAAGCCATGGGATGACTTACTGCATATAAACAGGTGACCCAGGAATTTCCTGCAAACAATGCAGACTCAAACATGGATGTGTGGAATAATTTATTAAGATCTCTGGCATATTTATGTCTTCTGCCTTCTATTTTTGTAGGCCTGGTAAAATTCAGATGCTGTCGGATGTTGCTGTTGAGTTAATGTGGCCACAACAGGGTAAAACAACTGTGATGCCCCCCTCAAATGGAACAAATAAAATAGCTATGCATTATTAGAACTCAATAGTAATTTAGTTTCATGTTTTTTTCTCGCTTTTTAACTCACATTTACCTTAAATCCCCCTTTAAAAATTGGCAAGTTGATAGAAGATTAAATATTTAAAGAAAAAAGTGAAAAAAATGAGTGAAAGGATTATAAATCCTAAGCTTTACACTGTAGAATAAATAAAAAATGAAAATATCCAAAAAAGTAACATTGCTTTGCCGATCAATGGCCAGGCAGCCCCCTGCCCCACACCGTGCACACACTGTTCGGGCGGCATTCAGTGGGGAAACCTCCTGAGTTGCTCACTGATCCCAAAGTCATGCAAGGTCTGACAAGGTAAGAAAGTCAGGGTATCAGTCCCTGGGAGGTAAGTCCTGATCCCATGACCGTAAAGCTTCTAAGCTATAAGATCTCACAAGAGTCTGCCCTCTCCAATAGTCCTTTGACAGAACAGAAACTTAGCTCCACTTGTGCATTGTCAGCCTGTCCCTTGGCGTGGTCAGGATTGGGGGCTGTGCCTCTCAGACAACCGGAGTTGATGGCCTTAATCACAGCCCTGAACTTTGTGGGGCTGCAACCTTTGGTCTGTCAGGTCAAAGGGAAGGGCTCAGTTACAGAGAAGGTAAACTTTATCTATCAAACCTGTGTACCCATTATTCCACATGAATATGGACATGATCAATTATCTGTGATATTTCAGATAAATAATCTTCTTGTATAGTTTCTATCATTTCACTGAATGAATAATGTGGCTATTGTATCTGGTTTATGTTTCTGGAAGGAACTATGACTCAAATACAAAATTAATTGTTTTTTTAACAGATTATAAAATGAGGAAATGGTCATTTTAAGCCAATTAATTAAAGATATATTTTGCTTAAGACAATGTTTGAATTGTAGCAAATCTGGCTTAAAATTAAATTTCTGCTAAAGAAGTCTCATTTGTCTGTACTTGAGTCAGATACTAGCTATTTCACAAACTTTCTTCTTTTCCCTTTCTAAATGCCCAGCACGACTCCCCTATCCCGTCTCTCATGAAGCTGGGTGTGGCCCCACAACTGAGTTTGTCAAACAGAACGTAGATCTTCATCCTTGGTCCACAAGAATCTACCGCCCACCCTCATTTCTCTCCCTCTGCTGGAGCCGGCCAATCGGATGTCAATGCGTGGGGTGTCTTAGGATCCGTAAACTCTGTGTTGAAGGTGATAGAATTTCCTTCAAACTGAAGCCTGAGTCACTCTGGCACAGACCCTCTCCCTCAACTGCTGGGGGAAGTTTCAATGAGCAAAACATAAACTGCTTTCTAGGCCGAATCCCTGCCGTGTTGTTTATGTGTTACGGCAGCTGAGGTTACCTGAAATACCACATAGACGCCCTTGACAAAGTATGGGCTTTAGGTCATTATTTAAAATAAGTTAAAATATTTTAATGTGACAAACTTAGGGGGATAAGTTTCTAATAATGAGTTACTCTATTCAAATCACTAGTGGCATTCTATACTTCCTTATGGCTCATAACCTAGGAAAGGTTTTACATTCTTAAAGGATCGTTTAATATATATACATATGATTTCCTTTTACATAGACTTTGTCCTCTAGAAAAGTTTTAGGTTCACAGCCACATTAAGTGGGAAGTACAAAGAGTCGCCATAGACCCCTGCTCTCACACAGCCACAGCCTCCCTCCTTATCGACGTCCCCATCATTGTGATGTGTTTGCTGCATGTTGCACCTGCTTTAACCTCATCGCCCAGAGTCTACATTAGGATTCACTCTTGGCATTGGATTGTCTACAGGTGTTGACAAACCTGTGTTGAGCTGTGTCCATCAGTATCGTGGCCCACAGAGCCACATCACTGCCCTAAAATCCTCTGTGCTCCACCTACTCACCTCTATATCCCCACAGAGCCCTGGACATCACTGATCTTTTTACTGTTTCCACAGTTTTACTTTTGCCTGAATGTCGCTTATTTGGAATTATAAAATAGGTAGACTCTACAGATTGGCTTTTCTCATTAAGAAATGTGCATTTAGGTTCCTCCATGCCATTTCATGCCTAGATAGCTCATGCCTGTTTTACACAGCGTATTTATCACAGTTTACGTACCCACCTGCTGAAGGATATCTTGGTTTCATCCAGGTTTTGGCAAATACGAATAAAGCTGGTATAAACATTGTAGAGAGGTTTTTATGTGGACTCATGTGAGTTTTACTACTAAAGGCTAGTTTTTCTGTTCTAGGATTACATATATAATATTTATGAAATCCCTAATTTTTGTGTGCATTTGTGCCTGGTTTCTGCTTGGCATAGTGGTTTGAGATTCATCTATAAATCAGTTGCAAATGTCAACAGTTTGGTTTCTTATACCTAAGTAATATTCTATTATATGAATACATAAAATATATACAATTTGTTTATATCTTCACTTGGTGATGGACATTTGGGTTGCTTCCAGCTTGGAAATATTATGAAGAAAGATATTATAAACATTTTTTGTGGGTCTTTTGATGGATACATTTTTATTTCTTTGAAGTAAATGCCTCAGAATGGTATTACTGTCATGGGGTATGTTTATTATAACTTTTATTAAAAACTGTCAAATTGTTTTTCAAAGTGAAAATACCATTTTTCACTTACAATGGAAACATAAAAATTTCAGGTGCTAATCATCCTATCTAACAGAAAGGACTTATTCTCTGTTGAGTTATGGAAGATCTTTGAAATTTTTAGCCATTCTACTCACTATGTATGATATCTTTTTGTGATTTTTGAAAAAATCTCTTTCTTTCTTCCTTCCTCCCTCCCTCCCTCCCTCCCTCCCTCCCTCCCTCCCTCTCTCTCTTTCTTTCTTTCTTTCTTTCTTTCTTTCTTTCTTTCTTTCTTTCTTTCTTTCTTTCTTTCTTTCTTTCTTTCTTTCTCTCTCTCTCTCTCTCTCTCTCTTTCTTTCTTTCTTTCCTTCTAGGAGGGGAGAGAGAAAGAGAGGGAGAGAAACATCAATGTGTGGTTGCCTGTCACGTGGTCTGCACTGGGGACCTGGCCAGTGCATGTGCCCTGACTGGGAATTGAACCAGCAACCCTTTGGTTCAAAACCCGTGCTCAATCCACTTAGCTACACCAGCCAGGGCATTTTTTTTAATTTGTGATTTTTAAAAAATTTAACTTTTTGAGGTTTAATTTACATACAGTAAAATGCATCAGTTGGAGGGCCATTTGTTGACTTTTGTTAAATGCACATATATTAAAATCCCCACAATCAAGACACAGGATATTTTTATCTCTCTAAAATGTTTCTTTGTTCTTTTTTTCCCAGTATAACATCTCCACTCTTTAACCTAGACAACCACTGATCTGATTTCTGCCATTGGAGATTGCTTTTGTCATTCTAGATGCCATATAAATGGAATGATTTAATATAGTATGCTTTTCTGTATCTGTGTGGCTCCTTTTGCTTAGCATGATGCCTTTGAGGTTTATCTATGTCATTTGGAGTACCAGTAATCTATTCCTTTTTATTTCCAACTAGAGGTAATTGCATGATTGTATACTGTTTCTTTTCCCAAGGTGTTCAATTTTATCTTTCCACCAGCACTGTATGAGCATCCCCATTGCTCCGGTCTGAGAGCGAGATCGAGCCTCTAACACAGTTTGAAATGTACATTACCATAGTGATACTGATAGAGATGATCTTTCACAACAGCTCTCTAGAACTATTTAGCTTGCCTAACAGAAAATTTATATTCATTGAAGAATAATTTTCCATTTCCCCTTCCTGCTAGCCCCTGAGAACCACCATTATGCTCTCTCCTTCTATGAGTTTGACTATTTCAGACTTCTAATATAAATGGAATTATGCAGCATTTATCATTCTGTGTATATATTTCACTTAGCATAAAATGTCTTTATGGTAAATCTGTATTGTAACAAATGGCAAGATTTGTATATTGATCATGTACCCTGTACTCTTGGTAAATTTACATGTCAGTTGCAGGAGTTATTTAGTAGGTTATTGAGGGTTTCCTGTGTACACACTTATCATTTGCAAACAAATCTGTGTTATGCTCATTGGCTGATTGGTTGATTGATTTTTTACCTTATTTCACAGCCAGGTCTTTTAGTACAGTGCTGAGTGAAAATGGTAAGAATGGACATGGGTGCCTTGTTCCTAATCTTAAGCAGGATGGGGTCAGTCTTTCACCATTGAGTGTGATGTTAGCTGTAGTTTTTTTTGTAAACATACTTTATTGGGTTGACAAAATTCTGTACTCTTACTATCAATGCCATAAGTCTCCACAACAGCTTGTATTTTCCATAGTATTGTTTCTCTTTTAACTTGCTTCTCTACAGGTTTCAGGTGGAGTCTCTCAGGTAGTTGTGGCCAGACGGTGCCTGTGGTGAGAAGCAGGGGAGGCTCAACTGTGGCGCCAAAACGGCTTTGCTGCCCCTCCTTCCTGCGAGCCCTAGGGCATTTTCACACAGTCTCTCCAACGGGGCAGCTGGACGCCTTTCAGGGTGGCTCAGGGTTCCCAAGATCTCAAAACTGGAAACCAACAGGCTTTCTTAATGTATCAGTACAGAGTTGTCTCAACATTCTTTGTGGGTAGGCATTACACAGGAGTTCAAAGTTGGAGAGACTGGTTGTTGGGGACCACCTTAGAAGACAAGCTACCACAGCCTGCTAATGTGTGTTTAGTTAGTAGTATCTTCTCTTAGCTATTTCTGTAGTGTGAATTTCAGGAAATATCCTTTGTATATGACCTAACAACTCAAAGTTTGTAGATAATGAACTCTTCTACTTAGGTACATCTCACTGCTATTTCTTAAGTATTTTTTTAAATTTATGTATCGTTAGAGGGGAAGGGAAGGAGAGAAGGAGAGAAGTATCAATGTATGGTTACCTCTCGTGAGTCCCCTGCTGGGAACTGGCCTGAACCCAGGCATGTGCCCTGACTGGGAATATTTCTTAAGTATTTAAAACTAAATTACAAAAGATGTAAGATCATGGTTTTGTACTCCTTTAAGTTATATTTTAAAATATTAATGCAAACAGTAAAACTATAATGTCACCCTCCCACACCAATATTTGAAACAAATATCCAATTAATTAATTTATATAAAACTGTACATGCATTTGAAAGATAAATACTAAGATCCTCCAAAAAATAAAAGAAAAACTGGAGAATTAATTTAAAATGTTCAAGTCTACATGTGTGAACATGAAAAAGGTACAAAAATATGCCTAATTTTTAAGTAATGTTATATTTATAAAAATCACAAATGAACTGACAAAAAAGACAAGCAAGTATTTCCAAAGCAAGATTCTGGACTTAGCCTCACCCCACAGTGTGTTTCTGCAGGTGTTTGCCTTTAGGAAATGTGTGTGAAATAGACACCGCGTGTCACTGAAGGAATTCTTCCTAAGTGTATAATTGATCTCTGGTGAAGTAAATACAAGAGGATTATATAGATAAACAAACTCACATAATTGATGAATATCATATTTGCAGAAGTGAAATTTGGGACAAAAAGTAACTAAATTCATTTCTTAATTATTTAAAGATGATTATTCGATTGTGCATTAGTTTGACTGAGACCTGGCTCACCACTCCACCATTTCACCCCTGCCTGCTGTTCCCAGTCTCAGTGCTCGATTTATTTATGCGTTCTCTTCCCTTCTCCGGACATGTACATCAGATGTTGCCAAGCGTGAGTCAGAGCTCTCCGATAAAAGCTTCCTTGGGTATGTCGGTACATAGTCAGCTCTCCCTTCTTCTTGCTCTAATAACTGTCTGGTGTATCAATAACTTGGGGTTTTTAGTCATATTGCACTGTTATTTCATTGTTACTCTGGTACTGATATTTTCTCATCGAAATTCTTCATACCTATATTACTAGAGACCAAGCCTTGTATCTATCATGTCTCCCATATTTCAAATAGTAAATGCATGTTTTAAGGCTGTGATATTCATTTAATTAAACAGAATGTAATCTAAGCTTTTTATTTTCCCTTTTATGTTACCCCAGTTTTGACGTATTTTCACTATCTGCTCAATTAGAAGTCAGTAATTCAAAAAAATCATTTGCAAAATAATTTGAACATATCATGCAATCCTCTGATCTTCAAAGGTGCGGATGCTAGAGAATGTACACACACACGTACAAGCCACATCACAGATTCTTTACACTGGAAAACAATGCACTGCTCTGTGCATCACTTAACCAAACCATCCGTCATGCTCATCTTAAACCATGTTCTACAAAAGTACTGTGTTTAGACCCTCATCACAACAATAACATCTACTACTAGTTCTTAAGGACTCAGTCCCATTTGGCATCACTATATCATTCGGCTTCACAAACTCCGTGAATTTTCCAGGCTGAGCTGGCGAGAGCACTTACCTAGACTTAACAGGTGGCTTTGAGAGAGCAAAGGGCGTGTGTCTGAGCATCGCTGCACCTTTTCAGTTAGCAGGATCATTATCGAATGAGTGCTCTAGCAGATTTTGGGAGCCAACATCAGTGGCGTTCACTGGTCTGTTTGCATATGTGTACACACCCCGAAGTCATTTTCTCTACAATGGTCATGATGTTGACTGTTATCATAACTCAACAAAGTCGTTAAGTCAATGAATAAAATCTGACAAAATAAACTTCATTTTGATAACTTATTTAAAATATTTCTATAGAAAGGACTTCAAGTAACTCTTTATCTTTGAATGAAAAAAGAAACACTTCGCCAAAAACCTAAATATTCTTATAAGCAATAAAACAGTCTTGTTAAAAATATAAGGAGGTGAAGCTCGAAAAGTGGAGACCCCAAATGAAGCAGAAAGCACTTATAAGGTAAATATACAGCCATGTTTTTGCTTACAATTGTTTTAAACAAGCAGTTACAGTTTATAGCAGAAGAATGTCAAACCTACGCAATCATTAATGAGGTGCCGTGATGGTTTCGCAAACCTACTAGCAACTAATAAGGTCAAAAAAGAACATTTCTGGCAAAGACTCAAGGTCTGAATTTCAGTGATGAATTCGTTGCAGTGCCTTACCTTCGGGCCACGTAAATAGCAACACCCAATAAAAACAAAAGTTGGTTCATAGGAAGCCAGAAAATTAACATTGTTAAATGCAGCTCTACTCTTACTACAGAAAATCACTCTTTGTTGTTGTACCACTGACCTCCACTGGGAGCTTTCCATTTGTTATTCAACAATAACCTGCACTGAACTCAATTTTTGTCTTAGAAGGAAAAATCCGCACCGTGAACCAGCACATCTCTGGTTGCGGAGGGCAATCAAAAGTCCTTGATTAGGTTGCATGCCTTCAGTGTATGTGCGTGCATGTGTGTGTGTGCACACAATGCATTTGACCCAGACTTTTAAAGTATTGCTTTTGAGGTAGGAATTCAGATTTGGGGGGAATACGGTATTTTTGAATACATGTTTAACTATGTCTTAGATAAATTTAGAGAGTCAGGAGTCTTCAAAATGTTGACCTCTTATTTTTGGTTCTTCTCTCCCCTCCCACTGTATTTTTCTGCAATTCAGGGCATTTTAACCTTTCAATTTGATCTTATTTTCTTTTGAATGGATAGCACGGTACAGGTAAGCCATAAATTGCGTTATTGCACACTAATTACTTTTCTAAAGCATGGTAGGAACTAGCTATTGCAAGAACTATTATTTATCCTAATTGATCCCAGCTGAGCTTGGAAGGGAGCCTGGCCTGAGAGCCTTCAAAGACTCGCCAAGAGACTGTCAGATTTGATAACTCACACCACTCTGAACTTGGCTTAGGGAGGTCAGTTACAGAGTGAACACTAAGCTCTCCCCGATATTCAAGCCTGCTGAAAAATGCAGATATACTGCCAGCTGACTTGCAAGCCACTAGACTTTCAATGTTGTTTTAAGAGGCTCATGTGTTCTTGGAACTGGGGATGGGCTGCTTAACAACGAGTAGACATGTGGGGCTACAGAGCAGATGTGACTGCCCTGTGTGCTGCGAGGCATGAGCGTCTGCTAAGACATGGCTTATGCCTTGGTCTAAAGATTTAGGAGAACCTGGGACTATAACTAAGCCTTAAATTATGCTTCTTGATTGGATAACTGAATGCACCCATGAATTGGTATTTTCTTGTTTTATGTTACAGTCATCTTTTCTTACATAAAATTCCTCATGAACAGATTATACAAACACTGTTGTTGTTTTACATTATCTAAGCTCCAGATGAATGATCTTTTCCCTTGATTTATTACATTAAGGTGTAAGTACTTGAAGGAAAGAAAACAATATTTGTCTTTTCCCTGTTATGGCTTCTTTGCCTAACACAATCCCAGGATACATGATGGGCCCTCGAGAAATAAAGATTTGTTGGACAAATGAATACATAAACAATTGTATGAGTGAGGAAACGGGGCAAACTACTTGAAGGCTTTTTTTCTCTGAGTTCAATAAACTCCAGCAGTTGACGGGTGTGTTAGATAACTAACTTCCTTGCGCTAGTCACGTTGCCGTGTAGAAAACCGTGTTATACACCTGAAAGTTACACAGGGCTACGTGTCAATCATAACAATAAACCTGGGAAAAATTCAGTTGAAAGAGATATATAAACATTTTCACCATTGCCACTTTTAAAGACATTTTGGTAGAAATATATCATTTATATCAGATATTTCTGGCAGCTTATTCAATTCCTCCAGGTTTTTGAAATTTCATATTATTCATGCAGAATTTTTTAAGTATTAACTGAAATTGAGAAAATAGTATATTGAATGTTTCTTTTCCTTTTTCATTTCCAATTTATGGATATGTGCAGCTTCTTTGTATTTCTACCCTCGTATCTGAAATGTGGCCTTATTGTCATAATGGATTGCATTTTTTATTGTCATGATGGACCTGAAATTCTTTTCCCCTCCTTGAGAAGAAGGGGATATTTTCCTTCCCCTTGAACCTGGGTAGACCCAGTGATGCACTCTGACCAGTAGATTGCACCAAAATGACACCGTGTAACTTCCAAGCTTAGGCCTTAACACACTTGAAATTTGCTTTGTCACCTTTGTTTCTATGTCCCCTCTTGGAAGCCAGCTGCCGTGTAAGAAGGGCATGTGAACACCCTCTTGTGGGGAAAGGCCAGTCTTGGCAAATGGTGGGGAAGGACATAGGTAGGAGCTCATGGAAGCTAGAAAAATGAGTGAACTTCTTGGACCTCTGTGCAGAGTGAAGGGATGGAGCAAATGATATCAGTCACTTTCTTCCCAAACTCCTGATCCACAAACATGTGAGCAAATAAAGTGACTATTGTTTTAAGCCACTAAGTTTTGGGGTACTTTTTATATAGGGCAGTATACAACAACATGTACTTTCATCATTTAGAAGTCAGGGTCTGCCAAGAAGTTATCCAGTTATGTAATATGGAAAACAGAGACATTTATTGAAGAAGATAAAAGGTACAAGAAACACTGTACACAGAGCAATGATGTCCTAGTCTCCCTCCAAGCAGACACTTTGGGACCTCACACAGTTCCAGTCACCATCAGCTGCCATGTCTTATTTTCCTGACTCTCATCGATGGTCTGAAATCTCTTCCCTCTCAAAGGTGATTTTAGTTTTGGGAAAAGCTAGATGTCTCTGGGCACCAAATCTGGAGAGTAGGGGGCATGGAGTCACCTGGGTGAGTTGATGTTTCACCAAAAAACTCTGCAGGAGACGTGATGCATGAGCAGGTGCATGGTCATGATGAACCTGCCAATCACCAGTTTCCCATAGCTGTACCCTTCTGAACCATCTGAATAGCTTCCACAGAGGAATGTTCAAGCTTAACACAAAGTTTGATGCAGATTTGTTGCTCTACTCTCTCAGTCATTTTGAACGTGATGGCCACACAGTATACATGCTCACTCAACAATGTCTACTGCCCCCAGTGACTAGGACAGTGCAGTCATCCTTGTTCATGCATGTGCGTTGCAGTCCACTCTCCTTGGCTGCCAGGTCACATCGATGTTGTGCAAATTGTTCTCATTCTGTTAACAATGGCTGAACTTTTCCGGGATAAACCTTCATATTCCTTTCCTAAATAGAAGAGTTTAAGTAGGGTCACAATAATATTTTGAGGAAAATGAGAAAAAATTTATAGCATAATTTTTTTTGGTATGAGCCCTTGAGATAGATGCTTTATTCCAATCTATACCTTTAATGTTAACTTTTTACACTGATGATTAGAAATAGAACCGATCGAAGCTTTACCATGTCATTATAATACTTAACACTCAAAACTTCAACTNTTTCCCATGGCTGTACCCTTCTGAACCATCTGAATAGCTTCCACAGAGGAATGTTCAAGCTTAACACAAAGTTTGATGCAGATTTGTTGCTCTACTCTCTCAGTCATTTTGAATGTGATGGCCACACAGTATACATGCTCACTCAACAATGTCTACTGCCCCCAGTGACTAGGACAGTGCAGTCATCCTTGTTCATGCATGTGCATTGCAGTCCACTCTCCTTGGCTGCCAGGTCACATCGATGTTGTGCAAACTGTTCTCATTCTGTTAACAATGGCTGAACTTTTTCGGGATAAACCTTCATATTTCTTTCCTAAATAGAAGAGTTTAAGTAGGGTCATAATATATATTTTGAGGAAAATGAGAAAAAAATTTATAGCATAATTTTTTTTTGGTATGAGCCCTTGAGATAGATGCTTTATTCCAAACTATACCTTTAATGTTAACTTTTTACACTGATGATTAGAAATAGAACCGATCGAAGCTTTACCATGTCATTATAATACTTAACACTCAAAACTTCAACTTTACAATAAAATGACTTTCAAAGTAAGATGTTTATTAGAGTTTATGATATGAACATTTTAACTAGAATATAGTTATATCAGATTTCAATTGGTTATGCTCTCTTTACTGTAAAGAAGTACCCAAAGTTCCTGGGTTTTTGGAAAGGTGCAATTAAATACTTAATTAAGTAATGGGTAGAAATTCTTTGCTGCCAAATAACTGCAAAATATTTTTCATTATTTTCCTCTATGACTTTTTATAAAATAATTTGACAACTATTGACTTAGCAATTACTATAATACAGACAGGTTAGAATAAAGCTGTAAAAAATGTCATACTTCACCATGCTTTGTTTTCTTCTGCATAAGTTAGGATTTAAATTTGGTAGTGAGCAGGAATCCAAAAGGAATAAATTAAACATGATATAACTTAATTGCTGTCTCATAAAATTCCAAGCAACTTTCTGACAGCTCCATTCTACGAAGTCAAAAGGAGCCCAAGTTCCCTGTATCTGGTGGTACTTTATTACTTCCTAGGTTACTGTACTAATCTTCAGGATTCATTATATACCAGCAAAGAGAGCAAATGTTGAAAGGGTGTACTCTGGTGTACTATGTCCTCTAATGACACTACCCGGAAGGTGAGACCGTGACTTCCGCCTAGATCCCAGGGCGTCTAAGTCATACGGCCACACCTAGATGAAGGGCTTGAGATATGTTCTTTCTTCTGAATATGTATTTCTCAGGCTAATACCTTTACTACTATGGGGAAAGAAGTGTATAGATTTTTAGATACAGCTAGTGTCTGTCACCTTTTTCATCACTTATTCAATCTTCACGACTCTCTAGTCAAGGTGCCTTCATGGTCCTAGTCAAAATGCTGAGGCTAAATACTAATGAAACACTTTTGTTTAGTGAAAACCTCTCTGTTTCATGACCTCCTTCTGACTTTCGCCTTCTTGACTTTCTCCACTGACCCACACACTGCAGCGATGAGGCTCATTAATTGCACCTGGATAATGTTCAAGCTCCATCCTCTTGCTCCCACTCTCACATCAATTAGACCAAACAGATTAAACAAACTTATCATTTAATTGCTAAAGAATGTTTTACTTTATTAGGTGATATTAGGTAGAAAAAGGTTACTTTTTAAAAAAATAACCCTCTTTAAAGTTAAATTGTCAAGATAATGATAATAACTCAGACACTGTATTACACAAGGGACAGAGAGTTTTCGTTATAAAGAACCTTTGGCTTTCTTTAATTAGACCATATAGTAGATGTGTAATGCAGTGAGTCCTGTCAGTAACCCTTCCCCTTATCATCAAGAGCAATTCACTTTCATTTTGGATTCTTCTATCACCTATTTATCTGTCATCTATCTATCTATTATCTATCTGTATCCATCCATGTATTGCCCACCCATCCATCCATCCATCCTTATATCATCTATCTGTCCATCTCTGTCACCTATCTATCTACCTGTAGCCAAGGTGCTATGGGGAACGTCAATCTTCAGGACAGAAATCTTTTATCCATACTAGCCTGCTCTCAAGGTGAACCTCATGTCAAAGCCATGTTCATTTGCTACCCCAATGAGTTCTGCAGCATCGAGTCTGAGCTAAAAACCCAGCCTTCTACTCTCCCCTGCAGCAGTGAGGCAGCAGCTGTGCAGAGATTTTGGCGGAGAACTCCCACATCCCCTCCACTCCAGGGAGGGGAGGCACACTCACCTGGTGAAGCCTGTGGATGGTACTCTGCTCTCCATGTCTGCCGTTCCTCATGAGCAGGTGCCTTTTTTCCATGGACATGTGCAGGGATCTCTGAATTCCACTGTCCCCCTGTGGTAGTGAGGTGGCGGTATCCCTCCCTCTCCTAAGCTCATACTGAGGAGAGGGTGGGCATCGTCCCGTCACCTGAGTGACATACAAGTTGGGGGGTCCAGAAAGATCATTGTAGAGGATTTATAGATTAAATTGATGTTTGATCAACATACCACAAAAGTGAGCTAGAACATGCGTTTGGAACCTAAACAGGTTGACCACCAGCTTAAATAAAACATAAATACAGAAACCTTAATCTTATTACGTAATACTCAAGTTGTCCAAGATAAAGTCCAGAGTTACTCAACATACCAAAAACTATGAAAATCTCAAATGAGAAAAGACGAATCAATAGAATTTAACACCAAATGATACAAATGTTAGAATTGGACAGAGTTTTAAAGAAGACATCATAAAATATTTCAAATAGTAATTATATATACAGTTTAAAAATAAAAACAGACAACCTCAGTAAAAATAGAAGTTATATAAATTCAAATAAAAATTTTCTATATAATCAAAATAAAAATCTAATGAAATGGGCTATATACAAGAGTGAAAATGACAGGAAAGGATCAGTAAGATTAAAGATAGATTAATAGAAATATAAGCAACACAGGGAAAAAAGGCAACAACAAAAACAAACGGAACCTAAGGGACTTCTAGGACAATAAGGGCACCTAAGATTTGAATCATTGGAGTCCCCAAGTGACAGGAAAAGAATGCAAAGCTGAAAACTTTGCATCCTGTTTGAGAAATAATGACTGACAACATTCCAAATTTGACAAATCTACAGATAAAGAAACCAAACGAAGACCAAACAAAATAAACTTACAGAACTCCGTGCCCGGACATGACACTGACAAACCCAGGAAAATCAAAATGGACATTTCACTAATCATTACTTTTATTTGACCAGAGTGAGGCTAGACCAGGCTACCAACCATTCTTTAGTAGGCTAGAATCCCAGTAGAAAGACACAACCCAAAACAGCCTACACAACACATAGCAACTAAAAAAAAGCTATATTTTGGGTTTTGCTGGTTGACATTTGACCCAGCTGAATAGGGCAATCAATGCACAAAAGATGATTCTTTTATTTTTTAAGTCAGTTTGATATCATTACAATTATCTGTATTTACTCTTATTTTATAAGCAATATTATCTTTATGTTTCATACTTTGGTTTTACTTATTCTTATTAATCTTATTTTTTCAAATGTTCAAATACTTCTTTAATTGTTGAAACTCCTTCAACACTCTCTATCCAATTAATCCACATATTTCATGTTAGAGCTGTTGTCCTATTTTTATAATAATAGGTAATTTCATGAAAAGTATGGGTCAGTTTTTAAAAAATGTTTATACCTTCTTCAAACATATTTCAATTAATTAATAGAAAAGATTGAAAGACACTAAAACTAGATATGATTTTTGAAACAACATAAAAAGTAAATCATGGTGAGTATCAAAGAAACAGAAACCTTGAGACTTAATCAATATGATTCGAAAGTAAAAATTCATTTATTTTGCTAGTGATCATTATGAAACCAATCACCTCTTCTGTTGTAGGTAGAAAGTGCCTGTTCCACGGGTGCCTGAGAAACGCACTCCACGGGCCCACGTGTGGGAGGTTTCTACTTCAGGCCTATTATTAGTTTCATCATCCACGCAGATGACCTTCTCAGTGCACTGGCTCAGAGTCCTGTCGTTTCTGTGCAACCAAAGTCCCTCCATATTATTTGTCACCTACTGGCATATACGAAACCTTGATTGAAATTGTCTTTGCTTCATCTCGCTCCACAGCTTTGAATGTTAAAGTTTCTCTTCCTTGAAAATGAAGGATTACAAGAAAAGTAGTTCTTAACATCTATCCCGTGCCCATAAACCTAGTAACCCTGCTTTTTAAAATCTTAATTCTGACTCCTAGTACTATTCTATCCTCCAAGTCCAAAGCCTACTTCTGATTTTCATTTCCTTCATTGTTAGCCAAGAAGCCGAGAGCAGCCCTGTCATCTGCCACATGGAAGCCTCTAAAGGCAGACATTCAGGACGCGCCACTGTGATGATGTCGACAATTTTTGGTAACGTGTGCTGTCTGGTTTTACTACATCTGCGCTCAAAACTGCGTTGTTGAATTAAAAACAATGAAAAACATGCTGGCCATACTGCAAGTGACTGTTATCCTCATCATGCCTCATTACTTTAAAAATCATTACGTTCCTTTCAGCAGGTGTTTTCAAATGCTCTTCCAACTAACTGCCAACTCCCCCATTCCTAAGGAAGCCCATTTTCCTCATTCTCAAAAACAGTGAAATCCTATGACAAGAATCATTTTACCTCCGTTGATCCATTTCACAAACATATGCTGAGGAACTTGCGAGGGGTCAGGTGCTAGAGGTAGAATAAGATTGAGCCGGGGGTCGTCTATTACAAAGTTTTGACGTCTATTACTTTCCTCTGCAACGAGAAACGCATTGGTTTGATGCGTTTGAATCAAACACAGTGAGTTTGATTCAGTGTGATGAAGGTTACACCTGTGGTGGTTCTTTCTCCCCTTCCTACTTCTTTTCTTCTTCATCTGTATCTGCTTTCGCTTCCTTCCTTGGAGGAGCAAATGTCTCTGTTCTTTCCAATGGTTTCTTTTTTAAGTGACACATATATGCCATTATCATACAAGTACATGGCTATTTTGGCTCACTGTTTAAAAGGGTTTTCCGCCTTCACTGTGCTTTTTTTCCTCCCAATCTATAAACGTCAAGTATCAAGATGAAAATTGTCTTCCTTGGATATAATTATTTCTTGACAATGTAAGAATAATTTCCTCCGCTTTGGGTATAATTTGTTTTTTATATACTTAAAATCCACTTCTATCTTTACCACTGTAAAGTTTGCCTTACCAATTTCCAATCCAATTATCTTCATTCATTCTTCATCTTGCCAAAATACCTAACTTTCTGAGATTCTTTTCCATTCTTCTTTCAATGATTGCTCCTAGCAGGTAAAAAAATCTACTCATCTTTCACATAGTGATGTTAGTACTTTTCTTCTGTGAAAACATCTGACCCCTTCAGCCTCAGAATTAATGTTTAATTTCACTTACTGCTCGCTCATGCATTCTCATGTTTAATTCATAATTGTTTACACTTTAGGAAAATATCAGTAGTAGAGCAAACAAACTGAGACAAGTCTTTAGAGAACAATAAATCATCACGTGTGATATATGTGAGTTGCTGGGTATGACAGGTGAATCAGGGAAATGCAGAAGACTGGTTGATTACTGTTGAACTAAGGTCCTGGAAAGACACACAAGGCTTCTGAGCTCGAATCCTACTTGCAGTTCTTCATGGTGACAATACCAGCCCTCCCCCTTTTTTTTTTACCTTTCAGCAGAGAACTTTATTTATTTTTTGTTGTTCAAGTGCAGTCGTTTCCATTCTCCTCCCACTGCTCCCACCCCACCTGTCCCCATTCAGCAGAGAATTTTTGGTAGAGGCAAGGGTGAGCTGAACAGAGTTATTTGATCAAATGTTACATAATCAACTTCTGGAATACTTGATATTTGTAATACATTTACTATTTATTTCATTCTGCTGCTTATTACTATTTATTAGATTGTGTTACAATTTCTAATAACACTGAGCCGAATTATCTAACATATTTATCTCTACCCTACATGGATCCTGAGATAGCTGTAATCAATTTTAATAGCCTTCAGAACTTCACATATTCATGGCTGCCAGTAAGTGAAACTAATTTGCTGAGCACAGTTTAATGTCAGGATGACTACGAGTATCCTGAAGCTTCATCCATAGGAAATTTGAATGACGAGGATTACTTCCTTATGCACTATTTCTCTAGGAATGGTTGGCTAAATGAAGGAACAAATGTCAATGTCCTTTATTGTTATAGTTATAATCCTAAACAGCAACATATAACTATGGCTTAGGAAAAATTTCAAGTACATCATTAATTAAGCACCAGCCTTGTTGAATGCTAATCAACATTTATTTTATTTTTTCTTACGCTTAATATGTTTTAGAACATATTTTCCTTAGACCAAATTGAAAGTCTCTTTCCATACCTACTTGGACTATTCACCTGATTGGGGGAAAGGGTGAGATTACAGAAGTGATTCACTCTCTTCAAGCGCATGAGTAAATCTGTCGATGTCAAGAAAGACATACTACAATGGTCTTTTGGGCAGGAGGAAGCTTTTAGTGAATTACTTGCAACTGGATTTTATGAAGGTTTAAATCAGCCTTGCCTACCACATGTCTGGGCAACAGTCCGAGCTATATTCTGGATCACTGAAGATGGCTGGGAAGCAAGATGAAAGTTTATCATGGCAAAATTAGCAAAATAACACCGTAGGATGATGTCAGATGATGTCAGTATAAAGGTATTAAATTCAAGCTACTCTCATTGTAGCAATATACTTTGAGAGAGGGAAAAAAGGGGATTTCCTTAGGAAACTGTGAGCTGAGCTATCAGAACTAAAGTGAACCCATGTTCAGAGATGTCATAAAAATGCCCTGGCTTCTATAACAGGATAAATAGTAGCATTTTCTATACTGGTGACTGATAACACAGTTGACTTGAGTTTAAGTCTTAGAAAGTTCCATCGGCATTTTATATGGTCAAGATGACTCTATCCTGCAAAGCTACCATCTAGAATGGAAGGGCAGATGAAGTGCTTTTCAGACGAAGTAAAGCTAAAGGAGTTCATCATCACCAAGCCTTTATTACAGGAAATGTTAAAGGGACTGACTTCAGAAGAAGATAAAAACTACAAATATTAAAATGATAACCAGCTCATAACTATCAACAACTGGATCTAAAAAATAAAAATAAAAACAAAAACAAACTAAGCAAACAACCAGAACAGAAACAGACTCATATGTATGGGAATCATTTGGAGGATTATCAGCTGGGAGGGGGAATGGGGAAAGAAAGAGAATGAAGAGAAAGGGGGAAATGTGTAGGGAACAAGAAGCATGATTAGGAGGAACAAAATAGACAAGGAGAGGCTAAGAATAGTATAGGAAAGAGAGAAGCCAAAGAAATATGCACAACCTGTGGCATGAACTAAGTGGGGGGATCGCTGGAGGGAAAAGGAGTACCAGACAGAGGGGGGCAAAGGGAAAATTGGGACAACTGTAACAGCATAATCAATAAAATATACTTCAAAATAATTCTAAGATTCTATTCTAACTATATCTCACAAGTCACTGAAATGAAAATGAAATTCAGGAGAACTCTTTTCACCAGAATAGTTTATAGTCTGCTTAATTTGATGGGCCTCAATTGTTAAATGTCACCATCAGTCTACTGATAAAGTTTATTAAGCATATGACATTAAGGGAAATGGTCCTGAAAATACATTGAGAGTCAGTAATTCCAAGTGCTGTTTAGGATGTGGAGCAACTGGAACTTTCGAACATTGCTCAGGCAGAATGAATTTGTGTAATTACTCTTGAAAGGTTTATCCATTTCGTATAAAGTGAAACATACGTTTTACCCTGTGACCATGCAATTTCACTCCTGGGTGTTTACCCGAGAGAAATGCTAGTATTTGTCCCAAAAGGTCTTGTAGAAGAATGTGCACAGCAGTATTATGCAAAATAGCCCTACTGGGAATAATCTCGGTGTCTATCAACAAGGGAGTTAATAAACAGATTGTGGAATAATCCTCCATATTGAAAGGGCTGGCATCCTGATGCACAGAACAACGTAGATGACTCTTGTCAGTGTTGTGCTGGTAAGAAGAGGACGTTCACAGAAGAGGCAACAGTGAAAGGCCATCTTCGCGACATTTCAGAGTCGATCAGTGTTTTCCTGGTGCTGTTGGTGACAGTGAAAAGATTGAATACTAACTTTTATTGTATAGTGGGTATAATTGTATATGCATTTGTTGAAACACATCAGCTATACAACTATACTATCCATTTTATTGTATATCAACTATATATAATATTTTGAATGTAAATTGATTTATAGTATTAACACATTAATATGAAAACACAACAATAATGTTAGAGGAATCCTCTATGAACATTTCTTTTTTTATTGTATTTTTCCCACGGCCATTTGTCCCCCTTATACCCCATTTCCCCTGCAATCACCACACTGTTGACCATTTTAATAGGGGTTCAAAAGTTGAGAGAATTTTAATGATCATTTTGATTAAAAATCAAAACAAAACAAAAGAAAAACTATATAAATGTAACCCTAGAATGTTATTTTTAAAACTATGGCTAAGAATAACTGCATGAAACAATAGCCATATTTAATTATGAAATATAAAGGCTTTGCAACTGAAATTAGTTTTAAAGAAAAGAAGAAGGAATTCTATCACTAAGAAGGTGTGATATTTTGGTACTGGAAATAAATCATTATTTGAAGATGTTTTGATTAATCCTCGGGAACTCAAGCTGACTAACTAAAGCAAATAGGAGAATGCAGAGGGTTCAGTTAGGAAGACCAGGATAGACACGGAAACTACTTCTGTGCCCTGTGTAAAGGATAACTCAGAAGAAAACATCTCCATACAGATCGAACATGTAAAAAGAGTACATCTCTGCAGGACACATAATATATAAGACCTGTGCAAAAATTTATAAGAATTATATACATATATATTATCTTGTATACATAAAAAATATTTAAATAATTTATTGGAAGTGTAAATATTGTATTCCGTTTTCCCTAGATTAACTTACACCTTTGTGGCAGGCAGGCAGACAGCTGGAGTGTGAGGACTTCAGTGAGACAGCCGCAAGAAACTGATTCTGCCAAGAAGAGAAATGAGCTTGGAAAGGGATCTCTAGGGCCAGCAGAAAAAGCACCCTGCCGTCACCTTGACTTCAGCCTGAGTAGACAGCCCAGCCACAGTGGGCTGGACTTCTGACCTTCAGAACGGTGAGCTGCTAAGTTGGTGATGATAAATTACACAGCAATAGAAAACCATTGTGACATTTAAATATTCCTGGACAGAATCCTGACGGAGCATTTTCAATTTTGGTACAGTAAGTCTAGTAATTTGGAAGAATGAGCATTTTTTTTTAAGTTATGAACACCTAAGTAAAAGTTTGAACAGAAATAAATGACCCCCAAGATCTTATAGACATAATTAAATGTATTTTATTATCTCAATAATTCTTAAGTGTATTGTGAAAGAGATTAGAAAGCCCAAGGAGAACATCTGTTGTTCTAAGTTATTTTTAACTTTATTTTTATTGTTGACACTATTACAGATGTCACCATTTCCCCCCCTTTGCAAAAACCATCAAAATCAATAAGACAGACATTCATCACTCAAAAAAGTGCTAGGAAATTAATTAATTAATTGGTTCCTAATAATACAAAGATAAATCACAGTTTGATTCAGTATTTAAAACCCAAATAATTAAAACCCACAATAATCTAAGAGAAAATAAGCTTAGAAGTGGCAATGACCTTCTATGTGTAAAATAATGCAAGAAAAGGAGAACTTCCTACATGACAAAAAGATAGCATTAAAAAGACTAAAAGATACAAAATGTTTGCAGGGCACATGTCTTTAGTACAAAAGGAACTTTAGGGATTCATCGGTAGTCATGGGGATGTTAAGTACTGCATAGCAAATGTCGTCGGTAACACTATTAAATACTCATGGTGTAGCTGGGTAATGGAAGCATCAGGGGAAGACTTTGTAACGTATGTGATTGTCTAGCCACTATGCTATACATCTGGAACTAATACAAAATAATTTTGAATGTAAACTGTACTTGAAAAATATTTTAAAAAAATCATTGAGATCAATGGGGAAAAATGTGGATGGGCATAGAAACCTGCAAAGGTTTCTATGCAGTAGTAATGGAGATGCTTAGAAGTACATCAGTAATAAAAAAACTAAATAAAGCACACTAGTTTCCATTTATAAAATTGGAAAAATAATTTGAAAAGTAGTAATGCTGAAACAGATACACAGTATGCAACTTGAATCGAATGTTAAAGTATTCATATGATTTAAAGAAATAATCTAACTTCTGGGAAACCTATCATAAGAAAATAATCAGAAATGTGGAAAATTATTTATCTACATAATACTTAAACTAATAAGATACTGGAAAGCATCTAAATATTTCACAGTGGGAAAACTAGACTAATGAGTTATGGTATAACTACATGGCAGAATGTTGTGTCTAAGATATCTCAGAAAAAATTAATTACATGGGAAAATGACCATAGTTTTTAAGTAACAAAGTTAGATGTAAAATTCTGTATCTATTTGTCAATTATATCCAAACAAAAATAATGGGAAGACAAAGCCCCAAATATGAATTATGAATTCAGAATTTGAAGACTACAGGACTTTTATTTTCAAATTTTTCTTCTTTAGAGTCTTCTTTCTTTCCTAGGTTTTGTGGGAAAAATCCTTATTAACTTTTTAACCCATAACTGATCTACATACATTACTATGTCAGCTGTTGCTGCATCCTTGCTGCTAAGAGTGTGAGGTGGTCCATTGGCACGGGCATCACCTGGATGCTCCTTAGACATTCACGCCGGGGAACGTGCATTTCAAACTTAAATGGTCTTCGGGGGTCACGTGATCCCACTGAGATTCAGAGATTGCTTTGCCTCTTGCTTCCTCACACCACACGTTGTTCCTTGGTTTCTGCTATGCGTGTTAGTTTAATATCTTCGTGCTTTAATTATTCCCAGGTTTGAGCAGAACAAAACTTTTTTTTTAAAGAAAAAACATATCGCTGTTTTGGCCATGGCCTTTAGATAACAGTGGTCTTTTTTATGAGTTTCTTTTTTAAAATAGCAATGTTAATAGCATTATTAGTGGGCTTAATATTCTAAAAACTAATTTTGTTTTGAGTGGGAATATAAAATATGGTCTTCATAGGCTCACATAAAATTCATTTAGTGAGGAATTAAATGAAATGTCACAGTGTCTAAAACTTCATTTTCTGAAATGGAAAACTTTATAATTTACAAAGTTGAAAGACTCCATTAATTGTCAATTACTAAGGATCCATGATATTAAACTGTGTGTTAAAATTAATGTCTTTGATTATTCACTAGTGTGCTGTGTCCCTGGTTTTACAGAGATCTTAAAAATGAACTAATCTAATGACGCTGACCATAATGTTATGCAATCTAGCATAAACACAGTTTCTCAAAGTACATATCTTCCTGCTAGAAAAAAGTCTGCACAAATGAGGTTTTTATTTTCTATTATAAAACTCTGAGCATTGTTGAAAATAATACATGTTGTGCATTAGAACACATTTTATAGTTTTTTTAACTCAAAGCTAATTCAGGACTAAAAGCTCAGTAACGTACTCATTTTAGATGTCTTATACGCATACCATTCTTCGCCAACATGCCTTTGACCTTTTTTGTTTAACTTAAGCAGATTCCTGGTGTATAAAACGGGAAAAACCGTCCTTGGCATGGTGGGTTATAAGAATCAAATGAGATCACACATGTTCCTCATGAGCTCATAACTGTCAAAGCCACGGTAGCATTCTGTGTCTAGCAGCTACTATTGCTAAACAGGATTGACTTTTAAAGTATTTTAAAATATAAGTAGCAGAAAATTTTGGAAGTAGATGTAAATACAAATATTTCATAGAAGTTATTTTAGGGACTTCTTAAGGAATTTCCCTCTAAATATTATAATATGTTTTTAAGCATTCATAATATCTTGAGATTTAAGAACACTTATTAAAACAGGCCTATTAGTTTCTTGACCATTCATCTTAAAACTACTTATTTACAAGTTAATGATAAACCACAGATTGCATTTTAACCACGTGTAAGCCAAGGAGAATGAAAAAGCCTATGCGCACAGCGTGTCTCTAATTACGTGCTGCCACAGGGGCTGGAAGGGCAGGGTTCTTCAATGAACCAAGCCGTTAACTGTCTCAGAGACTTAATTCCCTCATCTGTACAAGACAGAATGACACCAGGTTCTTTCTAACCTTCTTCTGACTCAAAAATTTCCAAAAATGTTTTATATTCCTCTACTCTGAATTTGGCTCCTTATAGTCAAAAATAAGAATTTTTGTCTCTTTTATATTATTCAAAATTTATATTAAGAGGTTTAAAATACACTTGTAGTTTCAAAGCCCATGTCCTAATAAGTGTTCTTAAAGAATATTTTGGGAGAACCCAGCTATTCATGATCAACTGTTCCAGGAACACCCAATATTTTTCAAGCTTTGGTCAGTATCCTCAGAGGTATGTAGCTCACGTATGATCTTAGACCTGGTTTTCATTTAACCATTTTTCTTAAGAATCTGGGAACACTAAGGCAGTGTGACTCTAGGTGGGGGGTTTAGTCAAAAGCATAGAAAATCTTCAGTAGGAAGCTAGATTAAGTTCATCCAGGAAACTAGATTAAATTCGTAATCAGAAGCCTGGCTTCATGTTCATCTTTCATTAATTTTTATCTATCTATCTATCTATCTATCTATCTATCTATCTATCTATCATCTATCTATCTGTCTATCATCTATCTATGTATCTATCGTCTATCTACCGAATCTGTCATCATCATCTCCCTATGTTCCATCTGTTCATCTTAGTAGAGTACCTAATTTGTTAGAACACATACAGGCCAGTGCATTCTACAGAACTCATGTTCACAACAATAGCATGTGCTTCTGTTTTCTTGAAATAAAAATACTGAGATTGATATCATGGATCTATCATGGTCATACTGGCCATGACTGTTTGTAAGGAATATTGGATGGCAATTGAAACTGGGATATAGTCATGCAGAATAATGAAGTTCTAGCTGACACACTAATAATTTATTTTCTACTTAAATGAAAAAGCAACATATTGAATCACTTTGTGAATGAACGCATTTAGAGTAAGTTGTAGACCACGAAACTCATACTAGCAGGATGGTGATGATTATATTCGGACCAGATGGACCTTCTGGGTGGTCTTCAGAGTGGAGCCCAGTAAGAGAGCCACTGCAGCAAGGTAATTTGAAGGCATTCAGAAAAACCCTGGATTGATATTGTGTGGTCCATATTACATTAAAAATAAACCTTAATGTTTTCGCAGAGATACCTAATACAAGTGTATTTATTTGGCATACAAAAACCCTGTTTATAAGATAACTTAATGGACTATTTCAAATATTTCAGGCTATGAATTTAGTCTAATCAGGTTTAAAACTTGGACAAAAATCAATTTCAATTTATATGAGCATTCAGTTTCCAAATTTAGGGATAAACCATATGTTATATGTCAGATTTATTCTTGGTTCTTTATTTTAGTAATTATGGACTCATGCCATAACTTTTACATTTAAATATCATCATTATCAGTATTGCATATAGATGTTATTTGTGAAAATGTTTAAAAGTATGAATAAGAATCTTACATATGGACATATTGAGTTCTTTGGCTAAAATGTTCTTTTCAATGAGCATTATCAGAAAACTTTTCTTGATGAGAAGATCAGGGTACCACTCAAATGCAGGTACACAGTTTTTTCCTCTTATTTATATCACATACACATTAGACAAAAGTGTAGCTGATGTTTTAGAGGTAAAATTGTAGTTTCAACAACACTACTACTGAGAAATTGACTTGGTCCTCTGGCCCTAAATTTCTTGCTCTGTTCACCAAATCATAAGATGTACTCTTAGAGTCTTCTCCCATTAGTGCAGTTAATTGAGAAAAAAAAGAATGACAATTCATGTAATCAAAGGAATTTCAAACTTGACATATTTCCCTGATTAATTGGCAGAAGGGCTTCAAATTTTAGTCTGACTGGGAGCATTTTTGTTGGTGGCAACATTTTCTTCATCGTGTCTGCCGTACAGTGACAAAGTGGGGTTTGCACAGGTGAAATAATACCATGGTCTATCTGTAGGCAGTAGTGGATCACAAGTTTCGCAAGTGGTTTCGGGTACTTTATGCCCTGATGGGTGCAGGGGTTAGTCGCTGGCTTTTGGCTATGGTACATTCTCGCCAATACTTACTCTTTCAGAATTGCACAGCTTAGTCAGCGATCTCTTAATTGTAGGACTTAGAGGGATAGTAATCAAGATTATGATCTTACCATTTTTAATTGGAACAAACTTAAAAAATTATTTTAATAGTGACTTTAATAATTTTGTAATAACTTTACAGAAAAAGCATTTGAGATAATATTGTCTATACGCCTAAAAATCTTGACACGTGATGAATAGTTTTCACATTCTAATGCTAATTTACACTCCCTGCAAAGTAGCACACATTTTACAAGATGTGCTTTAAATTTCTGTATTAGTGCTTTTCACTGCCAGTATGTTTATTCTGTAGGGTATTTTTTCACTGCATATTGTATTTCTTAAGTGCGTTATACATAATGTATACAAGTGGAATAATGTAAGTGATCTTTCAGGCCTGAACGTCATTTTATCATCACCAGCAGATCTGGAATGTCTGATTCACCGTGCCAAAAACTGTCTGCCCGACAGGAGCTCTGAGACCAAGCAGAGATTTTAATTTAGGGAGAACTAATTAGCTCCAGGATGAATCTATTAAATGTTGTCAAGTTATCAAAATTCTGTCATTGTCTGTGCATTTGTGCTGCTTATTTTATATTCCATTTTTCCAGGAAACCTAGTCAGTATGAATTAACGTTTATACGATGACTTCAATAAAGTCTTTGAACAATGTCATTATATAAAACAGACCATTTAAACAAGCTCTCAATTAACAACATCATTCTTAGTACAAAAACAGTATCAAATAGTTGGTCTTAATTAAAAGTAGAACAATTTACCAATGAAACCAAAGGTATCATTATTTCACTTAGCTCATGGTGAAGATTTTAGTAAAGCTGAAACTAAAAACATTTGGAAACACGTATACACAGAAAGATAATGATCATTCACACTGGATTAGTTCCTTTTGAATACATTTTATTATCTTTTAAAAATATATTTTATTGATTATGTTATTACAGTTGTCCCATTTCTCCCCCTTTTTCCCCTCTGCCCTGCACCCCCTCCCACCCACATCTTCCCCTTAGTTCATGTCCATGGGTTATACAAATAAAGTCTCTGGCTTCTCCATTTCCTATACTATTTTTACCTCTCCCTGTCTACTTTGTACCTACCATTTATGCTTCTCATTTCCTGTACCTTGTCCCTCATTCCCCCCTCCCCCTCCCCCTCCCTGCTGATATCTTTTTATCTCTTAAACTTGCTGTGGACCTAAACCACCTATTTGGAATATAAAGTAAATATAAATTTAATACATGTTTTAAAACAATAAATTTGAGTAAGTCTTTTAGTTTTTCTTTCACAAAATGTGTGTGTTGAAAAAATATGGAAAAATTCCTACCAAACTATTAATTGGTTATCTATGAGGATGGAAGTGGCCTTTGATAGGAGAGGAAAAGTTAGAAGGGATTTTTTTTCTGAACATTTGTAATTATTTGTTATTTTAAATAAGGGGAATGTATTTGTGCATTACATAGTACTTTAATTACATGGTATTTTAAAACAATGAAAATTAAATATAAAAATTAAAATTTACATTGACCTCTCACTAAGACAGCCAGTGTATTTCTTTACTCAGGACAGAGCACATGTGGTGAGAAATGAAGACACCTGCGCAGCTGTCATGAAAAGTGCATCCTTGCATTTCTTCTGTGCGAAGATATACTGGTGAGTGAGGTCAGGATAGGGAAGCCTGACCAGGGGTATGTGCCGCTTTTTGAGGTGTAAATATTCCTGACGTGATCAACTCTAAGCCAGCAACATGATGTTGCTGAATGTCAAATCAGAGGTCGCGCACAGTGGCACACAAACATGACATACATTAGGACTCTCCCAAACAAAGCAAATAATAGTTAGTAACATAGGAAGGGATAAGTTTGGTATTTGTAATATAATTCACTTAACTCTGAGTTTACACAATTTATTTTTTTAATAATGCATTTCATAACCAACTTGCAAAAATTCTTAGAAACGTAACAAATGGCCTTTAGAAGCCAGTACTGGTGGAGCTCAGCAGACCACTGGCCCTTTGCCTCCGTGCTCCCCATGGTAGCTGAGTTTCCTCAAAGGGACACGTATCAGTCTGCGTTAACACCCTGGTCCTGAGGGAGGTGGAGAAGCAAACTAACCACATGAAACTGTATGGGCAGAAGATTATTTCTATTTTTATTATCTAATTGTTATCAATGTGATCTTTGATGGCAGAAAAATCAACGGCATAAATATTTCAGAATTATGTGATCATATTCATAAGCTGGGGCAAAACAATAATATACATTATGTTTTATCTATCATATATCTATGTATGTATCATCTGTCTATCTATCTATCTATCTATCTATCATCTATCTGAACATTTTGTTGATATTGTTTTGTGTTGTCCTAATTTGTTCTATCTTGATCCCAGTCTGGAAAATCCAAACTGAATTTCCAAATAGTGATAGAGGTATAAGAAGTCCAGGTGGTCTTCAACCTACTGTGGGGTTTTCTTCAAGGCAAGATACAGAGTGCAGCAGTTATGCACCCAAATGGACTATTTGGCTAGGTGGTAAACAAAACAGAGGAGCCTGCCTGCTCCGGAAAGACCTGTGAATGCATGAAAATACTCAGATGTACCTTCTTAACGCCTCTGGCCTAATAAAGTCTGCTAAGAATTCACTGGAGTACAGGAAATAAAATTTTCTTTGTTTTGCTTTGAATACAACCATTTTCTTGTAGAGTTATACCATAGGTTTGGGTCTAGGTTTAGCCCCTTGAAATACTTCAATCTATGTAATGGCATACATCAATATAAAAGTATGTTTGATTATGCCATACACAAAAATAAACTCAAAATGAATAAAATGCTTAAATGTAAGTCAGGAAACCATAAAAATTCTAGGAGAAAATATGGGAAGTAAAATCTCAGATGTTCGACATAAAAATGTTTGTGATGATATATCTCTTAAGGCACTGGAAACGAAGCAGAAAATAAACAAACAGGACTACATCAAATTACAAAGCTTTTGTACAGCTAAATAAACCATCAGCAAGATGAATAAGGAACCCACTATATGGGAGAACATTTTTGCCAATGATACATCCGATGGGTTTAATCTCCAAAATATACTTAAAGCTAATACAGTCTGATGCCAGAAAGACAAATAGTTCAATTAAGAAATGGGCAAAATGTTTGAATGGACACTTTTCCAAACAGGACCTACAGAGGGCCTATAGACACGTGAAAAAACACTCAACACCATTAATCATCAGATAAATGCAAAATAAAACCTCAATGAGATATCACACTTGTCAGAATTGCTGCCATCAATAAATCAACAGACAATAAGTATTGGTGAGTATGTGGAGAGAAGGCAGCCCTAATGCACTATTGGTGGGAATGCAGACTGGCACAGCCACTGTGGAAAACAAATGGAGTATACTTAAAAAATTAAAGATGGAACTCCCTTTTGGCCCAACAATCCTACTTCTGGATACCCCAAAGATCCCAAAACACCAATGCAAAGAATATATGCATCCCTGTGTGTACATAGCAGTGCTATTTACAATAACCAAAATTTGGAAATAGCCTAAGTGCCCATCAGTGGATGAGTGTACAAAAAATCTGTGGTATATCTACACAACAGAATACTGTGAAGCAGTCAAAAAGAAGAAACTCTTACATTTTGCAACAGCACAGATGAATCTGGAGAAAATTATGCTAAATGAATTAAGCCAATCAGTGAAAGGAAAAAAACCACATGATCTCACTTATATGTGGAATCTGATGAATACACTAAACTAACAAACAAGCTAGTAACAGAAGCTTAGCTACATAGAAGAGACTGATAACTGCTGCAAAGGAGGAGGGGAACGGATGAGAGATGGTGAAGGGATTAGTTGAGGAACATTTATGCATAACCCATAGACATGGATAATAATGTAGGGATTGGCCTGGGCTCTGGAGAGGGTGGGGCTTTGTTGGGGAGGGAAGAGGGGCAGTGGGAACAACTATACCAGCTTAAACAATACTAAAAACTAATAACACAAATTAAAAATAAAATAAAATAAAAATGTCATTATTAATAAGACAGGATTTACATGTGCCATTTGCAATTTGGTTTCCATATATTTTATGTGTTTTTGTTTCACTATTCAATTACTGCCTTCTTAGCCTTAGGTTGATATTTTTCTAATTTACCATTTTTATTTCCTTGTCATATTTTCCTATGTTTTTGAATAATTTTTATTAGTTGCTATAAGTGATGAATATCTTACTTTATAACCATCTAGTTTAGATTAATGAAAACTTGATTTCAGTAGCACTCCAAAAATAAAATATGGATGATTTGGCAACATTTAATCATCAAGATTTCCATTAGTGTAGAAAAGTGTCAATGACATCACCAATGTGCACTGATATAGATTTTACTTTTTATTTCAAAAGGATTTCTGTATTCTGTAGTTAACTGTAAAAGAACTGTTCCAGTTACATTTCTTTTTTTAGCAAAATGTAGTTTTTTCTCAAGTACAGTTTACGTTCCCTATTATTTCTATTTCAGATGCACAGCGTAGTGATAAGACAATTATATGCTTTACAAAATGGCCCCCCTGATATTTCTAGTACCCAACTGGCACCATGCATAGTCATTACAGTATCTTGACCATTCTTTTTGATGCACTGTGTTCTCTGCCCAGAGAGAAAATGCAAAAAGACAAAGTCGTAGAGAATAACCCCTCCAAGCTGGGGAGTCCTGTCCCTTTGTGTGTCCAGTTTAGGAAGGACATGAAAAAGGCAGGACAGGTCATAGAAGAGGTGGGCTGACAGACAAAATACAGACAGAGGCAGGGACGCATAGCGCAGACTGGCAGATGTCAGAGGGGTGGAGGAGCGGGGACTGGATGAAAGAAGGTGGAAAGAGTAGCCAAAAATCGTATATATGTATATTTACGTAGATGACACATAAGCAAAGATAACAGGGTGTTGATTGCAAGAGAGAGAGAAGGGTAGGGGGCTAGGTAAAGGTGGGCGAGGGGTGCGGAATAGGGACTGAAAGAGGCTTTGCTTGGGGTTGTCAGTGCACCATACAGTGTGCAGGCGCTGTTTTGTTGAGTTGTATGCTTGAAACCTGCATGGTGTTGTGAACCAATGTTCACTCAATACATTCAATTAAAAAAGGAGATACGGTACATATTTATAATGTCACAGTATTCAGCCATGAAAATGAAATATTGCCATTTGCAGCAATATAGATGAATCTTGAGCTTGTTGTGCTAAGTGAAATAAGTCATGAGAAAAACAATGAAAACAATGTAATTTCCCTTTTACGAGGAATGCAAAACAAAAAAGAAACAAACTAACAAAACAAAACAAAAACAAACTTTTATAGACAACAGAATGGTGGTTACCAGAAGGGAAGGGGGTTGGGAGAAGGGCACAGTGGGTCAAGGGGGTCAATGATAGGATAATGGAAGGAATCTAGACTTTCAGTGGTGAGCAGAGAGTGGAGCATACAGTTTTAAAATTATAATGTTGTACACCTGAAGTTTATTTAGTGTTGTTAACCAATGTTAACCAGTGCCTCATAAATAAATAAATAAATAAATAAATAAAAAACATTCTATCTACAAATTAGGAAATGAGTTGCTCAAATAAAGGCAATCAAGGACATGACCTTTAAAAAACAAAGAAAGAAAGAAAGAGAAGGAAAGAAAGAAAGAAAGGAAGGAAGGAAGGAAGGAAGGAAGGAAGGAAGGAAGGAAGAAAGAAAGAAAGAAAGAAAGAAAGAAAGAAAGAAAGAAAGAAACAGGAGATAGGTTTGGGAAACATCTGCTTTTTGTTCAATATAAAATGGCCAGAAATTTGCTGCTGATGACATTTCTGGGAAACTTGCTTGGCTTCCGTCCTTTTCACAAAAAATTATAACAAAAATTCATTTTTATTTTTTAAAACAAATTTATTATTGTGACATGGTTAACAAAATTATGTTTGAAGTGTACAGTTCTATAATACAACATCTGTACATTGTGCATTTACCTCATTTTTTATAGTGAGAAAAGTCGGCCAAAGAAGCCCTTCAGGGAAATTTGTTTCTTCATCACTTCAAAAAAGTATGTGATTCGAAAGGTGACTTGTGTTTTTTATCATCATAAAAATGAACAGTAGAACGACCAAAGGAGGAAACATTTAAAGTGCTTACTCAATATAATACAACTGAAGCTAGAGTGGACTGTTTTTCTAAGGAGAGCTTAATTGGATCATAGTAAGATGATAAACAATCCCTACAATTTAAAAATTAAATAAATATGCTGAGAAGTTCATTCTCTCTTTAATTGGAGCGAAAGGAAAAATGAATAAGTCCTCAAATGAATGTTATTTCTGCTAGAACTTAAACCGATACTAAATTCAAAAGTGTTACTGTATCCAGTGGCTCTTGAACTCCAGCACGCATTGGAATGACACAGATGCTGGGCAGCAGTCCCAGAGTTTCTGTTTGGTACATCTGGGATGGGGTCCGAGAACTGGTATACCTAACTTCTTCTCAGGTGCTACTGTTACTGTTGGATTGCAGGCCACACATGGGGAACCACAGAGACGAACAATACTATATGTTCAATAGCAGTATGGCCACATGATATAAAATTCTAAGGAAATGCATGGACATGAAAATTGCCAGATTTAGAATAGTGTGTGTGTGTGTATTGGAGAAACTGATGAATACTCATAGTAAATGAGTACATAGGCAGGAATGTGCAACTGTATCAGAAAAAAATATTTCCAAGAGTTAAACAGAGTGGATAGATGAGCATATGCTGTTCATAGCTTTTGTTTGTCTTGAACATCTCGCAATTCATTTTTTAAAAGAAGAAAAACATCTTAATTACTAAATTGTTTTAAATTACTAAATTTGCATAAAGTGAAGTGCTGCTGGTACATTCTATTTGCCAAAATATGCAGAACTGTTAGCTTTTCTGGTACACTTTTATTGGTATTTATTTAGTGCCCAATTTCCTCCTGGGTCATGTTTTTGTGTCTTCAGTTCCTTCTGGGACATTTTTGTCTTCTGTGCAACCTCCTCTTCTGGTTTAGGAGCAATCTGCTCTTTGTCGCTAAGGATCACCTCATTGAGGCAGGGAGACTTCATGTGCGGGTTAATCCACCTGTGAGCTCTGCAAACTCTATGCCGCGTCTTGGGAGCTTTGTTCACCTGGATGCGCTCAGTGACCAGCATCTACATCCAAATGCTTAACTTTGTCTTGGCTCCTTACATTTTTAAGTATGTGCAATAAAATTTCAGCACTCTTTTTGAGCGAACGACCCTGTGTACAGCCCATTGTTTGGCCTGGGTACACCTACCAACTCCGCCATTGTACCAATGGGATGGCGCACATTGCTTCTGTAAAGTGACCTCCTTCGGATACTTGGTGGCTTTTCGGGCATGCATACCCTCGATGGCCTGGGCAGTTTCACGAGTATTCTCAAAGCGAAAACAAAGATTTTAACTTCTTGATTTGCATGAATAGTGAAATATTTTCAGAGGTCACTTCAGACTGCTTATGGAAAGAGCCAGAACTATTAGCTTTTAAGTTTCTTTTAATCAAATGGTTTAATATAATCTGAAAAAACTTAGAAATTATTCAGAAATGTAGTTGTATAAATTGCATAGTAGAGAAATACATTGGTAATGACTGGGTGAGGGAGCGCGCAACCGCCAGCAGAGGTAGCCTCGGGGAGGAGCCCCGAAGAAGTGGGCTGACATCTAAGCAGCACGTAGGGATTAACCCGGTAACCTGCGCGTGTCCTGAATGCTCTGTTCTGTTTATTAGTTTATTAAACAAATACTTATTGAGGACCTGCCATGTCTTAGAAAATATATGCATTGGGAGTACAAGCAACCAAAACAAAATCCTGTTCTCATGAGGCCTAACTTATATAAAAGTTATTTTATTTTCACTCAGTAACAAGCAAAACAGGCAAACAAATAATATATCACTGAAGCTGACCTTGGTAATAGAAAGACTAGCAAACATAAATTAAAAAAAATAAATCCAGTTTTTAAATCCAAAAACAGCAGTGAGAAAATGAAGGTAATTCTAAGGTATGAAATCTGTTCAAGACATGCTGATAAGGAAAAGCAAGTCTCACTGCAAATATACAAAATTAAAACTATAAGTTTAATTCAATTTTCATGGGAAATTTACATTAACACTATAACTAGATTTTCTTCCTTTAAAGTAACAATTTTCTTGTAGTGTTTTTCTTCCAAATTTTGAAATCAGTAATATGTAATAGTTTTTTTCCCCTCTGAGTATTTCACTTACATATACTACACATTTTCCAAGGTTAACATCTCTAAGTAGAGCCAATGTTTTGGGAGGGAAGGTCAATTATTGGGATGAAACAAGCATTTTTTTTTTCTCTGAGAATAATGCTCCCTTTCAGTTGGGAGTAAATAAACTAACTCAGTAATAAAACATGAATTTTACATGTTTGTTTACTACTTAACTGATTTATTACTCAACAAGCATGTTTTGGATGTTTAATAGGTTACTAGCATAGGGTACAGCACTGAACATAGAACGATTAGTTCAATATGGTCCTGCTCTCAGATAGCTTTGAGGTAGATGGAGGAGATACGAAAACGGACAAGTACAATGCGGGCAGAGGAGAGGTCTGATAAAATTAGGTAGTGGAAAATCTTTGAACATCAGCGTACACTAGACAGAACAGTCAAGGGTTCCCAGAGGGTGTGCTGCTTTGAGCTCAGTCTACAAAGTGGAATAGAGTTGTTAAGCAAAGAAGGTAAAGACAAATTGAAAAGTGATTGTAGCAGTATAGAAATGACTACAGCAATTGCTTTGGTCATGTTTGTGACCAAGAAAGTTGAGAAAAAATGATTAAAAAATACTGATTTGTGTTTGTGTGTGTGTGTGAAATCCTCTTTCTGGTTTCTGCTAAGCATTAAAAACCTAAGACTTAATTCAGACATTTAAATCCTCTATTGAAAGTCAGGCACTCTCATAGTTTCTAGGTGTTCAGACATGCATGAGGTGTGGTCTTTCTTTCTATGAATTTATTCTCTTCTAGGAGATATGTCAAATTGCTCTTTAGGAGCATTAAATATATAAATTCTACAAGGTGGAAAGGGTAAAATAGACCTTAGCAGAACTATATGTGCCTTCCCAGCTCTTAAATTTTGTGATTTAATACTATGAAAACTCAGTTTATACATTTATTTTTTGTAGGTCAAGTATGTAAACCTTAAAAAATAGGCAATTATTTTATCAGCAGAAATGAGTTTATTCCAGAATGGAAGATGAATTACAATTCAGGGCATGGAAGCTATGGCAAACCATAGGCATGTCCAAAGAGCAAAGAAGAAGAACACTGCTGCGAAAAGAAAAGAAGCCGTTTGGGAGAAGCTGTCATAAACGAAATGTTCATTGGAGAAAATGGGAGTGTGAAGTGGAGTGGCTTCCTATTGGCTGAGTCATGGTGATTTCTCATTGGCTTGCTCTGTTGCTAGGCAAGAAGAAAGTCTTCCTCTTGCTGGGATAATAAATTAAGCTTTTTCCTCTGGAGTAATATAAGGGACACTTCCTGTTGGAGTCTGCCAGGTATGGTGAATGGCAATGTCTGAGAGGCAACCTCTTCAGGACATCCAAACTCCATTTGAAATGAGGTTTCCTTTATTTTTACAAGTATACTTCCTTATGTACATATTAAATTTGTCTGTTGGATGATTTTGGATAATTTTTAGTAGACCTTTAGTACACTGTCTTATTTGCATATTATCTTAAGGGAAATGCAAAACAACACCAAGCAGCCATCAAACAAAACAAATGAAACAAAAATGCTTGTTTTGATCTAACTGTAAAATGCACCAGTGTTCTTTCTTCTTTCTCTCAAATAGAAAATCTCATGTCATGATTTATTGTTAAAAATACCTATTAGCTATTGCTTTGGGTTATTTACAGCTCTTATATATTAATCCAGATAATAATATGCGAGTAAAGGCAAGTCTTCTATTATACTTTTATTAGCTCTAAATGGAATAGTAGCAACTAAAGAGAGGTTATTCACCCAAATATATTATGAAATTGTGTATATAAAACATACAAACAGTCTAGGGATGTGGTTTATAACACATTTCCCCCTTATAACAATTTATATTCCGCTGGTGTGCTGCAGCTCATGAAAAAGTCTGAGTGTGTATTAAAGTTTTGTGTTTTAAATGCTCCCAATTAAAACACAACTAAATCCTTTAAATCTTAAATTATTGTTTCTTTGTTAGCAATATGTTAAAATGAATAGTATTCATAATTTTCTTAATTAAGTTTTAAATCTGCTGAAACTGGAAACTATGTCCCACATTCTTATAAATTTTTACTTAGCTGTCATTGCAGATAGTTCTCGCTGTCAGCGTGGAGAAAAGAGTGAAACTTTCTGTGGGGGCGACTTTCCTCGCAAGTCCCCCTGTGTGCCATGGATGAGAGTAAGCATGACAGAGACATCATGTGATCTGCTTGGGGAGGGGAGGTGGCCAGTTTCCCAGAGGAAAAAGGCCATGACCAGTGGCTAGTTTCTCAGGGGAAAAAGGCGTTGAGCCCCCTCCTCTAGGAGCTTTTATTGGGTTGTAATACACAGGAATACAGGGCGGCAAGGGTCAAACAGTAGATAACATTTCAAAGAAATCTGAGGGCTTAGTCTGAGTCAGAGTCTGTCAGGAAGAGGGTTTGCAGAAACTTTAGGGTTTCCTGCTCAAACCCTTAACATATGAATGAAAGCACTCTTAGCAGAGCAGATTTCACAGGTTTATCAGGAAGTCTTTGTGATGCCAGATTTTTCCCCAGGACATGCTCTAGCAAGGCAAGGAGCTGCACCCCTCCCCATCAGGTATTCAGGTTTAAGGGGATTAGAGCCAGGAAGCGCTTCTCCCAGAAGGCATGGGGACTCCAGCTTTGTCAAAGCCGTGGGCGGGGGGGTTGGGCGAGAGTCCATTGCTCTTTGTTGCAGCCCCCCAAGTCCCTCCATGATGGCCTCCCAAGTGATCGTGTCTGGCCTAGGTTGCCCCTCCTCTGAGGGATCTTACCCATCAAAGACTTCCGGCCATGCTTTGGGGGCAGGGAGAGGAAACTGAGGCAGCATTTGCTATCAGAGACAAGTTTTGTCACCTGCGGCTCCTATTCCAGAGGTCACTGACTGAGCCACAGGGGGTAGAGTTACAACTCCTGAAACCAGGCCGAGCAGTCCACAACAACTTTCTTTTTACTTCTGAAGTTCAGTTTTATGTTGTGTAATATGCTCATATGGCAAATTTCAGAATCATGATGAGAAAGTACTGACGTGATTCTATGATTAGAACCATACTGACGTGAAGATTCCATGTACAATTACTTCACCGGAAGTGTACCATTTAAAATGGTGTTTTGATAGGATAATAAAGGAATAAGGAGGATTATGTTGGCTTACTTCTATAAACATCTTCATTTTATTCTAGTGAGGAGGAAGATTTATCACAAAGAAACTTTCAAGTCACACTGTTACTTATTTAGTAGAATACTTCAGGTGTGGACACGCCATTCAGAAAGAGCCACCCAGAGCTCCCGATGCCTATTGCCCCAGAACAAAAGTTGTGATTTATAACTCATCTTAGCAATTTACTGGCAGTACCAATACTTGCTATGCTAGATTAAATGCGAGCCTAAGACATTTCTTGATGTATTAGTACATTTATAGGATAAAATTTGCACTTTTAGTTCTATATCCTTGACTTGTGCACATCAAATAAACTGACTTACATATGAAAGAAAAAACAAATCCTATCTTTTCTGTGTAAGACCAGCCACATCAATTCGCAATGCCGACTAAAATGCATTCAAGTGCATATTGAGAAACCAAATGTGTGATGGTTTTGCCAAAGACAGAAAATCCCTCCCAAGACCCTTTCTTTTTGCATTCTCATCCCAAAATAAAGAGGTTTGTAAGAAAATGAGTTTTCCATCAAGACTTTTTCCAGATTATTCTAGGCTGGTAGTTTCATTGGTGACCTCTTGGTACCTCCTGTTTAAATACAATGTGTGACAATTCCACAAATATGAATGGAAGCAGGTTCTCATTTGATTACCCTTCCCAACATAATTTTTTCTTTTTGATCTGGTTTGTAAATATTTTCTGCGTCAGCTTCCCCTTCAAATTACTGTAAAGTCTGTTGAACATTAGTGTACTTGTGACCTAGGAGCTTTACCTGTGATTTTCTGATGTTTTCTGTTTCTCACTAAAACTGCTAAATTGCATTCTTCAGTGAAGACTGTGAATTCCACACTGCAGGGGGGTGGGGGTGGTCACATGACTCAACAAGAAAGGTGGACCAATGAACCATCTCTCTTCATGCCCAGTCCTAAATAGGATGGCAGAGGCCTTGGCTGGTGTAGCTCAGTGGATTGAGCACGGGCCTGTGAACCACACGATCGCAGTTCGATTCCCAGTCAGGGGACATGCCTGGGTTGCAGGCCAGATCCTGGTTCCCGGTTCCCGGCAGGGGACACACGAGAGGCAACCATACATTGATATTTCTCTCCCTCTCTCCTTCCCTTCCCCTCTAAAGATAAATGAATAAAATCTTTAAAAAAAAAAGAAAGTGGCTCTTTTTATATAAATAAATAAAAATAAATAAATAAATAAATAAATAAATAAATAGGTGACAGAGATCCTAAAACAAGCCAGTATTTAGTTCTACTCCTTTACACTGATGCTTAATATTTAAAATGTCATCTGTCTTGGTAAATTAGAAGCATTTGAAAAACTTGTTAAATGTATGTTTTACAATTAATTTTGAATTTCCCAAAACAGTAATGCAGATTATTGGAGCCTACTTGAACTGTAAGAACTTTCGACCCAGTCAAGTTTAAAGGTACGTATTTCACATTTGCCTCCGAGAATAAGCCCTGAAACATGTTTGCTTTTTGAAATTCTTAATTCATAAACTTGGTTGGAAATGCCCTATGTCCACTGAGAGTCTAAGGTTCTAACCTTACACCTTCCTGCGCCTTCTCTAACAGAGCTTCCTGCTTTCCAGAAGGAGTTTCATTTCTTCACCCTCCGATATACCAACCTTCCTTGTTCTATTACTTTAGCCAAAAGCAGTGGAAATTAACTCATTCAAAACCAAATTATAGCATATTTTGAGGATATAATTTTGCTTCTGAGAATTGTTTTGGGTTTTGAATTTCAAATATCTGAAACCCAGACAATGTTAGAATTTAAGATTCGGCACAAGAATCTGGCACAAGATTACATATAGAAGTGACAGGTTTTCAGGTAAATGAATAAATCAATGATATACTATTTTATTGAGTACAATTTATCTTCTATTATCCCTCCTCTCTTTTTAATTCTTTTTTAAAGATTTTATTTATTTATCTTTAGAGAGGAAGAGAGGAGAGAAGGAGAGAAATGTCAATGTATGGTTGCCTCTCGTGACTCCCCTTGCTGGGAACTGGCCTGCAACCCAGGCATGTGCCCTGACTGGGAATCGAACCGTGATCGTGTGGTTCACAGGCCCAAGCTCAATTCTTTTTAATTCTTATGGAGATATTTTTGAGGCCAGATGCAGGCTAGATAGCACTATTAGCAATAATCAATATTTTGCAAATTTATATTATAACAAGATTAGTAGGTAGCAAGTTAGTTGCTTGCACATTAGAGAAAATGATACAAGCTCCGTAAATTTAGACTCTGGATATCAAAATAAATTTTGAATTATTTTTATAGCTATACCTCTTCATATTTCATATATGTCCCTCATTTGACACAATGTAAGTTTACTTTTTTAAAAAGAAAAACGTCTTAAGCCCACAAGATATTTTGAGGTAATTACATGCTGTCATTGTATTTTGCCAAATTTCAGGAAGAAACATAATAATGTAAGAAATAGATTTATTTTCGCACTGACTCAATGTTTTGCTTTCATTGTGGTGTAGGGCTAATGTAGTTTTCAAGAATTTGAGATATTTATTTTGTGTGATTTCCCTGGACCAAACTGTATCCTGTTTGAATTGTGGTACCTTAGAATGGGAAGCAACTTTGCAGCAAATTCAGCTGGCTGGATGTTACAGTTCTTCTTTAGAACATCTTCTTCCCCACCCCCATCTTTTCTTTCATCAGCCAGCAATTACCCACAGTACACTCACTATGTTACCTGATTTTTTATGAGACCTTCTAGTCACAGAGAAAAAACAATTTTCCTCCTAAATGTTCTGTTATAGAATTTTCCTCTCACAAGGCATCTATCTATGTTCCCTATTACAGTGATTAAAATCAGTTTCATGTGGTGCCAACAGGAGGATCATTTGTCTCCCTCAAAGAACTATTGTAAACACATAATCTCTTTTATTTATATTGCTCCTACTGTATAAGGCCTCTTTTATAATATCGCTGATTCTAGGGTCACACTGTCATGTCCTGGATCTTTATAGGTACATAAGATCTTTCATCTTGCTCCAATATTTGCTTTAGAAATAGATGAGATTTGAATTTTGACTTGGGGAGTCCACACTACAGAGAGCAGCAACTGACTTATCGGGATCCAAACACCCTCCCTCCCATCTGGAGGGAGTTGACAAATCCAAAGTAGACAACAGATCGGATTATAAGGTCTTCTCTGACCACACGGACTGAAAATATAACTTGAGTTCTTTCATAGCCTTCATCACATTCAGAATGTTCCAGAATACACTGCTTTCTAGCTCTTTCTCCCGATTCCCTATAATTAGTATTTAAGCCAATGGTTTAAAACATTTAAAAATATACTTCATTAACTTTCCATCTTGGGAAGAATGCTACAAACAGTCCCATTCATGGCACCAACTTTGCCTCTCACCATAGAAAGTCTTTGGGAACGCTGTCTATTACCATCCCTACCAAGTAAATGTATTTAGAGGGTAATGTTTCTGTATCAGAGGATTGTCTTCTAACTAACTAGGTAGAGTCAGCTTTGTGGTATGTGCATCCTTGCTTTAAAAGCACGGGCCGACTCCAGTAGAAGCAGACATTCCTCCTCCACCAGTTAGGAATTCTGAAGGGTGAAAAAAAGAATCTGTCAGAATACCAGAGTTCAAATTCAGGTTTAACTGTATATTAATTATGTGATTTGGGACCCATTTTATCCCTTAAACTTCTGGGCTTCAGTTTTCTTCTCTTTAAAATGAGACTAATATATTAGTTATGTCATGGTGTTAGAAAAAAACAACGCTTGGTTAGAAATAAGCAATCAATCATTATTAGCAATTATTGCCTTTTTAACATATTAACTCTTGAGTTATTCATCCTTTTTCTTCCTATGGAAACCAGGTTGAATAATAATAAAGCTGTCTGGAAAAATGATGGTTGCACTTACCTGGATAAAGTCCCAACCTAGGCATATCTTTAATGTATTATTTTATTGTTATTTACTTCATAATATATGTATGTACAGTATAGAAGTAAAATATAATCAATCCAATATCGTACAGTATTTTTGTATATCACTCAAATATGCCAACTGAGTTTATTACATGTTAAATTATTAAGCAATGGAATGTTTTTAAATTTTTAATTTATTGATTTTTTGAGGAAGAGAGGAAGGAAGAAGAGGGGGGGAGAGAGAGAGAGACAAAAAGTGAGAAACACCGACTTACTGTTCCACTCAGCCATGCACTCATTGGTTGATCTTTATATCCGCCCTGACCAGGCATCGAACCTGCAACGCTGGCTAATCGGGATGACGCTCTAGCCAATTGATCTACCCGGCCAGGACTAATTTAATCTTAATCACCTGATATTGTGTAGAGGTTTCTTTTTTGCTTTTTGTTTTTTTTCACTAGAACATTATTTTGTTGCTGAAATATGTCTTTGTGATCTTTAGAGATATAGGTTGAAGGTCTCATAGAGCTAGAATATTTTGGTTTTCTCCCCCCAAATAAAAGAATGGAATCTGAGTTTTTTGCTAACTGAATATTCACTGTCTTAAACAATTTTAGAGATGGGTTATATGTAGTAAGGATTGTATTTGCTGGCTCCTTTAGTCTCCCTTAGGCTATTATATTCTCTGTTGATTTTCTTCCACCTTCAAGACTTCAAGAAATAAAGTACTGCTTTTCACTTGTTCACTAATTTTACATTCAATTACACACACTGTGACTACTTTTGCACTTGCCCCTTTACTGACTTGCTTTCTTCAAGTTTGCCAGTCCCCTGAGTAATGGTCTTTTGTTGGTCTCATCTTTACTCGTGGGAATCTGTGATATTTATCCTCACTGATTTCTTTTGTTTTTGACATTCTCTTTTCCTCATCTCTCCGATATGAGAAAGCCTCTGTGAGTGTGAGTCTGTTGTGACTAGTTCCTCGTCCTTTGAGTGTTCTCTAAAAATAAGCATTCAGTGATGCTCTTTCCTCGACTGGTCTCCTTCTAGTGGGCCTCCCCCTCTCACAGTTTCAGCCTTTACTTTCCAGGTAGATGCCCCTTAAAACTAGCGTGAGCCAAATTCTAGAGTTCTCATTCAAAACTTTTGTATACTTACATGATGTTTCCAAGATGTCTCATTGGCATCTTAAATTTAAACTCAACAAACCGGACTCACGAGTTCACACTCCAGCTCTTATTTTTGATGTTCCTCATTGTATTCCCTGTACTTTTATTCATCCAGGGACCCTGGTTGGAAACCTGAGTCTTTAGAACACCTATTTCCCCTCATTTCTCACCAATAATCAATCTCCTCATCCTACCTTTTAAAAGCATACTAACATCTATTGAATTTATTACTTAATTATTATCTTAGTTTTTATTACCCTAGCTCAAACCCTAAATGCACTGCTCTGGGTACTATAATAATACCACAACTGGTTTTATTATATACGAAACCTGGTCAGACTTGAACAGTTTAAGATGAAGGGAAGTGTTAAGCACCAAGGGCATACATCTGTTTGAAAATCCAATGCCTGTTTTAGGAACTTTAAACCATAGTAGAGAGATTTATACAGATAGAAGCACAAGATCTGAAGGGTAGTTACTAGTGAAATCTTAGATCCTAGACCATTGAGAACTATTGTTGAAGATGCTTTATCTCTCATGGTTAGTGTTTTCTTTAGTATCCATAGTGCCTAGCAATTTTTTTCATATTTAAGATATTCAAGATATCCTTATTTCAGAAAACAAAGGAAAATACCATAGGTATGTTAAATTGCTAAACACACATCAAGTTTTATCTTTTAAAAGTATCTAGGACACAAGAAATATATTCCTTTTGCTTCCATAGTTTAAGTATTTAAACAATGATATAAATTTTAGCATTTTCTTAATTATTATTAATTGCTACATATGTGCACCTATACATGTGTATTTGCTGAATCTATTATACACAGACACATACAAGTATATATGCACTATATTCAAAGGTAAGTTGATAACTGAATTTTGCTTTGCTTTTGAATTTTTATTTTTGGTCTGCTCTGTTTACAGAATGTCTATCTCTGTACAGTCTTTGATGACCCTCGTGCGCTAAAAATAGTAACTTCTGGAAAAGAACTCAGTCTCAGTACTTAGCCATATAATTCATCCTATATGGCTGATACATTTATCCTGGAATGATTCACATACATGTGGCTTTTTATTTTTTTTCAGATATACGAGGTCATACATCACAGATGAATATTCCTCTCATGCCCTCCTTCCCACATCCATACACAGATATTTCTTGTGGTTAATGATATTAATCCATTCCTGTGGTTTTGCCGTCCAGGGGAATACAGTGTGGTGAGCTGCCTGATTTGAGACAAAAAGGCTATGGTGTTCTTTGGCTTCCTGTCCCCTTGGCTGTCTGCAGAGCCCAGTATCCATGGGGAGGATTTGCTTTGTTTTTCTAATTATCAGCAGCTGGATGGAGCAGCGTTCAAAATGGGGAAAAAGCAACGCAGAGAACTTCGAGCCATACAAATAACAGGTGTTCCCGAGGATCAAGTTCTTAAACAACCCTGGGAGTCAGATGAGATGCAGCTGAACTGTCTCTGACAATAGACTCAAAATGTGAGAAATTTGCATACAATAGCTCCAGTTCCAGCATTAAATAGATTTAACGATTTTTCAGATGGCAATTGTGGGTAATGGGAGTGAAAGGTGTCATAACATGGAGCATCTATACAGAATACTTTTAGTTTGACTTGGTTTGTTCCTCTTCCTCTATCTGTCACATTTCCACTTCAGCACACACCCACACTCGTATGTGTACATATTCATGTGTACACACACATGATCACAGATAACTTTGTCTAAAGTGTTGCAATGGTGTACAGGGTCATCTGTTGTAGTTTAAGTTATGAATTAAATAGATTTCAAAAGAGAACAAGACCACATCATGAAATAGCTCCTTGGGCTAATTGAGTTGCAAATCATTAAATTATTTAGAAAACTGTCTTGAGTTTATGAAAGCTGACATAAATGGTAGCATGGTAAATTTAAGCAAAGAAAGATATAAACTAGTAAGTATCTCCTCATGAAAATAGTCTTAAATGAATATAAGCATATATCAAATTTATTAAAATGTCATGCTCTCAAAAGATGTTATCCCTTCTAGAAGAGCCAATGTTAAACTTGAAGCAACCTCTATGTTCTACCAACATGTTTAAAAGGTGGGTGAACTAGCCCTTATGTTTCAATTACCAGCTGGGTTCTTTCATTAACACGTCTCAATGTGCAATCTTACAGGGCTCAGTGGACCAAAGGTTGATCGGTGTAGAGAAGCAGTGCCACCGAGGAGAGAGAGAGAATGACAGGGGGACACAGTTAGATAAAGATGCTCTTCCTTTGACTCACGCTGCTCCCCACTCCAGCACACTAATGAGAGCCAGGAGGAGGCAGCTCGGAGCCAGAGCTTGCCTCACCCCGCCCCAGCTTCCTGAAAACATCTGGGTCTCAGATCAGAGCCAGGATGGTTTGAGAGAAGCTCATTCTTACACTGAATTTGAGATGAAACTTGAGAGGGTATATGTTTCAATAACCAAAAGTTGTGAAAACATTTCGGAATCTGCTCCAAGGACACTAAAGGTTCAGAAAGGATGATTGACAAAGCGTAGTTGAAAATAGCGATTATAAGAAAATGAAATAAGATCATTGAGTGGAAGCTGTGTACCTCTCCACTCTCGTGTGGATAAGACTGAACTGGTCTTTGCAGAAGAAACCTTGTAGAGTCTTGAAAAATTCCTGAAATAACCTTGTATTTCCTCTTTTACCTCTTTGATGTAAATGTAAAAGAAAGAATAGAAAACTGCCTCCATTTCTGGGCAAAATGCAAAGTCTGTATTTGAGACAATTATTATTCTATGAGCAGATTCAAGTTTCATTCATTATGTCATTTTCAATATCATCAGCTCTGCCTGGGACACTCAGGTTTTCTGTGTCTGTATCATGTGTACATTGGTCTTCTATATGAACTCTGCCTTTTTTGTAACCTTTCTTTTCAATAACAAAGCATAAAGACAACATATAATCTTCCCAAAATACATGCTAATGTATTATTATTATTATTATTATTATTTTACCATTTTTTTCCTTTGAGACTTGTTTCATGGGGAGGGTTGTTACTGGTGGCAGGCACAATGTCACAGTACAGTTTCAGTGAAGATGTTCACGTTTACCCTTTAACTAAGATCTGTGTTTATATAAATATTGTTAAACAATAAGATCAACTATCTCAACACTCTTTCCTATATCATTGGAATAATGTCTTACTCCCCTTGGAGTAATAGGAGATATTGACAGGTAATATATCAATGAAGTCTTTATTACTGACACTTCCTGGGAAGAAAAAGAATTTTTTATAAAGACTTCTACCAGACTAACTCTGCTTTGCAAAGTGTTTTATTTTAAATACCAGAGTTTGGGGAAAATGTGTTTCAAAAAACCCGAAATGTTTATCTCTGTTGAGCTAATACACCTACAGAGAGAACACGAGTGTCCTTTTACACTACGGTGGTGCTGACCCCTCTTCACTACCTGGCATCTTCAAATCCTCTCGCGACAGCTCTTCTCTTCAAATTCAAAATTTTCTCTGCCAGGAGTCTCCATCTCCTAGATTTTCTCAATCCAAATCCCTTACTCCACCAAGATCCTGGGTGTAATATAACTGAATATAAATGAATCTATGAAATGCAGCATGCAGGCAACAAATCACTTTAATGCATTCATATACATGTTAATACACACTAACTTCAACAGTTTACAGGTGCGAGTGCAATAATACGGCGTCCACTGTGCAAGCTGGTGAGGCCAACCTCTCATGTTTATACTTGTGTTAAAATTGGTATTCCCGGTATTGCTCTGAGTATTCTCATTTGCCCTGATTTTTCCATCCTAGAAGTTTTCCAGTGTCTATGCCCCTGTCGAATTGGGGCCATTTCTAGCTGCCACTCAAGATTTTTCAGACTTTGCAATTTCTCTTTTCCTTCTGTCAGCCATTTCCTTGTACCCCTGTTCTTCCTCTCAGAAAAGAGATTTTTCCATTCATTTCAGCTTTCCTCAACGTCTGCGCCCTGGTCCTGCGAGGACTGTTTTTCTAGCCTTTTGTTGGGTCGTTAGCTAACCAGGCCCGGCAAGCCTCTGTACTGAGGCTCTGCTTGGTGAGTGAACTGGAGAGCGCTGTGTTTTCTTTACTTCGGCTCCAATGAACTGCATCTGAACTGCGCTGCTTAGCTCTTCCTCCAACGGCAGCTTCTGCCCTTGCAAAAAAGATGAGCGTGATTCGAGGCTTCTGGTTAATCAAAATGTTACTCTACTTAAAAAATGGTCTAACAAATGGATCCCACACCCAAGAGGAAACATAAAATTTCGCCTCCAACCTGACTTTTGTAGAATTAAATCAATCAATCAATCAATCAATAAATAAAGGCCACAGCAGTGCGCTTTTGTTCAGCCAACCAAATCGAGGCTGCTTTCCTTTTCTTTCTTTTTTTTTTTCTCTAAAGGCTCAGCTCAACAAAATGTACACGATCCTTTGCCAAACAATTAAGGAAAAAATTTTTAAGCCCATGGGTATTTCAAGGGAAATCCAACCCACATGTTTCTGATTCATTTACACTTAATTCATTAAAACGTTGTTTACTAAAAGCTATTTGATGTCCAAGTGCCTTATGAGTCTCTTTATATGACTTTTTATGCCATTTTTTTCCTCAAAAACAGGAAGTGGTATTTTGCTATTAACTCAAACTCAAAAAGGGTTGGATTTCATACGAATCCCATAGAGCGCACCAAGATGATTGTATCTCTCCGGGGCCATCTTTGCCAAGGGACAGCCCTAAACACACTAATCTGAGGAGTCTGTGTGCTGTTAACAAAATGCCAAATTTTTCCAACATAACGCCAAAGTTTCCCAAGAGAAGGAGACTTCCAAAGTCAGTCTTTAAAGGGAAACACAGATGAACCCATTTCACCTACTATTCTTACGGATGTGATGTTATTATTTCAGAGGCAAAGTGTAATAGCAGGGAAATCTCACATGTGAGAGCCTTAGGACATTTGCACAGTCTATTTATTTTAAAGGGTTTATTAAACCCAATTTTTCCTCCTTTCCTTTCCATCTCACCCCAGAAAAGATTGTATTTTTTAAAAAAGGAGAGAGAGAGAGAGAGAAAGAGAGAGAGAGATTGTAATGGAGAAAGCAAACCAAAGGAAAGTGTGTGTTCATTGACAATAAGAAATACTCCAGCATAAAATGTCACTTATGTGTGCTTTTTAAGTTACGGAAAGACTTCTTTAACTAGAGGTATTTAGTAGGGGTGTGCAGCATTTTCCGCGTGACCAAGAAATATTAGGATGCTTGTACGATGAGTCTGTACTTGCTTTACCAGCACAGCGCTGAAGACTTTTCTCTAGAACTCTACAAGGGCAGCTCTTCAGGGTCTGAGTACCATCTAGCACCACCACACTCCAGAGTGTTCTGATCGGTTCAGTTTCCAGTGTAGAAAAATCTCACGAAGGGAATCCAAGGGCCCCTGAATAGAACCTACACTATTAGTTTGGATCAGGTGTCCTGCAGCCTGAATTAAAACTGTTAGAAACACTAAATACACAGAACACTCTCATACTCAAATGGCTTGATTTATCCAGGCTGGACCCAATCCCACAAAATACATGCGGGATCCCTAATGACTTTTAGCGTCCCCATTATCTTGTAAGAGACTTTCAAGGCTGTTCTTGGTGTTTCAATTTGGAATAGTCTCAAATAGTTATTAGATGATAAAATAAAGCCACAAATCAATCATAAATAATATTATGTTGTACATACAACCTTTAAAAACACATGAAAATATGACCTTAATTCTACACTATTCTCCAGAGATTCAGGAAATTAATTAAAAATATCTAATTCTAAGATCCAGTTAGAGTATTAAGGCCATCCTTAACATATGAGCTGAAATAAACACTCATATTCCTCATTGGAAAAGGAAGCTAAAGTAAGTGCCCTTTGTAGACTTATTAAGCTTCTCTGACATCAAAATGTGTCAGGTGTGAAACTGTTTGTCGGTGAAAGGTACTACCTTATCCCATTCAGTAAATAAGCTCATGAAAAAGACAGGACTGAGTTTTTTCCTTTTATATATATTGCTTCCTTATTTAGCAATGCCGTGTAACAAACAACCCTAATGTTTGTTTAGTGGTTATAACAGTATTCTCTTTTTTTCATTCTTTACAAATTTAAAGTTGGCTTGGTGGTTCTGTTAATCTGGTTAATCATTTCTGTTAGGTTTGCTCATACATCTGAGGTCAGCTGGCAGATTGGCGGTGAGCTGGCTGGTCTGGAAGGACTTCTGCTAGCATGAATAGAATCTCCTCCTGTGGTCTCTTGGCCTCCAACAGGCCTGTGCTGGATTGCATGGCAATACCCGAAGTCCAAGGGAGAGAACAGCAAGAATCTCCAGAGTGTTTTTTCAAGGCTCTGCGTGCATGCCATTTACTAATGTCCTATTGGAACTCTTAGGGCCAAGCCTGGAGTCAGAGTGAGAGGAATCTGCTAAAGTTAAAATGAAAAAAGAGGGATTCAGATATACGGTTAATTTGAGCCACTAATATAATTCATCTATTGTAATTAGCTAAAAAAAACTTAAAGTATTTTTGTCAAGGAAATTCTTCCTGGGCCTTTGCTGTGTGAGTTAGCATGGTAGGCGATGCACCTAATTAGCATGAAGACAACAGATTTTTCCACTTTCATTTTTAGCATTTGCTGTATCTTATTTTTTCCAGGTCATAAAGTAAAATTATTTTAAGTAGATATATTAAAATGCAGTAAAATTAAAGGTCTATGCTCCAGTTTCCTTGCTCATAGAACTTTTCTCTAGTTCTCTACATGAAGTCATCTTTCTACATGCTCTCTCACTTTTTTCTTCATTGCCCCCCAAAGTCATCTCTTTATGTGAGCTTTAGTAAATGGATATCTTTACTAGACTAGCGTGACTCTGTAACATGGAATGTAGCTTTGGTTTTTTTTTTCTTGCTTCCTCACTACTTAGCTATCTCTGGTACATACCAGGCACTCCACACAAAACTGAGTCAACATTAAAATCATTGTTGGGAGTATAAAAGGTATGGAGAGCAAACAAGGAAAATTACAGAGAATGTGTAAAAGTAACCAGCTGTGATGCAAAGGAATGAGATTCGAAATTTGATATAAAACCCCAACAAAAGAGGATGCAATATGCAGAGAAGGAGCAGAGAGGGACAAAATACTAGAAATAGACAGTGCCTGGAGCAGAAGATGGCATTGTAAAAGAGAAAAGAAAGAAACAATGCACAGCCAACAGTATGGTGTTGAGTAACACCTCTGTGTTTGGATATAGCACAGTTTATTTACTGAAGGATGCCTTGGTTGCTTCCAAGTTCTGGAACTATGAATAACACCAGCTACAAACATCCACGCAGGTTTTTGTGTGAATATACATTTTCTACTCCTTTGGGTAAATTCCAAGGAGCACTATGCTGTATTAAATGTTAAGAGTATGTTTACTTTACCAAGAAAGCACTAAACTGCCTTCCAAAGTGGTTGTGCTATTTTGAATCCCCAACAGCAATGAGTGAGAGTTTCTGGTGCTGCACATACTCACCAGCATTTAGTGTTGTCCGTGTTTTGTGTTTTGGCTATTTTCATAGTGTGTGGAGGAATCTCACTATTGTTTTAATTTGCATTTCTCTGATGACGTATGATGTGGAGTGCCTTTTCATATGCTTACTTGCTATGTGGATATCTTTTTTGGTAAAGTATCTTTTATGGGCTTTGGCTGTTTTAAAAGAGGCCAGGGTCAGGTTTGTTTTCATATTGTTGAATTTTTAAAGTATTTTATGTATATTGGATAACAGTTCTTTATTGGATTTATCTTTTGAAAATATTTTCTCTCATTCTGTGGTTTGTCTTTTCAGTCTCCTGACAGTGCCTATTGCAGAGCAAAAATGTGGAATTTTAATGAAGTTTGCTAATCATTTATTTCTTTCATGAATTGTGACTTTGGTGTTGTATCTAATAGATTATTGATGAACCCAAGGTCATCTAGGTTTTATTCTATATGATCTTCCATGAGCTATATTGTTTTGCATTTTATATATAGGTCTGTGATACATTTTGAGCTTTTGTGTGAAATATATGTAAAGGGTGTAAGGTCTATTCTAGTTTTTTGCTTTTTGGGTTTTTTTTCTTGGTATGTGGACATCAGTTGTTCAGTATCATCATTGAAGTGACTACCTTTGCTCCACAGTATTGCCTTTGCTTTTCTGTCAAAAATCAGTTGACTATATCTACGTATGTCTATTTCTGGGATGTCTCTTCCGTTTCATTTATCTGTCTATTCTTTTGCCCAAACCACACTATCTGGATTGCTATAGCTTTACAGTAGGATTTTATGTTGGAGTGTCTCAGCCCTCCGTATTTGATCTTCTCCTTCAATATTGTATAGGAGATGCTGAAGGGCTTTTGCCTCTCTGTATACACTTTATAACTGGTTTGTTAACATCTCCAGAATTGCTTTCTGGGGTTTTGTTTAGGGTGGCATTAAATCCATAGATCGAGTTGGGAAGAACGGATGTCTTGGACGATGTTTGTTTTCCTCTCCAGGAACATGGGATATCTCTCCATTTATCTAGTTCTTTGCCATTTATCAGAATTTGGGGAAGCTTTGCTTCTTTAATCTGTTGCTGTGGTAAATTAAACTAGCAGCAATTAAAATATTCTGAATTTTCTTAGATAAAAATGATTTTTTAATTTTTCTCATATAAATGTTGTACATATTCTTTTTAAAAATTTATACCTAAGTGTTTTGGTCTGGGGAGGTGCTAATGTAAATGGTATTGTAGTTTTAATTTCCAATTTTACTTCTTTATTGCTTATATCTGATAAAGCAGTTGACTTTGGCATATTAATGTATCCTGCAACCTTGCTATCATCACTGATTGGTTCTATGAGCCTTTTGTTGTTGCTGATTCTTTCAGATTTTCTATGTAGGTAATAATGTCACCTGTGAACAAAGACAGTCTCATTTCTCTTTTCCAATCAGTATAGTTTTTGTTTCATTTTCTTGTATCATTGTAGTAGCTGGGACTTTCAATAGGATGTTGAAAGGGAATGGTGAAAGACATCCTTTCCTTTTTCCTGATCTTTCTGAGGAAGTGCCTAGTTTCTCACAGTAAGTATGAAACCAGTTATAATTTTTTGGTAGATATTCTTGATCAAGTTGAGGAAATTCTCCTCTATTCCTAGTTTACTGAGCAATTTACTTTTTAACAATATATTGTGGTCTTAGATAATTCTCCTGATAAAACATTTATTCTTTGAAGATTAAATACTCATGTAAAACCGTGGTTTTTAAACTGTGGCCCTCCAGAAGAATCATTTTGTTCTGAGAACTCATTAGAAATTCAGCTTCTTAGGCTCTGTCATAGGCCCTACTGCACCAGCCCCCAAATCTATGTTTTAACAGACTCTCTACGTAATTGTATTGTCTTAAATTTTCAATAAAAACTGACACAGAAATTTTAATGTTTTATACACTTAACAAATTCAAGAAAATTAAAGAAACTGAAGTTAAAAATCTTACTAGGATAGTAAGGGAGGTCAACAAAGTGATTGGACATGCAGTTATAAATTTTATGAAACTTTCTTTAAATTAAAAATTAATTTATTAGAGAATAAAATATGAAAATACATTAGTTACACAATAACAGAATCCATAATATGACCCACTATCTAGCCTTTATGATTAAAAATATTGACATCTTACTTAATGTCAGAAAGATGTATAGGGTGAAAATATTTCTAAGATATGTGGGATAAAATATCACTGTAAGTAATATATAAAATACATTTGAAACAAATAACTAAAAACACAAATGCATAAATATATGGACAAAATTAATATAGATGACAATTTTGTGTGTGTGTCATGTGTTATATATAGATACCTTTATATATAACCTGTTAAATCTCAAACATAATCATGAAATACAATACAAGAGCCAAATATTTTTATATATTATATTAACAGCATCGAAAGGCCTAATATCCAGTATTGTCCAGGTTGTAGAAAAACACATGTCTCTTAAATATTATGGGCTTGTAGATTGTAAAGTTTTTGGTAGGAGAAGGGAAAATTTGGCTCTACCCATCAAAAGCCATTCTACATTTGTTGTTTGTCCTGGCATTTATACTATATAGCTCTGTTGTATAAGAATTCTTGAACACATGAAGAAAGATACAATTACAGGTGTATTCAAAATTTGGCAGTAAGTTAAATAACTTTTAAGGAAAACAATATGATAGATTTGTGTCTATGCAAATATGTAGAAAAGTTCAAGCAGAAATAAACTCTGATAAAGGAGGCTTTATTGGTTGAAGGAAGAAGGAAGAGTAGAACCAATTAGAGAAAAAAAACCAAAACGCTTCTTTTCCCAAGGTCACTGAGCAGTTTGAAATCCCCGGCTCTGCTCATGTGCTCTCGGGCAAGTAGGCTGCACTGGCCCCGGAGATGGAGGTACGTGGATTAAGCGTGTTTGCTCGTAACAAAACAGGAGAAAGTTCTTCTGAAGGATTCAGAGAGTTACCAGGCAGACACACTCAGATGTAGCACATTACAACCTGAGATGGGATATTTCCATCTCCAACAAGTGTCAAAAAAGTAAAGAGTTAATTTAAAGTGAGACTTAACTGTCACTGGAAAAGAACAAAATGAATGGTCTTGAAATGAGAGCACTTGGTAAAGAGCCTTGATAATGAAAAGGCGTAGTTCAGTCTAGGCAGATGTCAAGGCTAATGTAGCATGATTAGGCTAATGTAGCAGATGTCAGGAAGCTAAAGGTATACTCCATGGGCACCAGTCATTAGTACCCCTCTTTTTTGCCCTTGACCCATGGGTGGCAATGACTTTTTGCTATTCTTACACATAGGGGGTCATACGAACCCTTGCTCATTTCTTTTAGCCTTATCCATACAACTTTTTCTTCCTGACAGTCTTCTTCTGAATTATGTCTTAGTGTGTTAAAATGTGTGAGGACCTAGAAAATAGTATCAAATGATAAAATTCTTTACATCGATTAATACTGCCTTAGCGTTTTCAATGCTAAATATTTGAGGTCCTAAATCATAAACTATACTAATTTACCATTCTTTCAAGGATTTAGCAATGTTAATGCAAAGCACAATAAAACAATATGTAATACTCTGCAATGTACTGAGAATCATCATTTTGAGAAATTTTTTAGTGCTAATATAGTTGGGAACTCAGAGTCTATGAAAATGTCATCACGAGTAATTCTGCACTTGTCTTTCAATAGTCGGCTACATATGTAAAGTAAATAGAATAATTGGTTTTGGAGTAACAAACTGTTTTTAAAATTCCATATTAACTGCAATTCAAATGAATCCATATGACATGATTTCATTTGAGAGAGGAAATGCGAGGATGGAATAAGTATCAGTGAGTGATATGTAAAAGCAGGTCATATTAAAGTATTACTTATGCTTTGAAATCTCCAACATACCAGTCAATTTTACAATAGCCTGTGTTGAAAGTCATTCTGACTTGCAAAGAAAATCAGGGGTAGAACAGCTGATGTTTCCTTATCTTTGTGTTTAGTGTCTCATACATAAACCAGTTATTGAGTGAGACAGATTTTGTGAGGGGTCAGGTTACTGTAGAACAACCTCTTACAACAGAGCATTTTAGTAATTTGAAAATACTGTGCTTTTATTTTAATTGACTGTACTTTCCATTTTATTTAAAATTCTAAAGATACTGGATATTAAGGAAAAAGCATTTGAGGGTATACAGAATTTTGCCTTTGAATAGTATCCAAATGTTATTAGCATCTCAACCCCAGCATGAAGATATTTTTCCATATAAGGTAAAAATATTCCCTTCTTCTGTTGCTCAGTGCTATTCCATATAAGAAGCTCAGGCCCTCCAACACTTGCCTGCTCTACGAAAGTCACTCTATTTTTCCACTATTCAAAACTGAGTCCGTTTCATTCCCTTTCCCCCACCTCTTCCCCTAATTCAGCCTACAGAGTCGCGTTCCTGGTCTGTGGAACATTAGCCTTCCACACAGGCAGCAATTGAACAGGGATCTGTATTCCTTTGCTTTGATCTTCCCAAGGTCAAAGAATGCAAATGCCATCATTGGGGATTCCTTTGGAAAGACCTTAAATCACGGGCCGGGCCATGGTAACTGGCTGTGTGAAGAGCGATTACCTACAGAAACTGGGAAGGCGAGGAGAATGCATGAAATTGGGTCCACGTGTGTTTATCACAATAAGCTTGAGGGGTCTGAATGCCCAACATGTATTTATGTCTCTAGATGATGATAAAAACATAGACCACTTTATAGCTTCCGCAATATGTTCCATAAGCAATTTGATATAATAGCCACACTCCCCCCCTTTTTAAAGAGATTTTATTTATTTATCTTTTAGAGGGGAAAAGAAGGAGAGAGGGAGAGAAATATCAATGCTGGTTGCCTCTCATGCATCCCCTGCTGGGAACTGGCCTGCAACCCAGGCATGTGCCCTGACTGGGAATCGAACCACAATCGTCTGGTTCGCAGGCCCGAGCTCAATCCACTGAGCTACATCAGCCAGGGCTACACTCCCCTTTTAAAAAACAAGACAGTAGTTGCAAAACTTGTCCCCCAAATCACACATACCCTCACTCTCACCATTCTAAAAGTAATTGCTAGACCATTTGTTTAAGAAGAATGCCATTGGATGACCCCAAACCTACTCTGCTGACATCAGTACACTGCCTATTACATAAGACAAAGGACCGAAGCAGGCAAGAAAGTGGGGTTTATTTTGAAGGCACATCATTGTGACTGGCATTTTACTCATCCGTCACCATCAGTGGGAGCCTGGAAAATAACATTTTTTCTTTAGCCTAAGTCAAGTGTTAAGGGATCTTTCGGGGGGGAAAAGGGCAAAAAACTGGGAACTTGACTTGACCCTCGGACGTCAGGAGACAATGGTAATGTTATCGCATATTGAACAAGGATGGAATGAGCTACATATTCTTTTACAATGGCACAGGGAATAAACGGACTTCCCAAGATCTCAGAACATGCTTAGCTTGTGCTATTGTACGAAGGATCTTGGTCAGGGTGACCACCCGGAGAGCAAATGCAACTCCAACAAGAGGGAGAGAGAATCTGAAATCTAATCACCTGTTTCAAAGACTAGTAGCTGAAAGACCCCAGAAGGGGTCTGTGAGGAGCCTTCAGTGACACCACACTGAAGAACAAGTTGCTTTCAACATTCACCAAGTCCAGGGAGCACCGAGGCCATGAAACAATTGTACCTCACACAGAACCTATGCTCGGTGTTCCAACATTGCCTCGCCTGGGTGCTACTGGCTGCCTGGGAAGAAGAGAGGAAGGTGAGGTGAGGAGAGGGAGAGGAAGCCGCTGCAGGCTTCTACGACTGCTGGCCTGAGTGAGAGGGGGCAGTAGTGTTAAATAGATTTAGGACAGAGGGGAGGAAAATAAAACTCGTTTCTTCTCCACGCTAATAAATTCAGGATATTTTACTTGTATCTTAGAGAAGCAATACTTTTACAACTAGCTGTTCAGACAAACTCCCACAGACCCACCCTTCGTAGAATAAAATATGTCTGTGTTTTCGCTATTGCAAACACTGGAGAGTAGTAACTTATTTTTTATTTTCCTCATCATATGTTTACGGCTTTACCCATCAGTTGATCTGTGCCAGACACACCAAACAGAAATGCTTGCTCAGTCCAGGTATGTAATGCCTGATTATTCTGCAAGTCAGACATACTGAGAGATAAACATTTATAAAACGTGGGACTTTCCTATGAGACCCTGATTTTGTTATGTTCAAAAAGTAAATGTTCCTGAAAATTTGAGGGATCGTTATATTTTGTTTCATATAATATCTTCTAAAATTAAAATTTTGTTATAAACACTCCTATTGTTTACAAAAGGAAAACATACAAAAAGAAACTATCCATGAAAAGGCATTTATATGCTATTAAGATATGAACACACTTAATGAAATGCTGAGTGTATTTGAAATATTTAATTCTACCCGTGTGTTATAGTTTGTTTTCAAAGAGTCAAGGAGGTCAAAATCCTTCTTGTATTTCCTTCCTGTACCAGCAGGGCAGGTAATGGATATCCACAAATTTGGGTCTAGTTATTTAACAGAAGAAAAAAATAGCAGCATAAATTAACATGGCAAGGCAGCTAAAAAGACAGTACCAAGTTTTAACATGTTAGTATTATTATTTGGTTCAAATTTGAAATTATGTTACATCTTCCTTTTGAGCCTGTTAGTCCCCTAAAAGCAAACATTCCCCCTCTTTTAGAATAATGCATCAAATAAACATTTTTTGAGAAACTATCCTAGGCCAGACAGTATATTCAGGCTATAACTCTTCCACTATTTAAAATAAGGTTTAACGAGAAAGTTTACATGGAGTTAAAAAGTGACCAGATATTGACAATGACTCAAACCGAATATGTTTTGTTTAGTTCAGGTCTGTTAAATATCAAGGGTGGAGTTGCCCGGCTTGCCCAAGGTCAGCAGCTAAGTCGGTCAGCTATCTCATAGACATGAACACCAAAGAGGCACGGATGACGTTTCAAACTACATGGCCGTGAGAAAGTGAAGGCTGGGCCCTCTGGAAGCGAATCCATAAACACACACACACACACACACACACACACACAGACACACACACACACGCTCCAAGTCACTTTCAGGAAATAATGTCTTCAACTACCAATAAACACATGGAGGGGAAGACAGGCGAGTGGCAGTTTCAGTGGTAGCGAAAAAAATTGCCCCTACGAGTTGGCTCCACTTAAATGGAATACCTGGGTTAACAACAAAGACGGTGTTGGAGCGGGAGTTTAATTATCACCGGTCCTCTGAAAGCGAGGGACAAAACGTGCACTGTGGGACTGCAGGGCCGGTCACTCAGCGCGAGGCCCCTGGCTTCCCCAGCACCGGGCGCTCCCACTTCAAAGACCACAGGAAAGCCCACCTCTTCAACAAAAGTCTCCTTTGAGCCTCCCGTGGAGTGTTTTTTTAATTCTTCTTTTACTCTTCACCCCTGAGGTTAATTCCAGGGTTCACTGATGCAATGATCTTGAACAACAGAGTCTGAAACCTAAACATTTAAAAAATGAATAGAGAAAAGGTGACTTAAGTCATGCCGTGTTGATTTTTATGAGAGCCTGTAATTCAGGAGAGGGAACAGTTTAATTTGGCTCGTAGTGTGGCTCCATGAGAAGCCTGCAGCGATAGAAAGTTCTCTCGGGGGTGTCTTGGTATCAGCCATATCATGTTTCTTCATTACGTGTTTTCTCTCGGCCCTCTTCCCTTTCTCCGGAAACCGCGTTTCACTTGAACACTTTCCCTTTTTATTTACATATAATAAAAAATGACTCACAATTCCCCCCACGGCCCGTGCTGTGCTAATCTTCACCACATGGACTAGATACAAAGTGTCTCGCTGTTGCACAAAGGAAACAACGGGCAAGCAGAGTGGTGAGGGCAGGGTCCACCGCAGCAAAGCAGGGGAGCCCGGCTCCCGCTCGCTGCCTCTTCTCTTAACATCTTCTGCCGCCCCCCTACCTGCCCCTCTATGGTTCCTATTCTGCCCTCCTCGACTCCAAGTCCTTTTTTATTTTTGCTTCTTCCTTGAAGCAATGACCATGTCATTTATCGGGAACAATGTATTCTCTTCTCCACTGTCGGTTATGCAAGAGGACTAAGAGCTTCTACTGGACAAATCCCAAACTCTGCATCGGGAAGGACTTCCACCCAATGCCATCCCTATGACTCAAAGCGTAGTGGCTTCAGGGTTTTATAGTTTTGTCCAAACCATCAACTGGTCTATGTAAGACATACTTTAAAAATAGTTTCGAGTAACAGTCATAGATTTGAATGCCATTGTGGCACATGTAGTATTTGTGTGTGTACAGAATGTTCATGGTAACAGAGGTATGAGTGGAACAAGTAACATGGCGTGTTCATTTGTAATCTGAGGATGTTTACCCGGGTCAGAGCTATCAAATGTAGGCACCGATTACAGTCAAATGAGATAGTTTCATAAGTCCTAACAAGCACAAAGTTTTGAACACAGAGGCAGATTCTTTTTCCTTGATATGCAGAATGAGAAACAGAAATAATTAAGGAAGGCCCTTTTTAAATTTTGGTCATGAAAGATATCTCTATTACTCTTCTTTTGATGTTAAGAATCAGGACTGCAGACCAAGAGAGATGAATTTCCCCGGCACTTAATCATAATTTCCTCAAAATTTCCAAATCCAACCACTAGATGTCACACAGAGACTATAAAGTAGAACATCTTGAAATTTCTCAAGTCGGGTCCCATCCAATTTTACAGGCGGCCACATTTAAGGTGGTTCAGGAACATTCTAAACAGCAGGCATTAAATAAGATGCAGGCCAGTGCGATGATTTCACCTGACGCTCAGGCTTTACACCAGCAACAGGTAGAATGGAATGTGCTGCCTTAACCCCTGAGATGGGTTATTTCAGGAATCTGAACAATTAATGTAAATGGGCTCAAGAGAAGCCTCACTTGGGCAGTAATTATGTACTTTACCCTAATGGGGAAGGCCTAAAATTCAAACAACTGAACATAAAAAGGTCATATAATAGAAAAAAGAATCAAAGGATTTGGACTCAGGAAGCTTCGGCTTAAATACCAGCTCGACTACATGCTGATTGAGTAAATCTGGTATAATCCTTAACATCTGGATTATATGTATTTGTTTTCTGGTCTATACAGTGAAAACAATACCTAACAAGCAATCATTGTAAAGATTCAATTAAATACTGTGTACCTATCATTTGGAAAAAATTCTTGACATATTATATGTGCTCAAGAAAGCAACACTTTCAATTTAGTGTCATCTTCAAAATTAAAACATGATGTAAAATGTTATAATAGAATTATGAAACCAAATTAAGGGATTTATAATTTAGAAAAAGGAAAGAAGGAGGCCAGTAGTGAATTCAGTGTCAGAGGACGGATGGCAGTTCCAGGCCTTGGGGATGGTATAGACCCAGCCTGGTAAAGAAAACCATGCGTGGTTCTTTCCATACATGGCAAGAGGTTTTGTTACACCTAAAATGGGGGTCCAATGGTGGGTGAGGCCATGTGTAATTTCAAGAAGAGGATTTTTTCAACGGATGGGGAAAATGATAAAGGTTCATGGAAGTCTTTCTGAGGAACTGGGAATTTTTCTGATTGTGTTTTTGAAAAAATCCAATTAGATTAACCAAGTTCATTGGCTATGGTGGATCAAGGTCTAACATGAGGCAGAGTCCACGTGACACACGGACAAAAGTGATTCAAAAGAATCACACAGATCAAAGGCTGCAGAAAACTGGTACAGAATTCATCGTTTTGGCTTGGGAAGTGAGTGAGGGAAATGTTAACTCAGATGGTGAAGTAAAGGAGACGACCAGTTTGAGGGTAAATGGAATGAGGGCCCTTAACACATTACAGGTAATTGCCGGTGTAGATCTGTATCTCAGAGGAGAGCTATACATTGAGGGGTTAGCCACTCCTAAGTGAGAGCTGAAGCCATTGGAAGAAGACAGGGTTGCTCAAAATGACTGCATTAAATGGGAAATAGCACCTGGCTTTAGGCCCAGGGACATTTCAGAAATCAGCTAGTGAAAGAGGAAAGTGCAAAAAAACCCTGGGTCTATAAGCACAAGGAGAATTTCAACATCATTTCTGATTGTTCTGAGCTGGCTAAGCCTGCATTAGTGGAAAGGGAGAGCAAGAAGGTGGGGCTGTGGGGGAATTGACCAATACAATTTTCAAGAAATGAAAGGAGATGGGATCCAGACTCACACTGCTGATTGGAAAGATAATTAAAAATATGAACAATAGGCCCTGCTGGGGTAGCTCAGTGGATTGAGTGCCGGCCTGCAAAACAAGGGGGCACCGGTTGGATTCCCAGTCAGGGCACAGGCCTAGTCTGTGGGCCAGGTTCCCACTAGGGGGCGCACAAGAGGCAACCACACATTGATGTTTCTCTCCCTTTCTTGCACCCTCCTCTTTCTCTGGAAATACATAAATAAAATCTTAAAAATATATATAAACAATAATACACCAAAATAAGTGTAAGGAAAGCCAACAAAGTTGGCAGAAGAAAAAATCAAACAACCCACCCACCACCTCCACAAAACCAATTTGAATAAAAAAAAAGTTATAAAATGGAAATCATAGCCTTTATTACTAAGAACCATACTAGACATAAAAACCTCTCAGTAGTACCTTATATATATATGAGAGCTATATATGTATAAAAGACATATGTAGAACTCACACACACATATGTACACATATATAGCATATTATATATGTAACTTTTGTGAGTCATAAAATAATAAAGAATCTCTTCTTGCACATGCTTTGCTTATACCAATGAATCCTAAGTCGAGCTATAAAGGCAGGGTAGTTTTTCTCAAACACCATAACACACTATGTAGTTTTATTTTTTTAATTAACATTTTTACAAAGAAATTGAAAAGCAAGTTTCATGTTAAAATAATTTTGATTTTTCTAGATTTAAAAATAACATCAAGAGCACTGCTCTAGAAAACTGTCAAAGAAAACATTGAGATAAAATATTTTTATATTGAAATAGTGCACTGCCACAAGAAGCATTTAAACGCTTTGCATTTTAAAGCCTTTAATATGAAGAATTTGTAACTTGTGATATACCACGTAGGGTAGGATAAGAAATATGTTAACTATAAAGGGAGAAACTATGAAGAAAATTAATATTTTAGCAATAAAAGCGGTGTTGAGGTAGGCAGGCTACTTTCTGTCTGTAGACTTTTTTAGTTTGCAAATTTCTTCCCAAGTCTTCACCTTTGATGGTTTTTCAGTGCATTGAAGCAACTGAACTAGTCGACCCAATTGTTTACAGCGTCTACCTTGACCGCATACTTCCTAGCAATCTTCTACCCACCACCGGTATACATCCGCATCTCAGATTCCTGCTAATTAAGGACTTCTGTGCCCACTTCTCAAAAAGTAACAGTAAAGGAAGCCAGAGAAAACGGATTTTATTTTTATTCAGAGCTTGATTTTAAATGTGCACACCCCAGCTACGTAATCCTGTACACAAGGATCTCATTGTTTATTTTTATAGTTGCTGCTTTATTTAAAATTTTGTCTCTTAAAGTTTATGTTTGGCAAGACCAATAATGAAAATAGGCTGGTTTACGTTTTTCTTATTTCGAGGTGTGCATGTGTACGCACGTGTGTGTGTGTGTGTGTGTGTGTGTGTGTGTGAATTCCTGCTGGCCTCTCCAGGTGAAAGTGTCAGAGACGTGGCAACCCCTGTGTGAGTGTTTACGTCCAGTGGGCCGAAGGCCAACTCTGTCCGAGTTCTAATTAGGTCACTCTTACCTTGGTAATATTGAAACTCTGTAACTCTTCTCAATTTCTCTACTCCCCTCTTTTCTCCTACACTCTTGCTCAGACAAGGATTTAAGTCAACTTGGGTGTGTTTATTAATAAAATAATTTAATTTTAGGGTTTTGAAACACATTGAAATCAGAGCCCATGTTATTTTCAATGTTCACAATAAAACATTTACTTTTACAAGCTATGTGTATCTAGATAGTGATGTTATTTTAGGAAGTGTAGAGGAAGAGAACGCACTTGGTAACTATGGCAACAGAGATATTTCAAAATAAATATAAACTTGTTTTATTCCTTGAAGAAATTAGATATTTTCCTTGACTAGTACCTAGGGAATCCAAGAAACAGGGTTGTTTTAGGTTCGTTATTTTAGCTTTTTTAATTTTATTTTTTCCCAATCACATAGGATAAAACAGAAGATTTGATTGGAAGTCGAAGACAGAAAACTGCCGTTGAAATGTGTTTGCATCTAGTCCGTGTGCGGGTGCACAAACTGTAGATTCTCATTTACCTAAAATTTAAGCCAAGGTAATGCTCAAAAACTGAATTTATCTTTGCTCTTCTGATTCTTTTTCTCCAAAATACACACAAAAGTAAATATTTCTATCACAGAGATTTATTGCAGAGTGTCATTGTTGCTGTAAGTCATCACATAAGGATTCAGCCTAACACCTTAGTCAATAGCTTTGCACAATTTTCATTACAAATATTCTGAGATACTAAAGGGCTATGAATTACATCTAAATCAGACCTTTTTTTTGCCATTTTGGGGTATTGAATATGCATTACTCACATAGGAAGTTTTTGAAAATAATGATACTAAGCATTGTGTGCCTCCGGCTCTTATCCTGTAAGAGGAAATCTCAGTGTAAACCCAGGAAGGGCACCTAAATTCCCACTGAAACTAAGAGAAGGTTGTTCTTCCATATTTTATTCTACATAAATAATTAATGCATAAACTAGATGAAAATACTATGACTGAATTTGATAATAATTACAATTTACAACTGAATGTAATATAATTGAACTAACATATCCATATAAAATTACTTGGTTTTTTTTTAGGAATTTTGTTTATTTATTTTTAGAGAAAAGACAAGGGAGGGAGAAAGAGAGGGTGAGAAACATTAGTGTGTGGTTACCTCTTGTACTCCCCCCACTGGGAACCCGGCCCCAACCCGGCCCTATGCCCTGACTGGGAATTGAACCGGCAACCCTTTGGTTCACAGACCTGTGCTCAATCCACTGAGCTACACCAGCCAGGGCTAAAGTTGCTTGTTTTTATCTTTTAATGAAATATGGTAAAAATAAAATGTTAATTCTTCTGTCCACCTGAGGGTTGCTAAGGTCGGAGAAATATTTGATGCTGGTTAAGAATGATAAAAATAAAACACACAAACATAATACTATGTATTAAGTAAATGAACATTTGACTAGTTTCAGTATCTAAATAAAGGTATATTCAGAGCCTGATGGTAATTGTTTCCTTTAGGCTGAATGTATAAAAGTGGTGGGTGGTCCAAAGAAAACAAATATGATCATTTCTTTACTGTTTACATGTTTCACTCAGGGAAAAATAAATTAGTTTTAAATAAACTATATTTATAGAATGGCTTTAGAGTTGTAGAAAAATTGTGAAGATAGTTCAGAAATTTCCCATGTACTCTACACCCAGTTTCCTGTATTTTTTCCACATGCTCCCACTGATTTATTTCTGTTTTGGAAGGTGACAAACTTGAAAGATTACTCAGTGCATCATACATACAATTTTATGCAAATATATAATATAGCCTTATAGGATAAACTGTCAGCTGAGTCCAAATGGTTCAATAGAAAACATCATTGAGGATGATACACTGCAGAGGTGTGACAGTGAGCTATTTCATTTTTTATTAATCCATCATGCTTATGAATTTAAACATTATTAAGTTTGCTCTATTATTAATAGATTAAATTCATGTGGTACATTTGTTATAATCCAAGGCCCATTTCAATAGATCAGTAGCTGAAATTCATAAGGTATTGAGATTTCCTTAGCTGGTTTTTTAAATCTAATGATCTTTTTCTTTTCCACATCCTATTCAGGACATGGCCTTTAGTTTTCACTCTAAGTTCTTTTGGCTGTGCCGGTTTCTCAGACTTTCCTTGTTTTTAATGACCTTAGTGGTTTTGAGGATTACCTGTCAGGTATTCCTGGAGGATGTTTTTTATTGGAATTTATATGCTGTTTTTCTCATGATTTGACTGGTTGTGGATTTTTGGAAGTAAAATCATTCAAGTATCATTTTCATTGCATCGTATCAAGGGTCGATGGTATCCATGTGGCTTTTCATTGTAGATGTTGGTTTTCATCACCAGGCTGATGTGATTTTCAGGGTATTTCACTGCAAATTACCCTTTATTATCCCTCTCCATACCATTCTGGTTTTTAACCCAGTACTACTTTATTTTGTTCAGATTTCGAGATTTGGGAATTAAGAGCTCCTTCAGTGGGTTGCTGTGAACTTTGATCTTTGACACACTCCTATCAATCTGGAGATTTCTTAGGGGGAGGAAACTTTCTAGCTTTCTGACACTACAAGATGTTTCAGGCTTACGAGTATGTTTCCTGCTCCAGTCACGCTTCCTTTTATTAGAGAATGGTCTTAGAAACCAAGATCTAGGTGCTAGACGTGCTTATGACTGCTTTGACGTCCTTGCTTCTTGTCCATCTCAACTGACAGATAAAACTGTATGTGTGTGCACTCACCTATTTGTGTCCTATATGCATGAATATTTCTGTATGTAGCATCTGCATTTATATTAAGCTACTCATGAGTTTATACTGGTGTCTCCAACCCTAATGCATCACCAAGGGTCAACCCAGCCTCTTTCCCATGCTCATGTTTAAAGTACCACTCAACAGTGAGAAACCTAACTCCCAATATCTTAAATTATTTTCCTTGCTCCGTTCCAATATACATGCATAACACTTCAGAATTGTTAACCTGTTCCTCTTCGGTAGAAAACAATTTTATCAAAGAGAGTACTATGAGACAAACAAAATTTGCTCATTTCTAAACATGTTTAAGTTGGCCTATTTCCCTTACCTTCTCCTTTTAGTAATAATACTGAACTAGGATACATTTGTAATACAGTTAGATGTTTTTCATAGTCATATTCCAGCTTGGGGTTCCCAGACCTGTCACATGACTTTTTAAATTCACATGTATTGAGTTTTACTCTTTATTCTGTAAAGTTCTACGGATTTTGACAAATGCATAATGTCCAACCTTACAGTATCCGTGGAGTGTCTTGTGGGGCTGAAGTCAAGGTTCTCTCAGAGCTACGTCCCTTCCTAAGGTCCCAGGGAGAATTTCTTTCTTCCATTTTCCACTGTTTTGAGCATATCCTCATTCTGTGGCTCATGGCTATATCACTATGAACTCTGCCTCTTTTGCTACATCTCCTTCTCCAATTTCTTTTCCTTATAACGACCTTTGTGGTTACACTGGGCTCACCTGGATAATCTAGAAAAATCTCCCCATCCCCTAATTTTTATTTTAATAACATGTGTAATGTCCCTTTGTGTCAGAGAATTAAGATGTAGGCCTCTTTAGATGACCATTATTTTGGTTGGCATACTGAACTGTATAATTTGCCATCTCTTTAAAGAACTTAAAAAATACAATAAAAATGCTTTTCCTGCAGGCAGTTCTCCTGGTGATACCTTTCCTTAATTTTTGTCTCATAAAAGTCTTATTTCCCCTTTACTCTTGAAGGATAAGTTTGCAAGATACAGAATTCTCGTTCAGCGTTTTTCTCTTTTAGTACTTCAAATATCTCACTCCACTCTTTCCTTGCTTGTATGGTCTCTGATGAAAACTCTGCTGTAATTCTTACTCTTGATTCTCTACAGAAAAATGATTTTTTCCCCTCTGTTTGATTTAAGATCATCTCCTTCCTTTGTTTTTCCTGATGTTTGCATATAATATTTCCATATGTATATTTTTGCTATTTATATTGCCTCATGTTCTCTGTGCTTCTTGGATCTGTGATTTGGTGTTTGTCACTAATTTTGAAAACATTTTGGCCCTCAATACCTCAAATATTTATTCTACTTTTTCCTTTCCTCTTTCATTGGCAGTCCAATAATGTGTATGATACATTTTTCAAAATTACCTTATAGCTCAATATTCTTTACTCTCCTCTTTAAATTTCAGTAGTTAAAGTTACTGTTGACATATTGTCAAACTTACTGCTATTTCCTCCACCACATCCAGTGCACTTTTGAGTTCACCAAAAGCATTCTTCATTTCTGTTATATTGTTTGATTTCTCTTACTTTTTGACTTTTCCTTATAGCTTCCATTATTCTACTTACATTACCCAACTATTCCATTGTTTACTTTTCCCTATAAATCTTAACCTATGAATCATAGATATTTTATATGTCCTGTATAAGAATTCTAACATCTGTGTAATATCTAAGTCTAATTTCTAATGCTTATTTTGTTTTCTCAGAATAATTTTTCTTCACCTTATGATTTTTTTAATTTTTAAAAAAAACTAGTATAATGTATTTGGCAATAGGAGCCGAGGCAAAAAGCTGCTAGTCTCAAGTACTATGGTCATCAGGTTAGGATTTAGTCTATATCATTTTTACTGTAGCTACAGATGCCAGAGGCTCAAACTCCTCTAGCGACCTTAGTTTGTCTCCTGTGTTGCCTCAGGGCCTCACTAAGAAGCCTCCGCAGGCACAGTCTGTGTGGTCCAGCTCTTTCACCTGCAACGATTTGCTGGTATCTTGGAGACGTGTCTTTTGTCAAGTGTAGGAGAAAGGAAGCTTTCCGTACTCTTCTCCATCTCGATCTTTCAGTGGGCTGCGCCTGTGTCCTGAGCTGTGATTGTTACTAGTGTGTCCGTTGCCCACTACCTCCTAAGTGACTGGGTGGGTAAAGAGAGTTAAGATGGGTAAGTGTACTGTAAGCCTGTGAATGAAGTTTTCTTCCCTCCCCCCCGAAGAGTAGGTCTTTGGTATGGCAAACACTGTGGTCATTTTTTAAAGCGTTATTTTCCCCTCCCCATCCTAGAGCTACCAGCGAATCTTTCTCGACTCTTCAGTGTGAGAGCATGGTGGGCCAACGAGAGGTAAAACCAGTCGGTGAAAGACTGGTCCGTCTCACTAAGACTGGGGCTTTCAAGAATTTCTCACTCATAACCAAATGTTCCTACTAGTTTATCGCACCAGTGGCTTCTGCTCCAAGTTAGCATATCTCTGCTTTTGTTGATTCTCTGGGTTTACTTGTTTCCTCCAATACCAGGGAGACAGTTAGTTCTGTGAACTCAACTCTCTGAGGGGTCCGAGAGAAGTTATTTATTTTTAGTTTGTTCAGTTTTTTATTGTTGGAATGAGAGTAAACTAAAGTTAAATATTTTAGAATGTAAACCTAACTGAAATTAAGAGGATATATTAGGCATAAATGAAACGTAAACAATTATAGCCTATTTTGACTTACATAATTTGAAAATGAACTTAAGAGAAAATTTTTGTTTCTATTTTTTAGTATACAATAAATAACTCTTTTGTGGACTTTTGATCTATCTTTACTAGGCAGTTCTATGCTGCAAGAAGTTTTATTTTTAATGTGTTTTTTTTAGTAAATATTTTGATATATGTGTGCTTAAATATTCCTGGTGGGAGTGATGAGACAGACTGTCAATAGGCAAAAAACTCTTAGAAAGAAGTTATGATTATAGTGATTTGTAGATGAGTTGTTACAGCATCGATAACTAGGTATTCAGGAATTTCTCTTCACCTTGGTCATGAACTAAAGATCAAAGTCTCAATCTAAGACCCTGATACATCCAGTCAATTTTTTCCCTACATTACAGGCTTTTAGGCTATAAAGTGCACATAGAATATACCCACCATCATTCCATGAATAAAGTCTAAAGAAAAAATGTATGTGAGCACAATGCAATGTACAAATGATTCATAATAGAATTGTATACTTTAAACATATATAATTTTATTAGCAAATGTCAGCCTAATAAATTTATAAAATTTTTAAAGAATCAACAAGTCTTTTTAATTTTTTATTTTTTTAAAGATTTTATTTATTTATCTTTAGAGGGGAAGGGAAGGAGAGAAGGAGAGAAATATCAATGTATGGTTGCCTCTCATGAGTCCCCTGCTGGGAACTGGCCTGCAACCCAGGCATGTGCCCTGACTGGGAATTGAACCGTGATACTGTTGTTCGCAGGCCTGCGCTCAATTCACTGAGCTATGCCAGCCAGGGCTTCACAAGTCTTAAGTAAGTTGGGAAGAGTATCAATAGAAATGTTCCCACCCAATGTCAAAACAAGTAAAATATCTCAAAAAAGACAACATTAATCAAGAAATAAACACGAAAAGTATGTAAAATGCTAAAGCAAAGATAAAGATAATCATAAAGCCTAGAAAGGACAAAAGAATTACTTCTAAAAGAATATATAACTAAAAGAGAAAATCAGAAGAAAATTTCTCATGAATGTTTCGTATTGTAACGGGTGTGTCCAACTTTTCCGCGCTTCTGCACCACACTGGAAGGAGAAGAAGAAGTTGTCCTGGGCCACCCGTTAAATACACTGTGATACCTAATCACACACACAAAAATCTCATAATGTTTTAAGTAAATTTACGTTTTTGTGTTGAGCCACATTCACAGCCACCCTGGGCTGCATGTGGCCCGCAGGCTGCAGGCTGGGCGCCCCAGGTGGAAAAACTTAAAGAAAATGTAATTTGAATGAAAAAAGTCTTTAAGTAAGTAAATAAATAAATGTGTGAATGAGCTGAAAAAAGCTATTGTAGAATTAAATGAATAGAAGTCCAAAGTGACACCATTCCAGAGCTAAATAAATAGAAGGAAGCAGATTAGACAGTGTGGAAAATAAAATTAGTAACAGAAGAAAGCCATGAAGTAGTCTTAGTGAAATGAAGGTGAAAAAGACAAAGGAATCAGAAAGGTGTTCAAGTCCATAGTATATAAGAAATGTTGATCCAAAATAAAGAGAAGTGGTGTAATGAAAGTGAAAACCCAACAAATTGAATTAAAAAATTATATAACACTAGACATATTTCCAAAATTGAAAACAATTGTCACAGATCAAAAGCACACCGTTTTTAAGAAATTCATTAGAAGGACCGATTTCATGGTATTCTGGTAAAGTGATTGGATTTCAAGGATAAAGAAAGAATTCATTAGGTATCCAAGAACTTAAAAAGGGAATAAATTTGCTTGGGCTCAAATACCTTCATGGAAAAATGGTGTGCCAGAAGATAATAGAAGAATATTTACAAAATTCTAAGGGAAAAGTATGTCTCAAGAATATTATAACCAGGCAAGTTACTATCCAAGTACAAAATGGCAATACTAGCATACTTATTCATGTAAAAACAGGGGGTGTGTTATCATTCATCCCACCTTAGAATGAAAGCATGTAAGAGAGAGACGAAGAAATCATTGTAAAAGAATTGAATGATGAACACTGAATGCATATACACATAAGATACAGAATAAATAATTGTGAGAAATATTTTCTGTGAGGTGAGTCAACCAATCTATTAACAAAAAGTAATATTTAAGAAATGATAGTTCTACTTTTTAGATTAATATACTATCATACATTTTAAGGTTTTTTAATGCATGGTTTAGAATATGGCTGAATTCTAAAATTCTGTTAGGAATTTAAAATTTTTGTTAAAAACGCAATAATTCTTTATAATATGAAGGAAGACAAATGTAGTAGTACAAACATTACCTAATCTTACAAAATTTAGAACATCAATGAAATGCTTTGGAGCATCTTGGATTTTAGGAAATATCTGCTTGTACAGCATGGAGCAAAGATGGGTTTACAATTGTGAGTACACGAAACACAGAGTTTATTCATATATTATTATTTATCAATCATCGTATTATTTTCCATATGAACAGATTTAAGCCTACTTTTGCCCCACCCTGTATATACTCAGTCTGGTATAAAGATTCTACGGTTGTTATATGGTTTGGAAAAAATCCATAAGCGAAGCTCTTAAAAATACTTAAACCCTGGTAGGAAGCATCCCCTCCCCCACCGGGCTAAGCATTAACTCAGTGGCTATTTATCTGGAACTCAAGGGTGCAAGGCCATATGCTAAGCATTTGACACTTTCTGTCCTCTAAATAAACTGACATTCACATATGACCAGATAACTCTCATAGAAATGGATGAAACTAAGACATCATGTTCAATTCCATGAGGAGAATCCAAGTGTCACATACGGTGAAAGTCCCATGAAGTCTAAAATGCCTCTTTGGTTTGCCAAAAGGCAATTCCACTGCTGGGATTATATCCTAAGAACCCTAAAACACCAATCCAAAAGGACCTATGCACCCCAATGTTCATAGCAGCACAATTTACAATAGCCAAGAGCTGGAAGCAACCTAGGTGCCTGTCAGTAAATGAATGGATCAAAAAACTATGGTACATTTACACAATGGAATTCTATGCAGCAGAAAGAAAGAAGGAGCTCCTACCCTTTGCAACAGCATGGATGGAACTGGAAAGCATTATGCTGAGTGAAATAAGCCAGGCAGTGAAAGACAAATACCATATGATCTCACCTTTAACAGGAACCTAAACAACAAAACAGACAAGCAAGCAAAATAAAAACAAAGACACTGAAATAGAGAACAGGGGACAGTGACCAGAGGGGAGAGGGGAGAGAATTTCAGGGGAAAAGGGGAAGGGATTACAGGAACAAGTATAAAGAACACATGGGCAACAACTAAGGGGGGTGGAAATGGGAGGAAGGTGGGGAGCACTGGGGCAGGGGGTGGGCTTGGATGGGAGTAAAAGACAGAAAACTGTACTTGAACAATAATTAAATAAAAAAATTAAAAAAAATTAAATGCCTCTTTGGTGCAGCGCTTTGGCCAACGTCACAGAAAAGGTGAAATCTGAGTTGCACTCGATGCATCGTTGAGTCTGGAAAAACAGAGGTGAGGGTGGAGGCGTGCATTTGGAAAACAGCATAGGAAAGGGACAACGGAGAAAGCGCTAGATCCAGTGAGGTGCTGGAGTAGAAGCTCGTGGCGGAAGTGGTAGAACGTGGTGGTGGAAAGGCAGGTGGAACTAGGTCCTGTCGTCAAGGGTCTTCAGTGCTAACTTGTCCTGGCAGCACAGCCACTGCGGGTATCGAGTGTGTGTACAGGCTCCACGGAAGATGCAGGTTTTGTTAAGATTGATCTACCTTCGGTGGAGGAAATTGATAAGTAAGTGATGTTATCATTTAATTCAGAGTCAGAATGTATCTGTTTCCACGACAAGAGGGTAAAAGAAACAGGCTCGTGCCTTTTCATTCACTTTTCAAGACACGTTGTGTTTAAGTTTTATTGTCAATTTACTGAGTTGTTATTTTCTGACTTTTCTTATTCCTTTAATAACTCAAAAGTTCTTTTTCAACTCAATTAATTGAGTATTCACTTATACTTTTTCTATGTTTTTGATGCTGTAATAATACTTAATTCTCTAATCCATCATGGATATATTTTGTTAAATGGTTTTACACGAAATATATTTTTACAGCTCTTGTAATGTACTTAATGGATATTCCTACTTTTCCACATCACTTGTGAAATATTTTTATTATTTATTATAAATTTTACATGAGCAGATTTATTTTTAGGATCAACCTTTCTTTCCTTCTATCTCATGGACCTCTCTGTTATGTTTCCTCTCACTGTCCACTGGATGGTAATTACTGGTTTGGTTGTCTATATGCTTTTACACCTTCTACTCATAGTGGGATTCATAGACCAATAGTATCATCATCTCCTTGGACCTTATTGTATCCTAGACTGACCAACCGAATTAAAATCTGAATTTTATAAACAATCCCCTGGTAATTTGAGTGAGCATTAAAATTTGCAATGCACCACTTAACTAGCTCTTTGAGGGCAAATACTATTTATCTTGTGCACCACCTTTATCTTCTTGGGCAGTGTCTGGCATATAGTATTGTCTCAATACTATTAGAATGAATAAATGAATTAGATATTTTAATAAGATAAATAAAAAGATATTTGTGCACAATTACTTAGGAACATAAACATGCCCATTCCCATGAAGTAAACACAATTTTGAGGAACTGTATGAGTGTTTCTGGATGTTTACAGTGCTGGTGAAAAAGGGAGTGTGGATTGTGACTTGCCCTCATATTTTGGAAATTTCGTCTGACTTGATCCTGGTTATACAGCACCAGCTTCAACCAGAACATGTAGAAGTTGGGAGTAAGACTTTCACTTTGACCATGGCATGAAGAACTACGGAAGCCGAACTCCAGGAAACTGCACGTGGACTTTCTATCGCTCTGAGGAGGCATCTGGTCTCCGTATTCTCATAGGCATCATCCTTATTTATTCTGTCTCATAGCTTAGCCTGTACTTATCTGTGTCTACACTATAATGTTATGTCCTCAGGAGCAGGAATCATTTCCACTTATTTTTGAAAATTCAGCCTGAGAATTTATATTTATTGGCTTATTTCATTCTTACTCAGAACAGAAAACTGTAAGATCATAGGGTACTTATAAATATTTTTATTTTCCCAATTTGGTCATTGTTATGCTGCTATCAGAGTGCAGTGTCATTGCTCAGTTTCTCACTGTAAATAAGACGTCAACTCTCACCACATTTATTCCATTGTTATGATTTTGGCAGTAGTCATAAAAACTAAAGAACATGGAAAACATATGTTTATAGAACATAAACAATTACAAAGACTTTACACGTGTTTCATCACTTGATCCCCAAAACAACTCTTTTTTTTCCTTCTTTTTTTATTTAATGATTTTTCAAGTACAGTTTTCTGTCTATTACTCCCATCCCATCCCACCCTCCATCCTCCCCCCTTCCTCCCATTTCCACCCTTCTCAGTTGTTGTCCATGTATCCTTTATATAGGTTCCTCTAAATCCCTCCCTTATTTCCCCTGAAATTCCCTCCCCTCTCCCCTCTGGTCACTGCCAGCCTGTTCTCTATTTCAGTGTCTCCCAAAACAACTCTTGAAGGTAGGATACCATTGTGATTATTCCAAGCATATGCCGAAGTGAAGACCGGAGTGGCTAAGTTGAAACGTTGTTGAAATGGGACTGAATTTCTGGTTGCAGGCTGTAAATTTCAAACATTTCTATTGCATAACGAGACAAACTAGATAGTACGGAACTAGAAGGTTCAATTACTTCTTTATAGAAGGAGTTCTGGAAACACAAAATATAAAACAATGCCTGTTTCTCTGGAAATTTCATTACAAAGCAATGACAATAATATCTTTTAAGATAAATCCCGAATTTATAATGTCATCTTTTGTTGAATCATTAAGTTTCTCATGTGAGCTCATGTACTCTTATAAGGTAAGAACATGTGCAAAAGATTCAACTATAGCTTTACTTAAAAATTAGTAGAAATACGAAATATTCTTATAGATATTTATTACCAAATTCTAGACAAGCTCTTTATTTGTTAGATTAGTAGCTATGAAGCCAACATAGCAGTAGGTCTGGGGTGCGGCTCATGTATTTCACCCATTCAAAGATGCCATTGTTTATAAAACCGTTAATTTAGTATTAAATCTGATGCTATTACCACTTCACTGACTGTGTGCCAAAATTTTAAGATGCTTTCCTTTCTGAGAAAAATTTTACAAAAGAAGAAATCCAGTTCATTCTGCTACCAGCACGAACCGAGTGACCGAGCCAACCACGGACACACTTGCTCCTTGCAAACAGCCTTGCTCCTTGCAAACAGCCTTGCTCCTTGCAAATCGCCGCCGGATTACCCACTTCGTCGGGTCGTTCAGAGAGCACTGCCTGTGCTCCAAAAAGGCATCACCTGAAATCCCCGCACCGCAGCACGAATTGGTTCTTGACTCAGAAAAATAAATCCCCAAAGCCGCTGATAGGCTATTTATTCATTCATGGATAATCCATCAATAGCTATTTATTTCTTCACCTTTATTTTTGTTGTTGAAACAATTGCAGGTTTCCCCTTTCCCCCCTTTGCCCACCTTCACCCAGACTCATGTTCGCACCCTTTCTTCTGGCCGTCCTCACGCACCTCCTGTGTCTGTGTGTTCTTTGGCTAATCTTTCACGCCCTCAGTTTTCATATTATTCTCCTGGAACCTAAAGTGGACAACCATATCTTTGTTGGCTTTTCAACATGACTAAGCGTTTTGCTATACCACGTTGTCATGGAATAGATAAATTACTCAGAAACAATTCATGTAAATAACCCTACTGTAATGAGCATTGACTGAATTGAGAGATTTTCAGTTTCAAACAATTGAATACACGGCTATAAGTGAAATTTAACTATAGCAGGGAACATAAAGTGTGCAGGTTGGTTCCACAGTTCATTCCACGGCTCACTGGTGCCATCCATGTGCTCCGAGCTTCCCATCTGCGCCCTCGGCTGCATTCCACGTAGCAGCCTGGGCAAGGCTGTATTTCCACCGGGCTGCAGCAACTCCAGGCATGAGGGAGACGTGATCATGGCAATATCCTCTCAAAAAGAAGGATTTTTTCAAAAATGAAAGAACATCTTTCTGCATGCTCAGCCCTTACCGTAAAGGCATTCACATTTTTTAAAAAAATTTTCAGGAGCAATTAATTAGGCTTATTTGGTTACAGATCAATGTGGTTCAGGTAATTACTAAGACATGTTAAAGAATTTACAGACTTATTCCTGGCTCTCCTATCAAGTATCTCACGACATACTATTTAGCAAAACATTTATTAGGAGCTAATATAGTCTCCCAAAGTATGTTTAATTTCATCGATAAATTGAAGAAAGTATTGGGTTGACAAAACTTGGGGGTCTTTTTCGTTTTCACCAATAGCTTTACTGGTTTGGATATTCTGAGTATGTCAGCTATCTCCTCATAGAGTAGCACTGATTGTTCTTCATTAATGTCTCAATTTGATTGCTGTTCAACTTCAACTGACTTACCCTACTGTGCAGCATTGTCCAGTGAGAAATCCCCAGCACAGAACTTTGCAAACTAGTTTTGACAGTTCAGTCAGTCACAGCACCTTCTCCATACACTGCACAAAGCTTTTTTGGCACTTCAGTTGCATTTTGACCTTTCTTGAAATAGTAAAGCAGAATATGCCAAAAATGTTGCATATTACTTCTATCCTCAATATTAAAACGGATATGCAAAAATTTACCAATTTTGGTGTTTTTTAAATGCACACTGATAAGACAACTGTTGCAATACAATCTAAAAAATTGTTTCTAATGAAGTTAAAGACGACTAAGCACTACTAAAAGCCATCTTACAGAAACAAACAAACTTTTGGCCAACCCAATATCAATACAGAGTATTTGCTAAGAATTAATGGTTAGTGAAGAAGTACCAAAATACTTTTTCTCCCCATGGGTTTGGTCACAGGAATAATTAATTTGACGAGTATTTATACAGAATTAGTTTTGATGCAAGAGGCAGTTTTTATGTACTCCTTTTGGGCATAGTCTTGCAATTATGACTTTAACTCACTTTCTTCTGTGTTTTAGTTTCTCATTGTCTCTATAACAAATGACCACCAGCTCAGAGGCTAAAACAACAGACATTTACTCTCTCACAGTCTGGAAGCTGGAGGTTTCTTTGGAAATTCTACAAGACAAACTATTACCTTTTCTAGCTTCTGGAGCTACTGGGATTTCTTGGCTTATACTGTATCATTTTAGTATCTTCCTCCATAGTGACATTGCCTCCTCCTTGTCAGGATTGGTGACCAGTTAGCAATATTTGGCCCAGAGGGTGTTCCTTTTTCAAATAGGGTAGCCAGGGAAGGCGTCATGGAGCTTCCGTAAGAAGGGGAAGCAATTCAGCAGAGATTTTAGGGTCACCCAACTACCAAGGCTCTATCTGTGCTTCCCAACATTTTTTCCCCTTGCAGTCAGATTAGTTGTGTGACTGAATGATGGTCTCTATGGGGAGAAGAGATATATGCCACTTTCAGGCCAGATCCTCAAAATCATCACAATTATACTATTACCCTTACTTTCTCTCTCCTTGTTTTCAATGTGAATTAAAGGACTCTAAGAGAGTGAAGTTGCCCCATGGTAACTGAGATCTCTGCTTTGAGGAGAATTGGTGAGGGGTGCTTCCCAACCCTCACTGAACTCTGACATTAGCAAAAAAAAAATCCTGAACTTTGTTATGTTAAACGTGTGGTCTGTCTTTTAAAGCAGCAAGTGTTAATGATCTTAACCAATATACTAGTGTGGTAGCTATCAGAGAGAAATAGGTTTCAGACAGAGGTCCTGAAGGTAGATCAAGTTTGGTGCGTAGGAGGATTTCAGGGCACCTGGAAGGAGTTAGAGGAGAGTAATAGTAGATGAGGTCAGGAGATAAAGTGGAAATCATGCAGTGCTATTGTTAGATTTGGCTGTGCTCTGAGGAAGAGGATTTACATCAAAAGAGAGAGAGAAACTTTTATTTCAAAGTGATCATCTTGGATGCTTTGTTGTGGAAGGAGATGAAAGCAGAGCAGCCCATTAGGAGAAGATTGAGGTAAAGCTGGTAAAAAGGTGACGACACTTTAAAAGAGGTGGCATTGGTGGGGGGGGGATTTGGTGGGCAGTGTGAGAGAAAATGGTAAATCAAGGATAACACTAGCATTTCCTCATCAGCATGGAGGAGAAAATATTTGCTATTGAAGATGAATAAAAAGATGACTTTCAGGTTTTACTGAAGACAGGGAAGAGTGGGGAAGACCAAATGTCGACCTGTTAAATTTGACACACACTGTAGACACCTAACATGGCATTTCAACATGGAAATATAAATTGGGACATCCCCAGGGGATAAATGAGATGATGATTTCACTGAGCAGTGAATTGTAAAGGGAAGATATCAATGGACACAGTTCTGGGCACCCTGAAGTTCAGAGGTGGAAGACTTGAAGAAGATAAATCAAAGAAATTTGAGCAAAATCACTGAAGAGTAGAAGATGAAACAAAGAAAACACTATCCTGGAAATCACCTGGAAAGACATGTTTTAAAAAGAGAAAGTGCCAGCTAATTAAAACACTGCTGAGAGGTCAGGTAAGATGAGAACCGCAAACTGGACTGAAGTGAGCAACCTGAGATGAATCGTGGTCTTGGCAGGTGCTCTCGGGGTGAAGCCGTGTGGTTGGGGAGCAGATTAAGGAGAGGATCATGGAGGAGGAACAGGAGGCAGTTTGAGGAGCTTTCTTGTATATATTAAAGTAAAGGGAGACTTATTTTTCAGTGGACTGTTATGGGTATATATTTACAGGAATTATATTTGAAAAGGAAAAATAGTTGATGATGCCTGAGAATATGAGAACAAATCCTTGAATAGGCTAAGTGAGATCTTGCCAGGAGAGGGTCTCCTTGAATAGAAGCATGGGGAAAAAAATCTCTTATAGTGTCAGGAAGGCAAGCCAACCATGGAGACAGAAACAGGAGTGATGGGTTTCATGGTGGTGGTTTCTATAGTTGTTTTCTGATTTTTAGTATTTTCTTTGTACTAAAAAAGAAACCAAGGTCATTAGGTGAGATGAAAGTAGATGTTAGTAGATGCAGAAAGGATGAAGGGAAAAGACTGAAGATCATCTAAGAAAGTGAAAAAATCAAGGGGGAAGGTAAATGTACTATTAATGGTAACCAATAATAGCTCACTTGATGTTCTTAGCCACTAAAGATAGTGAAGTCAGGCAAGCACTGTTGTGGTTTTTACTGTGTATGCATGACAAGGAGGAAGTAGTCACAAAGTAGATTTCATCTCGGATGGGGGTGGTTTTACCAGACTGGTAGGAAGAAGGGATCAAAACAAGGGAATTGAAGTTAGGAAATGAGGGTAAGCTCGAGGGGGACCAAGGCCTTGCCTATTTCACTCACTGACATGACTTGGGCACCTAGAAGAATGCATGTGCTTGGAAACATGAAAGAAATATTTGTAGAAAGAAATCGATGCCCTGAAACATCGGGTGGGCTGGGAGGCCTATGAGAACAGAAAGGGGCTGAGAGAAAGAGAGACAATAATGGTGGAATCCATGGCCTATAAGTATTAGAACATTTAAGAGGTTGAAATGTGAGTGAGCTATTTACTATGTTAGAGGCTTTTCCCCCTCAAAATTAAAATAGCAGTGTATAATCAATATAATCACTGCAATAACTTATAAGAATGCTTAGGAGAGCATCCGGCACATAGCGAGCACTCACTGTATATCCTGTCATTGTTATACACAGGGCAACGTATCTTATTTTCACTTCCATTTCTTAGCTTAAAATAAAACTTGTTGGCACCGTATGTGCTTGAATATTTCTGAATATTATTCCCCAAATAGTACTTTTATGAGTAAAATCAAAGAACACTTACTACACTGAAATAAAAAATTAAGTGAAATGCCCTGGTCAGGAACTTCTGGGAAAATCAGAGTTCTTTCAGTATTTAAATTGCCAATTTTCATACAGCCATCCCCTAAAGTTTGAACATTCTATTGTACATAAAGCCTGTCCAGAGTATTTTCTTCTAGGTTATATATTTTATCAACCTGTGTCTACAAGCCCAATGAACCAGAGCTAACCACGGTGGATGACTGCCTCAGCTTTAGTAGAATGGATTAGATTCCATGTAACTAATACAGTTCTCTCTACGAGATGTGCAGACTGATCAGGTTGTACAAATATATAAGGAAGCCGTGTTCTTCAGCTTCTTCTGCTCATTTGCCATCTCTCTATCATTCGCTTTTAATTAAGAGATTAGTGGATACTTTTGAAAAAATAAAACAAGGAAGGAAGTTCCTGTCTCCTTCTATGGTTTCAGGTAGGAGGATTACTGAAAGCAAGATCTTCTTGTCAGAAAGAGTTTTTGAATAAAATACAAGTCTCATCTTTCATGCATGTAGCTTTTTGTCTTGACCAGAGTATGGAAGTTATAAACCAGTAAGAAACATGATGAGATTTGCTCTATGCTTAGTGTTTTAAGATAGGTAGCATTTTGGTTTTCTTGTATGTGTTTGGTCTCTTTTTTGGGTATGTTGATATTTAATGCCCCATTCTTGATTGCAAGTGAGTTAGATTTATATTTTGAATCTCTATGTGAAAGTGGGTCAGACTTGCTCACCCACTGAACCATATCTAATAGTCTTCAATAGTCTGTTCATATTCTTTTCTTAGGTTAGCTAACCACCAAACTTAGTTGAACAGGTAAGCCAAAAATACTTAAGTTCGAAGGCCAGGAATGTATAAAAATTCTACAGTGACTTGGAAAGAGTACTGAATTATAAGATATGAGATTTAGATCTTCACTGTGATCCTGCAGCAGACATGTTGGGGTTTCGCTTCCTTACGCTGCTATCAGAGGTTAATCTTGTAGTTCTCTCTTCAATGGTCCTTCTGTTGTGAATGTTCTGCAGGGGTTACATGAATGTGAATTGATCACTGGAGTGAATCTAAGAGTTTTTGCAGGTGTGTCATGGCTTCCCAAAAGAGTAGGAAGGAGAGACTAGGGCCATGTATGTCTGCCTGTGCCTGCATTTCTATTTAGGAAAGGGAACAGAGGAAAACCTCCACAGCCAACCCACAGACATCAGCTACATTCTAAGCAGGGGATAAATGCTGGAAGATTTGAAACCCATCTTTGCCAGCCGAGAAAACTAAAGAAGGATTTTCTTCCTTCAAGAATACACTGAGGTAATTTCGTTAGTGGTCTCTACTCTTGCCTCACGTTCACTTTCCATCCACAGAAACTTGAAGACAAAGGCAAGGAGGAAGCATGTCTTGGGATGCCCCAAGAGCCATTCACTTTATGTCACACAAAAATAGCATAATTTCGTGGAAATTAAGTTAATTTCTAATTCTGTTTCACCTGTCTGATAGACAGGCATGAATTTTGAGTAGGCTTAAGTTAAAGAAGTTATTTCAAGTGTCCCTTTTAAGGAAAATATTGACATTATTATTTCATATAAAGTGTTATTATGTTGTTACATTTGATAATTCTTACCTTAATGAATACAGAATAAATGATTTATTTGGATAGATTTTAATGCTACGTATATAGCTTTTAAAATATTTTTAAAGATTTTAGCTATTTATTTTTAGAGAGGGAGGAAGGAGGGAGGGTGGGAAGGAGAGAACATCAGTGTGTGAGAGAAACATTGATCGGTTGCCTTGCACGCCCCCAACCAGAAGACCTGGCCTGCAATCCAGGCATGTACCCCACCTGACCGGGAATCAAACTGGTGCCTTTTTGGTTTGTAGGATGATGCCCAAGCCACTGAGGCACACCAATCAGGGCTGAACACTAAGTATATTTTAAAGTCACCAATCTAAATATTAGAATAAATATACCAAAAATATATCATGGCTCAATGAAAAGTAGCCCTTGCTCATGTAATAATATGAAGGGGGAAAGAAACTGCCAGGATGACTGGGCACCTGTCCTCCACACAGTTTTCCAGGCTGACCCAGACTGTGCCATCCATCTTTGGCATGTGGCTTCCTAGGTTGTCCCCGTTGTTATCTTGGAACCTGAAAGCTAGAAGGGGAAAGATCATAGAGGAGCATTGGTCAGATGTTTTCATGGGCCAGGTGCAGAAGTAATATAGCAAACATTCCAGTGGTTAGAAAGCAGGTCCATGGATGCACCTAACTACAGCGAAGGCTGAGATGTGCGATTACCACATGCTCAGAAAGAAGAAACAAATGTGGATTGGGGTGAGTTACTAACAGCATCTGCCATGAGTGTTACATAAGGTAATTCTGATTATCACAAAGAAGATAATTATTGTTAACCTTGATTAATAACAATGCTTTAAGATCATTGATATACAATATTCTGAGTAAGCCAGTAACCTGTGAAAATTGTTAAACATAAAATACAGTAAATCATGTAATTTAGTACAGTAAAGTTTTTATCCATTTAGTTTTTATCCATTTATCCATTTTATCCATTCAGTAAAGTTTTTGTTGTAAATACTAATTTCTATGTTTTATCATTATCATTATAATTGAAATAGTAAATAACAGTATGGGGCTTTTACTTAGTACAATTGAATATTTTAAATAAACATGTAACCTATGAAGAACCTACATCATGTTGCATATATAATGGCATTGTAGTCCTTTTGGAGATTTTGCTTCCTCTCCTCCGTTTAAGGTCATAATTTATTCAATGCAAAATAAATGTGCCGTTGGTTTTGGTATTGCTCACAGAACATAAATTTTTATTAGTAAATAGAACATTTATTTTTTACAATAATATTTACTACTTTTTCCAAATGGAGATAATGGGGTTCCACACAAGGTTTAAATGAAATAATTAGGAGTCATATTGACACATCTTCTGAAAACAGAAATTACTCTTAATTTGCAAATTAAGACCACCTTCAAGTCGATTGTGTCTATTAATTATATATTAATAATATTACATTCTATTTCTATCTCCTTAGAAAAATACAATATATTAAATGAAGATGGTTTCTCTACCCTAAAGATGAATTTAAGTTTGGAAAATTATATGTATTTAACTTTAAAACATCTAGTTTACGTAGAAAATGCTTGCATATTCTTAAACATTCATTAAATAACTGAGAAAGTTGAGAAATATAAACACTGAGTAAGCCAAGCCAATTACAAGGCATTTAATTATTGGCAGTTTGTTAAAAGCCCATTTGTTACGAAGGAATTGTTGAGGCTCTCATCATACTAACATAGAAAAGCAGGAAAATGAGGCAAATTAATATATGTGCACTGACAACTAAGAACAAATCTTAATATTTGTATAGTATCTATTAATTTTTCATTCCATGGTACCTAATCTTTATTTCCTTCTGTGATCTGAGTGATGAAAACATACATTTGAATATAAATTTATATGCATGTTTGGAATTTTAATAAAATTAACATCACTCATTTATCTTCCTTTAATTTTGATATTTTAGTTTCTTCTGATATATAAATAGTTTAAAAAATGGTGAAAAAGTGAAATTATCAATAAGTAATATTTATGGTAATGCTAGTTACCAGTGAAAATTCCCTTTACCTTGTATTAGTATAATTAAATTAGGCACCAAATATATTTTTAATATATTGGAGAAAAGGACTTTGAATGAAGCAACAGGAATCATTTTTAACAAGTGGCAGCATCAATAAGGAAGGAATTGTAAGAAATTGAAACTGCCTTCAAAAATCTGTGGGTTGGTTTAGAACACTCCTCCTTTGCCATTTAATTAGTCTCTAGTTAGTCTTTAATTGGTCATTAAAGACCCTAGAGTTTTACCTGAAATTTTCCGAGGCACTAATTTAAATGTGAAACTGTGATATTCTTGTAAGAAGTTGTAGAAATTAGCTCAAAAGTATGCAAAGGAGCTGCCAGGCTTCTGCATCTTGACTTGATTTTGCGGTCCTCTATTATGTCTGGTCCACATTTTATGGAGAAAATTATATGCTCTGTGAATTTGAGATGACATAAAGTTCCCGAACCTTTTTGCAATGTCCAAAACCTATGTTATTATAGTTTTTTATATTCTTGGTAATTTTATAAATGGCAATATATTTAATCTGTAATAGAGATTTAAATTATAGTAAAATTGTGACAGTGAGGATATACATTACTAAGGTTTTTTAAGGGGATAGCTAGAGCAGACAGATATATCTAAAAAATGCACAAGGGAGTATGTTTATGACTGTAAATATTATATAGCATCCATAGTGTCAAATTATACTATCATTAAGGTAGGTTTAGATGTGGTCATTGTATAAGTTCTGCCAACCTTTGTATGAATAATCTTTTCTATCTGAGGAATGAGGAATCACTCGCAGTTTGTGAATTTCCACAAAATCTGTTGCACTAATCATAATACTCCTCTCTAGGGTAGCAATATTTCTTAAAGAACTGTAACTTAAAATAATCCAAAAAATAAATGAAAGGCAAATATGTCTCTGGGAGATAACCAATTTCTACCTCACTTAAGATATTTCAGTGAGATACTTAAGATATTTAGCTAGTTTATAGCTAAACACAATTCGCAGTTGCATTTTAAATGCTGTATTGAAACCAAAATATGCTACAGTACCCTCATACAGTCGCTGACCGATTTCACGGAACCTCGGAGATCCCAAACCGAACTCAAGTCCTAGCTCCGCATTTCCAAGCACCTTGTTTTTCGTCTCTTAATTATTTTACTGAGTTATTTTACTCAGATCTCGGACACGGCTACCATCTTTAGGAACGTATCTTTTTTCAGGAATCATACAATAATTAATCAAATTAATCATTTGCTAACAGAAAATACTTGACCTTCTGCCTCAATCTTAGTAATTTAGCTCTGCCCTCCTAAACCAGTGAACTCCTACAGCTTATTTTCGAGAGACGTTCCCACTTGCACCTGGTTCCTCTGCGCCTGGTTTCCGGCTGCCCAGCTGCCCGGCCCCAGTGAAGTGTTCCTGGGTCCGCTGTGCATGTACACACCCTATGGCTTCTCTTTCTCTGAGGAACCCTGACTAATATACAATATGGTTGGAGATACTTCTTATAGCCAAAAGTATCACCACCCAGTGGGGATAATTTCTTCTACGTTCTCATAGTTGCCCTCAGTTTTCATATTTTATTGGAGATTCATGCTCCAATACTTTCACACTTGTTATCATCTGAGTGTGAGTTATATTGATTCAAAAGGTGGGGAAGGAAGACTGGTTTAATTACCGCTAAACTGCTAGACACTGTTAGATGAACCACGCAGGGAAAAGAGGGCCTCTCATGAATGTGCTACCGGGTGGTGGAATAACGACTGAGGACTGCGAAACACAGACTCTCTGTTGTGCTCTAGCGAACCTCATGGGGGGGATGGACCAAAAAAAGGCAAATAAAACCATAAGTGAAGAAGTGATAGTCATTTTTTTTCTGGCTTCATAGGTTCTTTTTTGTTTCGAGCCAGTTATTTTAAACTGCAGTAGCTAACCCAAACATCCCAATAGTATGGAATGATGCTCTAAATCCAGAAAGAATTCAGAGATGAATTAAAAGCAGGAGCCATATTGCTTGATATAAAACTTTTTAGAGCATGAATGAAGGACTAAAACACATTGAATTTTGTCATTTAACCAGTTTTACTTTATATGTTATCCCACATATAATCCAGTTATACATATAAAACTATTAATTGGCTCTCTGGAGAAGACTGTTTTGTGTGAAAAGTCATATATATTTAAAAAAAGGACTGAAGGAGATAGGTATTAAAACATATTTCCAAAAGTAAGATGGAATTACATGACAGAATGGATGCACAGAGTAAGGGTGCATTATCTTCTGGTATTAAAATGTATTAAAATGTTTATATTTAGTGAGAGGAGATGACAACACTACCATTGAACTAGTAATTTATGAGCTGAACATTGATCACCTTCTTGCTAATATCAAGATGGTCACGATTTTTGATCACTCTTTCAATCTGGTCCCCTTATTGATCACTTACTCCTTCTGAAAACATGTCCCTTTCCCAGCTTTTCTTAAGCAATCATTGAACTCCTCTGCCAGCTTGTCCCCGGGGTCCTTTGCTTCTTCTTATATGCCTTTGTCATCTTGTCCCCTTTCAGCCCACACTTGATCCATCATGGAACCCAGTTATTGCAATGGTATATGGTTTACTTACTTCAACCTGACTTACCCATTGTGGGACTACTTAACCAGTTTCCCAGGCTAGTTAACAAAACCACCTTTCATCTTTTACTCTCCTTTATTCTGTAGATCCATTTTGTCATGTAATGCCATCATTTTTGGAAACATTGTATATTTACATTTACTTTTTCAACTCTCACATTTCCATTATTCAGCAATATGTATACCAATGTGTTCCTGGATTGCTGTCAGAGATCCTTAGTGATTTTTCTTGAATCTAGGTTGCCCCAGCAACACAATCCAACCTGCAATTTTTTTTCCAAATGAATTTTAAGACATTATTACATTTTCCAGTTAGCTGTACTAAATTCCCACTATTTTCAGAATTCTCTATTTGACATTATATAACATATAAAACCAAAGATATAGCAAGAGACTTAACCTTCAAGTAGGGTTCCATTTATTGGTAGAATAATACAAATTCACAAATAGCTAGACAACAAAATTGAATGCATAAAGTTGTATAATAGATATACATGCACAGATTTCTAAATAAGTTATAATATCGAGAAAGGGAGATGTTAATTTCAATAGATTTCTAGAACATGTGTTGCATTTAAACTGGCATAAGTTTTTTAAAATTTGGGGTATAAGAGTTCAAGTATAGCAAATGCAGAAATTGAGTGCAATATTTTAAAAAGCCTTTGAATAAGTTTTCTCAGGGATAAAACCAAAGGTAGAAAATGATGGTTGAGGCCAAGCCATTGAGTGATTGAACATGGACAGACTGATAAATATGTTAAGCCATAAATATGATAACTATATATGCCCATAGACAACAACAAAAAAAGATGCATCGATATTAGGTGAAATAATAGATGGATAGACAAATGGATAGAATATTAGTAGATATCAAAAGAACATTATGTTTAAAGATGCAGAAATTTATATGGCTCAAGGAGACATTTGAAGGAAATTACTTGGAATAACTTCTGTTTTTCTAATTATATTAGATTGGGCTGTCACCTGCTGAGGTTTCAATAAAAGGGTAGAGACTGAGGATTTGCCCAGACATTAAATTCAGAGAAAAGTTTCCAGAGGTTATCTTCTTTTTCAGGTGATAAGAGTAAGATAAGGATGCACCCATCTAGAGATAGGTTTGGTTTGTAGGTGAGCCCTTGGGAAGATGAGCTGTTTTCCTATTGGAGACCTGTAGTGGATGGACTGGAGTAGGATACATTTCATGGAGGACAAAATCACAGAATTGATGAGTTTATTTTCCTGCACTTCAGTTTCATTTTCTTAAATAAATTATATATGGTGTATTTCGTACTTTAGAAATCTCTCACACACAATGCAAAATTTTTATTTGACTTGGCAAATATTTAAGTGATTGTGCAGTGATTACACAGATTCTTAAGAGTCTATTTAACAGAAAACTCATTCCTGAGCCCTGGCTGGTGTAGCTCAGTGGATTGAGCACGGGCCTGTGAACCAGAGGATCACGGTTTGATTCCCAGTCAGGGCACATGCCTGGGTTGCGGGCCAGTTCCCAGCAGGGGACACACCAGAGGCAACCATACATTGATATTCTCTCCCTCTTTCCTTCCCTTCTCCTCTAAAGATAAATAAATAAAATATTTAAAAAAAAAGAAAACTCATTCCTGGTTTAGTAGTAATTTTTTCATTTTATCCATTCAATTCACTCATTTTTATTGACTCATTCCCTGGCAAATTACATATGGAGAGATTTAGAAACCAGCCTTCAAATTCAAATGAGATGTTTTGCATTTTCTAAGTCCTGTGTTAAAAGGACAACTTTTTTTGAGAACAACACTTTTATTCATTATAAAATTCTGGTCTCATTTTTGTATTTTTAGCCACGATATTTATAGCCAAAATCATTTTCTATTGAAAAAAATTCTAAATCCAGTAATGTTAAATTTCATCAAGCTGAAAGTTAGACTTAAAAGTTCTAAGCGATAGGAATTTTGAATAATATTTATTGTGATAGATGTCTGTCTCTCTCCATTTTACCCAGGAGGATCGTATATTGGACTTAAAATGAACAACATTTTCCCAGTCTTTCAATGGTAGCCAAAGTGTAGGGTAAGAAAAGATTGTGGTACAAGTATTTCCAGTAAAATAGTTCACTAGGAATTATCTATGAAACCTCTATAATGTGCTTCCAATAGTATAGAGCAATAGGCCAAGGCGGCATTGTGTGGGCTTTCAGCCTTCATTTAACTTCATGCTTCCATTTAACTGGTATTGCTAGAAAACACTTTTATTATCTCTGGCTAATTCATAGTCCCCAAAACATAATTATGGATTCCATTAGACCTTATAAATAATTCTCTACTTCCAGTCTCCAGCAATAAAATCAGCAATGCAATTCCTCTCAGCTATCAAGTAAGTAGTGCTTATAGAGAAGAATTTCTTGAAATGATTTACTCTTAACATTAATGTAAAAAAATTGAATCGATCTAGTAAATGATTGACGTGCTAATTAACCTTCTGACCATTTTAGGGCCGTGTTTGCACATGACTGACCAAACAGATCTTTGCAGAGCATAAGATATGTGTCTGCTCTTTGCTTTGCTGATTGATTTGAATCGCTGTACAGTCATTCAGCTGAAGTCTCTCGTAGAGGCTAGAAAGGACTCCTGGCAGACAGCCACTTTGGCAGGCTCGTCTATGTTGTGGTCTGTTTGGTTCACCCATAGAGACGAGGATTAAGAGAGAATTATAGGAAATCCTATTGAGGTAAAGGCCTACTGGATAAGAACAGGGAAAACTAATTTAAGTCTCTCTACTCCTTCAGCATAACCTTTTAAAATACTAGGTTACAGTGTGTTCATTTCGCTAGTGATTCTGATATGTGATACTAATGCAAATGACATTTAAAAAGGGACAGACTTTTGTCTATAAACTGTAACTGGCATGTCTTAAAAGTACCTTCCCATGTGGGCCTCAAATGTGATAACATTTTTCAGGTTGTGCACATAGATTAGAAGCTATTAAATTCTAAGTTTGCAAAGATAAGCATGTCCAATCGCTATCTCTTACAGGACAAAGTCCTGAAATGTTGATTTATAGATTAAAATATTAATGGAGCACTGTTATAGATATCATCATTTTGTGGTTGGTATTTTAATGGAGATGAAGCCTTAAAAAGGCATCTGTGTTTTCACTTGGCCTTTAAAAAGCTCACTGTGATGCCACCAACCTTAAGAAGAAAAGAGAACAATTTAGCTAACAGGTTGCCTTGAAATGGTGAATTGGATCCCTTGAGCTCATTCCCCCTGCGTTTTGGTCAGTCGATGAGGGGCCCTCTGACCTAACAGTGATACTGACACCAGTTATTTGCCCGTTCACACAGCCTTATTATTATGGGATAAGCCTCAATTTGCAGATAAATTTACAAGGAGCTGAGAGAATTTAAACGACTTCTCCAAAATCGTGGAGTCAGCCAGTGAGGGAGCTAGGAGATGAATTAAAAGCCTGGAAATCTACTTGTGTTTTCTAGTGGTGTCAGTTAGAAGTGTAGCTCAGACTGCCCTTAGGAACTGAGAAAAGGAAAAAAAAAAAAGAGGAGGAAGAAAAGAACAGAAAGGAAAGAAACAATTCTTAGAGCTTGGCAGAAATATCCCTGATACTTTGAAATGAAGGCTAGGCTTCAGATTCCAAGGGCCCAGATGTGTGGCATGCGATGAAATGGCCCCCGGCCAGACACCAGGTGCCCCATCCAGGGAAAGCTCCGCCCTGGTGCTGGGAGAAGAGCGGGGGGAGGGGCAGCAATTGGCTGGTGTGCCCAATAAAATGAAAAGGCCAAAATGTTGCTTGCTCAGCTAACTTGCCATTTTAACCAAACATTTGGAAGCCATAGCTAACGAAAATATCTTTAAAAAAAACAACAACCCCATCTGAATAGCTGCTGTATGAAATAGGCTGGAAAATGGGAAGGGCAAGAAGGCAGAAGGAATGGTATTGTGGGTCTGAGTGTCCTTCCGGCTGCAGTGGGACTCTCTCAGCTCAGTGGAAGTTTCCGGAGAAGCTGACAGCTTCTTAGGGACAACTGTCCCGGGGTTCTTTTTCCAAGTGTGTCTATATTTTGGGAGGCCTCACTGATGAGGAAACAAGCAACCGACTTGTAATGTGGAAAAAAATCAAAATGAATGTTTTTAAAGACCAAATGTGTCCTCTTTTTTTGGAGGAGTAGTTGCTCACGTTTGAAGACCTTAGAATGACTTCAGACTTGTCCAGGAAGAACCTGTCTATTTCCCACTCCACTGTTCTCTCCTACTTCATTTCTCTCCTTCTTTCTCTTTATTTCTATGTGTGGTTGGGGTTGGTAAGGGGAGAAGGGGAAAAATGAGACTGCCATTTTAAAGTTACAGCTTACTTTCCATGTTTTTTTAAATGAATAAAGCATATAAAATATAAAAAAGTAAATCTACCCAGTTTTTGAAATACACATTTGTTATGTGGTATAAAGCACAAGTGGTTCATCATTAGCACGAAATGTTTTTAGCTAACCCAGCGTTTGAACATCTTGTGTGTGTGCTACATCTATCTCGCTTTCTATTTAATGGGTGATTACAATGGATTGAAAGATTGCCGATACTGCTGATAGGTATGCGTACGTTCTACTCAGACACACTGGCATAATGAGTACACGCTGAATTTGTCAGAAGTGTGTAATCACTGCTTTCTTTGCGGATAATCGTCTAACAGAAAGCGTGGAGAAAAGATGTGGATGCCTCTTACTCTTTAAACCAAATCAGTAAGAAGACCCTGTATGTAAGAGGATGCTTTGGAGAACTGACTGCGGGTCTCCGTGGCCCAGGACATAGAGACCAGCACCTGCTTTTCCAGGCACCGTCTGAACAGAACCTTCGGTTCCGGTCAGGCGTGGGCTAGGGAGGGCGTGGAAGCGGTCGGGGAGGAGCTGTCGGAGGAACTCACCCGCAGGCGTGTCAGTGTGTGCACGCAGAATCTTCCAAGTGGATGACATTCAAGCTGAGGTGGGAAGTTCGACCTTGGTTGCCTGCAGTTTGGGAAAACTTAGGAAATATTTCCAGCCTTATGATTTATGTTGTATTGTGACATACATATCCACCATGTTTCTGCTTGTGCTCTAATATCTGTACATCAGAAGAAATGTGTTTGCATTTTAAAATGTGTACAACAAAGTTTCATACAATAAAAACTCTGTTTTATGCCCATTTGTTGATATTTATGGTTAGCCTTTACCTGGAAATGACTAAATTCAAAATTTAATGAGAATTTTCAAATCGCCTTAATTAAAAGATGGAACAAACCCATTGTATGAGATTGCCTGTGTAATCATCAAAGAGTTTTTTTCCAAACATAATGAGACAGTTAACTCATAATTAAACTTTTGCTGCTTGCCTTTTGTACTTTTATGATAATTGTTAGATTTAAACAAACCTCTTACTTATGCTATATCTAATTTTTTAAAAGATTTTATTTATTTATCTTTACAGGGGAAAGGAAGGGAAGGAGAGAAGGAGAGAAATATCAATATGTGGTTGCCTCTTGTGAGTCCCCTGCCGGGAACTGGCCTGCAACCCAGGCACGTGCCCTGACTGGGAATTGAACAAGTGAACCTGTGGTTCACAGGCCCACACTCAATCCACTGAGCTATACCAGCCAGGGTGCTATATCTAATTTGATTTGAAATATTTATTATAATAAGCATAATTTTATAGTACTCAAATAAAATTGTAGTGTATTTATCCTCTAACCATAATGTTACTACGTACAAAGGGACATATGGCAGTGGAGCATGTACTTGGCCCTTGAGGTGAAGATGGTTCTCATGCCCATCACCCCTTTATTTTCAGTCTGTATAGCTTGGATTTTTATCTCCATCGACAGTGTGTGAACCAGTGCCTCTAGGCTTCGTTTTCACCAACACATCCCCTATCTCAGCAACAGGACAGCCTGGAGTGTTGCACTCCAAACTGCAAACGCACACAGGCACCAGCAGTTGAGTGCTGGAATCACCAGCGGCAGGTGCCGAGGCATTGCGGGACAGGCGGGTGGTGAGCGACCACTGCTGTCCTGCAAAGCAAGATCTCAAGACGCATTCTCAGCTATTTGCCAGATGGTAGATTGGCTGGAAACACATGGTGCGAAATGGTCTTTCTCCTTTACACGCAAACATTTAACCAGCGACCTCAGCATTCCTCTTCAGGTGAAAAAAGGAAGAGGCACGCAGAAGCAGATATTCAGTCTATGTTGTAGAAACTCACTGAGAATTTTCTTATTTTCTAGCTACACATATTTCCTTTTAATGGTTATTTTACATGATTTGGGGAATTTCATACCATCATAGGTAATGTTTAGACTGAAGATACTTTGTGGGGCTGAGATGAATTTACGAGTTCCATTTTGTTGGCTTCTCCAAACAGAAGCACCCTGTTTTAAGAATGTCTAAATAGCTCACGGAGTAAACCCCAGCTGGGTTTTCATGCCCTTTACTTGTTTCATTTCTAGGTTACTGTTGACATCATGTCTTGAGGGTTTGGGTGTGGATGCACAAGAAGGGACTCTCCGATGGACTCATGTGAGCAGCTCACCCTGGGAATGACCTGTACCGCCGACAGTGGCCCATCCTTGGCCACCTGAACATAATCAACCAGGAAAGCAAGGAGGAATAGTCTGTAGAAAGTTCCCTGGTGTGACTGGAAGGCAACTTCACTGCAAGTGTCTGAGTAAACAGAGAAACAGCAGGCTAACAGAAGTCAAGATAAAGTGGTAAAAGACCAAAGAATTATACAGAAAGTTGAGAAGAGATTATCACAAGATGGGGCCAAAGTAGGTTTATGCTTGTGAGTATGTGAAATACAGACTTTATTGTAGTGTTACTATGAATTATTGCATTCTTTGCAATATGAAAAACTATAAACCTACTTTTGCCCCACCCTGTGTCAACTGGGAAAGTAAACTCACATTTTTGATGAAGAATTTATAACTGCAACAGTTGATATTTTTCACAAGTTAGTTGCTGTCTCTACATAATAGTGTTCGAAGTTCTGAATGGAAGTCATTCTCAGACCTTGGTTCAGCTCTCATACACATACGACAGAACGGCTGTTTCACAGAAAGGGAGCATGACCCGCTCAGATACTTACCTTCACTCTTATTCATAAATATCTGTTCCAGCAGGTCTCTCATAGTAACAGTTCTGTCTTCCACGATTACTATAGATAACTGTTATTTATTTTATTAACTTGAATGCATCATAAAATTAAATTTTTGGTAGCATTCAACGTGTATAATATTCTGATTAACAAACCTAAAATACAAAGAATTTATGTAGGTAATACAAGATTTTTCTCTCCAAGCCTAAGACTGGAGATTGGGGCCCATTTGTTGATACAAAAGCTATATCTGGCTTGAAAAATGGCAAAATCTCTATGTAAAGCCCACATACGTCACTACTTACACACTGCTTCTTTCTAATATTCAGGAGGAGCCAAAACATAATGTTTACATAATCCTGTTCATTTACTTTAAAATACCCACAAAAAGAAATGTAACAGAATTGAAACAGCAATACTACTATTTAGATATTTTTCCATGAAAATCGAACTAAGTTATTTTTCCCAAAAATATTCTGCAAAGAAAACAGTACTTTACCTTATCGTGGTAACTTGGGAATTCTCCATGAAAGATTTTAAAGTCCATGCAGAGTTTAAAAGGTGTATTACAGTGTATTACTATTCAAAATGCCTTTAAACTATTTAAAAATTCCAGTGCTGAATGCTCCACATAACACTCTTAATTGCCTTGCAACTCCTCCATAATTCTGGATTGGAAAAAAAAAAGCAAAAATGTAACAGGAAGACCAAAAAGTTATTCCTTCATGTTATAATTCATAAATATATGATCACAATTATGTAAGCACAAATTTTTGTATTTTCATTGTAAAAAACATACTCAAAAGGCTTTTATTATAGGTTGTATCCTCAATTGAGCAGTTTGTTACTAAATAGAATGTAAGTTCCCATTTGAGAAAATTACTTATGGTCTAAAAGTCCCACTTGTAAGGTAATTCCTACATTAAAGGGGTCCTAAAACTTGAATACAAACATCATCTAATAACTAGTGTCCAGGGTAAAATATCTCACTTGTACTTTAATAGAAAATAATTGAGCTTCAGTTGATTTAAACATTCCAAAATATTTATGAGGAAATGTTAACATACATTTTTAAAGAAATAGTTACTGAATTGCAATCAAATACTGGTAGAACCTGGGTTCACAAATTATTTAAGGTAACGAGAAAATCCTAAATGTTTGAACTGCAATTGTCTTTGTCTTTCCTTTCCCTTCACTGAAGTAAGGGTGTGAGTGTACATATGCATTTTTAGTGGGTGACAGTAAAGGAATTCAGAACATACAGGTTCTTACATGGCTACCTGTACAAGATTGAATTCATATCATGGCCTTAATCTAAACAGCATTTTCCAGGGCAAGTAATAAATAATAGTAGAAATGCCATACGTTTGGTATTTCAAGAAAAAGAATATAAAACAAGGTGTGGACTTCTATTATTAATGTTTTATTTTTACTTCTTTTATTTAGAGGGGGAAACCCTTAGGGTTAGGCAAACTTTCTCTTCTTTTCCCCTTAAAGACAGAATTATCACCCACTTTTCCTCTTCTTACTCCTATTAGCTGGGTGGTCTTTCACCCGTGGGCACGCTCTACAACCAGACTGCGGAGAGGGAGCAGTGAGCCCTAATCCCCACTCTCTGGTTGCCTCTTAGGAAAATGACCCAGTCTCTGTATTGTAAAGTTTTACTGCTCAGCGCCATGGAGAAACACATAAAGAACCAAACTATTTCAAATTAAAAGGGTAAAAACACTTACACTGTGTATTTTAAGAGTTAAGAACAGAATTTGGAGTCATGTTGCCAACTTCCACTACTTAATTAGCTTTGTTGCTGTGGTCAAGATATTTAACTGCTCCTTTTTCTCTGTGGTACCAAGACAATAATCATATGCCTCACGTGGCATTGTGTGGATGAAATGAAATCACGCTTGTAAAGTGCTTAATTTGTGCCTGACTGTTCCATGTGTTTATTTCTTCTTTCCTTAAAGCAAAACAAAGCCACAGTCCCTAGGGCTTAGCCATTCACATGTACTTCCAGAGGGAAAATACAAAAGATTGCTTTTTTGAATATTCAGGTTAGTGTTTCATTAAAATAGACTGTGGAAGAAATCTACAGCAGTATCAGTGAAGTTCCAGGATAGTTGGAGATGCTACGCATCTGAAAAGCCTGTTCGACTTATTATTGGGGACTTGTATTGCTAGGGTTAGCAATAATAATAACAATTATTATTATTTTTAGACATGGACTAATTGTTACATTTGTATTAGTCTGAAATTATAAAAGATGCACCAGTTCATACTTGTACAACCGATGACTGTACAGATGAAAGAACATTGTGTCAACAGATACTCCTGTGTTTTGACAAGTTGTTTCTGATGGCAAAGTGACTAAGTGAAATGGAAAAAAAAACTTGGTAATAATCAAAAAACATGATCTACTTTACTGCCACTGAAACAAACCAGCTGCACAAAATAATCATTCATTCACAAATTTATCCATTAAAGCCCAGTCTGTCCAAGAGCACTGAGATGACAGAGAATGGTGACTAGATCATTCTATCAGAAGTTAAATGTTTAGGATCCACTGACAAGTAAACAGTAAAATTGGAGGTTATTGTGAAGGTATCTATAGCCTCTATTGATTTGATAGAAAGATTTTATTAATATTGAGAGAGAGGTGTCTAGGAAGTCTTTTTGCAATAGTTGTTTTCACCAAGGTGTAGGGGGAAATTGGAAGGTGAAAAGTATGCAGAAAGGCCAAAAGGACTGGAGAGTTCTGGAAAGAAAATCATGACAGAAATCGATGTAGAGATGTAGAGAGGAGAGTGTCCACCTTCGGGTTGAAGAGCTCTGAGTGTTATCGCACTAGGCTGAGCTCAGAGTGGTGGTAGGAAAGGCTGCAAAAGTAACCAGGGACACATTCTTTGAGTATCACATTGGGTATTTTAAGGAGTTTAGACTATTTATTTTGGGGGGTTGTGTATGTATGGCAGAGTAAGAGTTTATGAGAAGGAGGTTTGGGGAAGTGATGGGACCTATATCCATTTCAGAAAAACTCCAGCCTGCAGAGTGGCATGGCATGGGTCAGAGAAACAAAAGTAATCTGAAAGTAATCTAGTTTGGAATGGATATGAAGATGGTCAGCAAGGAAAACGACATGTGTGAACTGGAGGAATCCATCCTAAAAGTGATAATCAAGTGGAAATTACCAGTCACGACTACAAATGGTTAAAAATAGATACATTTAAAATGATGGATTTATTTGGCAAAGTCAGGGAGAAGCAGTCCATGGGGACCATTAGGTCCCTTTAACGTTGCAGAGGGAGTGGGAAATGTCGTCAGTGGAGAATACACACATGGGCACTGGAGACAGGAGACATGGAAGCCATAAAAGTTTTACCTGGTTCACAATCTGGCTTCACGATGGCTCCAATTACGTTATTACAGCGGGAAGATGGGACAGAGAACTTGCATGATTTTAATCCCATATAATCAATAGCTGGTAATAGAAGATGTTTCAGTTACCAATTCCCTCCCCCCAAATAAATCCTTTATGGCCTGAAATAACAACAATCACTAAGTTTGCTTACAGATCTGCACTTTTTTATATAGGGTTACATGCAAATGGGTCATATCTGGTCCCCAACAACTGATGATGCAAAACCCTCAGGGCTGGGTCATGGGAGGCTGTTTCGGGTTTCTTAACATGGTTTCTCCAGCAGAAGCTCTCAGGATAGTCTGACCTTTTCCATGAATTCTCAAAAATCTGAGGCCAGTATTCTGACAAACCCAGTGGAAGCTTTGAGGCTTCTTCTGAGTAGACTGTGAGAGGTCTAAGGATGTCACTTCCGCTCCAATGACTTTGATTACACAAGTCATTAAGGAGGTGAATTAGGCTCTATCTTTCAAGATAGAAGGAGGAGAAATCTTTCTGGCCAAGATTTACTTTGGCATTTGAAGTTTATGTTTTTTAACTCTTTCCCCCTCAAAGGAGAATTATGCACTGTGGGGGCGACTTTGCCCTCCAGTCCCCCCATCTGCCATGGATGAAAGTAAACACTACCAAGACAGGATCTACTTGGGGAGGAGAGGTGGCCAGTTTCTCAGAGGAAAAAGGCCAGGAGCCCTTTCCTCCAGGGGCTTTTATTGGGCTGTAATACACAGGAATACGGGGCAGCAAGGATCAAACAGTAGATAACATTTCAAAGAAATCTGAGGGCTTAGCCTGAGTCAGTGTCTGTCAGGAAGGGGGTTTGCAAAAACTTTGGGAGACATACTCACTTCCTGCTTGGACCCTTAACATATGAATGAAAACACTCTTAGCAAAGCAGGTTTCACAGGATTTTTAGGAATTCATTCTTATGCCAGATTTCTCCCCAGATACTGCCCTAGCAAGGCAAGGAGCTGTACCCCTTCCCCATCAGGTTTTCAGGTTTAAGCGGCTTAGAGCCAGGAAGCACTTCTCCCAGAGGACATGGGGACTGTCACTTAGCCAAGGGGCAAGGGTCCATTGCTCCCTCTTTGTCGTAGCCCCCTGAGTCCTTCCATGATGGCCTCCCAAGTGGTTGAGTCTGGCTTAGGTTGCCCCTCGCTGTGAGAAATTATACTCATCAACATCGAACATGCTTTTGGGGACAGGGGAGTAAGCTGAGGCAGCGTTTGCTACCAGAGACAAGCTTTTGTCTCCTGTGGCTCCCATTCCAGAGGTTGCTTGCTCATCCTTAGCCATGGTGGGTAGTTCCAGCTCCTGAAACCAGGCAGAGTGGTACCCAGCAATGCACTACTGCCGTTTTCAGAAAATAATAGGATATATCCTAACAAAACTAACTACAATGCCATTTATTTATTATAGACCAGAAGTTGACCTGGACTGATTTTACTAAGGAAAAAACTATAGTTCTTTATAAACAATTATCAACTTGTCTCTGTTAAAAGTGAGAGAATTTGAGGAAATGTAGCTAACTATTAATAATTGCTATAGGTAAATTGTCACTTACATTGCAAGGAATCTAAACATTCTGTTATTCACTTTAACATGACTAACAGAGATAGGTATCCAAAATAGGAGGAGAAGATGCAAAAAAAAACCCTGCAAAATGTTAAGATCTGGAACTTGTCCCTGATGAAATGAGGAACCAGAAAGACACAGGCTCCCTGTTTTGTACAAATGGTGGTGATAAGGACAAGGCCTGGGTGATGAGTGATTGCCTGGAGTCAGAGCTGTTCCTCAGTGATGGAATGCAGTTAGTCAGGACTATTTTGTTTTAAAGAGCATGGCAGGGGCCAAGTTCCATGGGAGCACGTAAAGTTTTCAGGAGTCCCGGGCCAAGGAGCTGGCGGGGGTTTGGATCATTGTGCAACCTGGCTGTCTTTGCCATGCATGTGTCAGGGCCGAATGCTTGCTGCGATAGAAAGAAAGGAATTTCCCCAGCAGTAAGCAGTATTTGATCTCGGACTGTTCTACCAGCGGCTTTTAAGTCAAGTAAATGTCAATTGTTAGACGGTTGACTTTTGTTCTGGAGTTTTGATACGATCAACTATATTAAGGACTGAATAGTCTTAAATCACAATTCTAATTTATGAAAAAAAGCATATTTATACACAAAATAGACGCTTTTTAAATATTTGTGGAAGAGAAATACAATCTCTCTAAGCTAGTCTTTGTATAATTTTGAAGACCTCTGTAGTTCCATTCAAACAGTATATAAAAGATGTACAGACTATTTTTTTTAAACATTTTCAAGAAACTAGAATGTAGTGGAGTCTGTTTCCACCATTGCTGCTGGAATAAGAAATAATGATTTTTAAAAAATGTGAATACAGTAACTTCATTAAAGCTATAACCAAAGCTGTTCTACATTAAAACCAATTTTAGAAATTTTTAAAAATAATGTTTCATGTGAACATGCTTTATCCATGTCTTCAGGAATACTATAGATACAAAATGAGAAAAATGTTTCAGCTCCTGGGTTGAATTACTGAAATATGTACAAAGTTTAACTGCCCTGAGGTCATATCTAAGAAGTTCACTAAATCAACATTATATTAATCTTTGTTTATTCTCCTGATTCTTGAAGATTAAGCAAAGAACATGCCTCAGGTCTAAGCTTAATGTCAACATTAAAAATTAGCAGGAAGAATGTATCCAATAGGAAGAAGTATTTAAAAGTAAGAGAGATAACAGTACACAGGAAGAAAGGATGTCGAAATGATAAACAGTAAAATTCAAAACAGAAACATTACAAGACACATTTCTTTACCTCACACTTAGGTGCAAACTTACGAGCTATTTGTTAACCTCTAGGGAACCTGTGAGTTTTAAAGTTTGTGAACTTTGAAGTCTCAATATCTAGATTATAGTTATAGTTTTAAAGAAAATCAAAGACCAAACTGTTTACCCAAACATCATAAATTAATGTAATTTCAACCTTTTTAGTTAATAAGCATTGGCAATGGAATGAGTACCAAAAGGATTAAATGAAAAATACATACAAGCCTATGTAAATCTAAGTTGGCTTCAGAAGATCAAATTCAGTTTCTCCTACTCATAGAAAGACTGGGTGTAACTGCTTTTGACTCATTTAAATCTATAAAAATATACATGGACAATAACTAAGGTGGGGGGCAGAAATGGGAGGGAGGTGGGGAGCACTTGGGGGCAGGGCTGGGAATATAAGACAGAAAACTGTACTTGAACAAGAATTAAATTTAAAAAATTAAAAAATATTCTGCTTTATATATACACAATATGTTCAATCAGTTATCCTCATTACTAATTTCCTCAATGTTTGCACTCTGTTTCAATGGCAATGGGAAGGAAATACACAATTAGAAATATTTTCAGTTCACCGATTGCTAACTTATCTCTTTATATGATATAAAGTCCAGGCAAAATCTAATGCACAGCATTTCCAACTCATGGAATTATTTTAATCGTTAAGAAGGACAGCCCGCATCTTGTCAGCTAAACTGCAAGGGACTTGAGACTAGAGATCAAGTCCTAGCAAGCTCTACTCCCCTTGATAACCATCGGCCTTACTCAGAGAACATGGTGATCACTGTTTACTGCCTGCCTTGCATGAAACCGTGATGTGGTCATTTCACGACCCCGCTGTCAGTGGAAATCAGGCTTTTCAATGGAATTGAAAGGAAAGCAACCAGGGACTCACACAGGGGACATTGTGATATGACAAGACGATTTATTCATGTGAAAATGGAAGCTGCTACCTGGATCGTCAATGTCCCATCTTCCTTTGTCCCACCACGGAAAAAGTGCAGCCATGTCCTCAGCAAGGTCCAACCAAAGCCAGCGTCCAGAGTCTCTGCTTCATCCTAAAGCTTGGTCTTTTCCAGTGCACGCTGTCTGCCGCAAGCCCTGGTAGCTGCCAGACCAACAGGGTCACCTGCTCCTAGTTCAGAGAAAGCACCGGACCACATGGGGCAAGTGCGTTCCTGGGTGTGGGGGAAGAAAGAATGAGGGGTGGGGACTTCTTTTCTCCCCTAGGATTATATTAGCTTGGGTTTGGGATGGACCAGGTGCTTTTTCCAAAACACCAATGAACTTCCTTAGCTTGGGTAGGGTTTTGATAGGTCCACCCTCTAGTTCTACTGAGAGGCTTTTACGGTCAAGCTCCTTTCCTTGTGCCCCACCACAATCCAGCACTGGACGGGGGAGGGAGGAGTGTTAATTCCTATGGCTGAGCAATGCTGTAATCCCCTAGGGCACAAACCGTCGATCCCTGGCGAACTCAACAGGCTAATGTTCTCCAGTTTATTAAGTTCAACGTCTAATTCCCTCTGCGTCCCTTTCCTTTCTTATAATTAGCTAATTAGTTACGGTAACAAAACCATCATTATCACATTAAATTCGTAACCTGAGAGAACATTTGCTTCTGTGGGAACTAACTGAAGTAGTCAGTACTTGTAGGACTACCAGATCCTGGCACTCAGGTACAAAAAAAAAAAAGAAGATTTAAAAGAACACAGTTATTTGCAGTGACTGCTCAGGAATTTCAGATGCTATGTTTGTGCTTCAGAAGTGGCTTGAAAAGATCTGGAGAACCTAAAAAATGATTGCTTTCTCAAATGTCATGGTATCATCTGTTTCATTAGGAGAATCTCAGTTGAATGGCGAATATCTTAAGTGATTTGTACATTTTCTGTAATAGAGGTTTTTTTTGCTGGACACTGTGAGATGGAAGAGAAAGGATAGACATTGTAATGTGCTCTCTTTCCATGGGTCTCCCAAAACCTGGCTAACGGCAAATCTGTCTACTCAACTTCCTTTTATTACTGGCAAAAGCTTGTTTTTTCACTAAATATCCCCAGCTGTACCAGATTCTGTACTTCTGATTTTTAACTTTAACTCTAACATCTGTGTACTACTTGTATGGGATATTACGTCTCACAATGGGAAATCTTTCAGGAGGGGTGAGTATAATATGATTGTCTAGAAAGAAAAAAATTAAAAACTTGAAGGTGAATGATTGTCCCTTCTAGTCTTCCTATCTGTTGCCAGTCAACTACTTATAATCATTGTATTGGTATTTGCCTACAGTAACAATAGAGCAGACTCTTTCAAATATCAATAATTTTGATATAATTCATTAAAAAATTTTCTCTATTTTTTAATATTTTTATTTCAAAGAGAATCAATGTACCAGCTTCTAATTTTTTAGTTCATCACTGTCCCCATTATGCAGATTTTACCCGTGGTTCTCCAGGTCCTTTAGAGGACTCTTTACATTCCCTAGTGAATGATGGCAGTAAAACTGTAACAAATAAGTGAGATAATGAGGATGCAAACACACAGAGGTACATAGTAGATTGTGGTGAGTTTGGACATGCTATACACCTGCTCGCTTTGTGTTTGCCCTGGTTGACATTATCTTTTGCTTGCTTTTGCAGCAATTTCATCATTAATACTTAAGTAAATATAATGGAGAAAAAACTAACAACAGTTCCTTAGACTTTTAGCTGGTGCATTTCCTGCTAATTCCAAAAGCTTGAAAATGACAATTTAAGTAAATTGAAAAAGACAATTTAAGTAAAACAATATGCATTTCCATAAGCTATAATATAATTCCTTGGAAATGACAAAAGCACATTGACTTTTTTAATTAAACAAAACTTTCTAATTTGAAAACCATGGATCCCAGGCAAGATAATCTTCCTGAAGAAGTTTGACATGAACAATATCAATAAAAATAAGTGATATTTTATATTTTGCCAATTTTCTTAGTGTAAAGACAATGCCTTTATTGGTACAACTTTTTCATGAATTAAGTCAGTTTGTTAAATTTTCTTAGTTGTATTAAGTGGCCTGGCTATATATTCTGCCAAAGTGACAATTTTTACAAGCCTTACACTACATTTATTTTCCACTTTGTGTTATTTATTGCATTGGCCATGTTCTATTTTATGTTCAAGAGTAATCAGTGACTGGGCAATGCTCATTTATATGTTTTTTATCTTGTATCTCATTTTCCAATTGTGGAAACCATTACACTATCATCACTGAAAATAAAATACTGGATGGAGTTGTATAATATAAGAATTAATTGTTATTTAAAGTTTGTTACAACTGAGGAGTGGCAACATCTAAGGTTAGGGCACTGAGGAAGGGGAAATTTGTTTTTTAATTACCATTTTAAATTACTTAATTCATTTCGTTCTTGTAAGTTTTAAATTTTTTGGCTCCATTTTCTCATTTTATAATCTAGAAATCTATTAATTTTTTTCTTAACTATCAAATACACTAGTGAATTGTTCAGCACAATCTTCTCTTTAGTATATTTTTAATTTTCTGTTGTTTAGTAAGTCACCTCTTTCAATCTGTATTTTTATTTTCATTTTCTATTTTGAAATTGGGCTTCCAGAATCTACCTTATTAATTTTTTTAAACACTTGGTTTATTAATTTTGTCAATTTTTATTGTATTATTTTTGTTTCTTACTATGTTCTTTTCTGCTTTTATGTCCTCTTGCTTTTCTTTGCTGTTTTTTTAAGTTAAATGTTTAGCTCATTTTTATTACATTGACATAAGCAAAAATTTGACTCCACATAAAACTTATATTTTATAATGTTTTCCTTTAAGATGTGTGAAATATTACATTATTGACTTAATACATTCTTGTTTCTTTTAAGAATTGTGTTGGCTACCTGATTTGTATACCTTTCCTGGTTTGTTATTTTTGGAAACTGTAAAATGTCCTCCTTTTAATTCATGTTCTTAAACCTTTTCATGCATCTAGCATAGGCTTTCCTAGTTACCTCTTGTGAAATCCATGATGACATCCAACCCCAAAAGAAGTCTTTCTTTTTTCTTTAATTCCAGGGAATGTGGCATTATTTCCCTTCAAACAGCCTTCTCTCCACTGATTTTGTTTTTCCCATTCCTTGCTGGTACTTTATCACCAAGATATCAGCACACCTACCACTCTGCAGCATCTTTTAGCTGTTCTTTGCATGATTTATTTCTCTTTATGTTCTCTCTGTCTTTTGGGGAGAATTCCACTGTCTGATATGCCCGTGAACCAGTCCAGTCTTTGCATTCACCCTTCTTTTATTCCGTCTATTGAGTCTTAAACTCTTATTTAACTCAGAGCTAATATGTCAATGCTTACTTGTAAGATTTTGTTTTTAACTCATACTGCCAATATTGTTCATGACCTCTGGAGAATAACATGTCTGGTAGGAAAATATTGGACCATCTGTTCCAACGGTTTTGCTTTAGGTGCTGTATGACATATGTTTTTGTTTTCTTTTTATAATAATTATATCATTCAAGTATCTAGTTCAAGAATTGGCAAATGAAGTCTCATAGGCCAAAACTGGGCCTCCATCTATATTTATAAGTAAAGCTTCAGTGGAACAGCAACACATTTCTTTACATATGTTGGTGGCTCATTTCACACACATCAGTAAGAGTTGTATAATTGGGATGGAGACTATGTAGCTTGCTAGGGGTCAAGCACTCATTATCTGGCTACCTGGCACTTACAGAATTTGCTGACCATGCATCTAGTCAATTTCACCTTTGAGTCCATGTCCCTTGAAGGTATTAGTCTCTCTGTTAATGTGTACTGGGAATGACTGGAAGCCTAGCTCTCATTTGCATTGTTAAGGATAAATTTAGAGAAAGGGAGAGAGAAACAGAGAGAGAGAGAGAGAGAAAGAGAAAGAACAGAAAGTTCGTAGCTCCAGGGTGGAAATTCGTTCCTTGAGAGGAGTTCTTCTGTTGCTTCATCACCAGGCAACAATTTTGGCCAAATATTTACCTTGAATTTCTTTGAAAGGTGTGGCCTTGAGGGAAGTGTAATAGTTATCATGGGACGCTGCTCCTGTTTCCCCTCAACTTTGCAGCACAGCTCTAGCTACTAGCCCTACAACTCTCTCCAGAAATTGCTGTCACCCTAAGGGGGCTGCCCAGCTTCTTTCCCCATCCCTAGTGCTCGGCATCTAATGATCAGTCCCTGTGGAGTACAAAGGCCTGGCTCCCCGGTCTCAATTAGAGATGTGACTGAAGGGCCACCTCAGCTCTAGAATTTCCTGAGGGATTGGTTGACCTTGCTGTAGCATTACAATGCAGTTCCATTTTGTTTTTCTACCTAATTCCAATTTTGCTCTATTCTGGATAGTGTTCTAGAGAACACTTCCTATGCACAGATTTGAAACCCAAAACAGCTTCCTGGGCCGGCCCTGAGAGGAAAGGAAGTCTCCCTCACTTTTTCCCATTGACCTTGAGGTGTAAAGAGTGAGGTGGTCCAGAGCGAAAATCACAGAAGAAAAGCCGGTCCGGCCAACATGGTTTACATCAGCTCCTTTCAGCATCAATGTCCTTCTGCTGTTCAGATTTGACTCAGGAAGACTGGGCAGCTTGGCCCCTCGCTGACATTTCCATAAGGCAATTATCCTCTTGAGGCAACTTTTATCCTCCCAGAGACAAAAATAGAAGTGCAAAGCCCAGGTCCAGTCTCCCCTCCAACGGCTGTGACTGCCAGCCCCTTTAGCTGGAGGGCTGACCCCTCTCTTCCTTCCAGTCCCCATCACGTCCCACATGTGTGCATCAGCTTGTGACATGGTTAATGACGTTGTGTTTTTGTTTGTTTTAATTCCTGCTGCACTTTGATTTGTGCTTTGCTTTCACTCACAAACACAAAGTTTGTTTTATTTGGGGTGGGGGGCAGAGGTGTGCAATTCAGTTATAAAACTATATTGAGGGCATTCAAATATAAATCCACATCTTTTATTAGCAAGCTTTAGCTAATGGTGAGATTTTTCTTTGTTTTAACCGCTCAACCAAAGAGACCTCCTAGAAACTCAAAAATACAACACTAGTTATTAATGCGTGCTCTCTATGTTCCCCAACAATGGAAAACAACCTTTATGAAAGTATTTTTGTTTATCGCCTTCCTATCAATGGAGGTTGAGTCTTGCCCATTATTCTTAGCACACTGTTACCCTAGATAATATGTCTGCCCACGCTACACAGTAACCGTTTCCAAACTTATCCACTCTCTTCAGACTCCCCAACTCAGGCTCTCTCCCTTCACCTTCCACCATGCAGATGGCCTTGATCCTGACCTCAGAGAGAGTAGAAACCAGCAGAGCACCCTATAAAAATGACTTTCCCATTAGCATAGACAGAAGTTCCCCCTTATTCCTTCATTTTCCATGGTTTTAGTTGTCCATGGTCAATCATGGTCTGGAACTATTAAATGGAAAATTCCAAAATAAACAATTCATAAGCTTTAAATTGCATGCCGTTCTGAGTAGCACAGTGCCACCAGCATGCTCTGTCCACCTGAGATGTGAATCATGCTATTGTCCAGTATATCCACACTGTCCACACGGCCTCCAGTTAGCAAATAGACTGTTGAGGAGTCATGGTGCTGGTGTTCAGGTAACCCTTATTTTAATTAATAATGGCCCCAAGGCCCAAGAGTAGCCATGCTGGCAATTTGCATATGCCAAAGAGCAGCTGTAAAGTCTTTCCTTCAAGGAAAAATGTGAAAATTCTCCAGTTAGTGAGGCATTTTCTCACCTAAGAGCATCACAAGAAAGATGAGTACAGTACAATTAGATATTTCAAGAGGGAGAAAGATGGAGAGAGAGCACATTCACATAACTTTGATCACAGTATGTCATATAGTTATTCTATTTTATTTCTAGATATTGTTGTTAATCTCTTACTGGGCCAAACATACACATTAAACTTTATCATAAATCTGTGGTTTAAGGCATTTACTGGGAGTCTTAAACGTATCCACATGGATAAGGGAGGACTATCGTACGGCATCAGAACATCTCGTGTGAGTTCCAGCCTGGGCCAGCCAGTTGCTATCTCACATTTGCTTCCATGCTCCAAAGGCTGGTTCCATTCGACCCAGCCGAACCCGTAATTACAATCTTTGGGGTCAAACCTGGTTCTCCCGACCCTCTCCCAGGTTGCCTCTCCTGTTTTACAGTACAACCGCTTATCCAACCATTGAGATCAGAAATCTGGGTGTCCACACAACATTCTCATTTGCAGTCACCGGTAAATTCTGACACTTTTGCCTCCCTCCCTATTGCCACTATTCTAGTGCAGGTAATAACAATCCTCTCACCCGGATTGGTGTGACAGCTCCTAATTGGCCTCCTGCTAGGGTTTCTACTCCCTCCAATCTTTTCTTTATACTTTAGTCAACTAGATTGTTAAAGACAGTTAATATGGTTGTGTTGCTATTTATGTTGAAACATTTTTTAGGATCAAAACTGAACATCCTTAACACGGTCCATTACATTCTACACAGTCTTGCTTGTGCCGACATGCGGCTACTGTCAGGGGGACAGTGCCACTGCGTTGCGTTTTACGATACAAATGGAGACCAAAGACTCAGAAAAGTGAAGAAACCTTCCCAAAGCTTATGATAGATGCTGTGATGTCCAGCACAGATTCTGAGCCTCTTCTTCTGAGAACTTCTGAGCACAAATTCGACCTTTCTCCTCTTCAACACCGCTTTTAAGGATGCCACTGTGTTCATGCAGCACCCGGAAGTACATGGTAACTGTACCGCTGCCACTTCACTGAGATGTGGGGCTGCGATATGAATATGCAAGAGTCCTTCCTGTGCTCTCACCAACCTGTGGGCAGATGGCTACCGGGCTGGAGGTTCTTCAAGATAGTCATTGTTATCTTTTTCTCAACTGCCTATAGATGAATTTTGAAAAACTAGGAACTCACTTATACATTTTTTAGGGTGACATCTAATTTTTCCCATCACCATCGGTATGTGGTATATCATTTTTGTATGTGGATTTTTTGAAATTAAGTTATTATATCAGTTTTAAAATTATATGGAATAAAAATATAATGGCAATTTGATCCCCACCATTATCCATATAAAATATTCAATTCTAAGTTATAATTTTTACAGTTGTAAACAATTAGCATTATTCATATGAAGAAATGATTGGGGATGGTAATATCTAATAATAACGATACACAACTATTTCACCTTAAAATGTCTTTCTCAAAGTTGAGTTACATAAAATATATATTTTCAGTTTTCCATTTTTTTCCACAAATATTTGAAAGTGACTTGAGCTTGAGCCAAAAGAAATGTTTTCTGATCATCTGAGACATTTACTTTCTCTACATCCCCACCAGTCTTGCGTGCTGTCCCTTGGCTAACCCGGAGTTTGTCTACTCCAGGGCTGCAGTTAGAGGTGGAATGTGTGGGATGAATGTCTTTCTCTCATAAAAGTGAAAGGAGGACTGTGAAAGGGCCCTTGGGAAGGAGAAAGTGCACCTCCAGAGCAGGTGCCTTCCGAGAGAAGGCATGCAAGTTGGGATCTGGATGTTACCGTTTTAACATCACCCACACCCATGCGACCCTTAGAGAGAGGGGTCGACCACCATGGTAAAGGTCAGTGAACTGTAGGACGTAATATACTTGGTAACCCACTGAATCCGTGACTTGAAATACAGTGAGGCTAAGCATAGTGTCTAATGGTATTTTTAAGTAGTGAAAATATGTAGGGAAAGAAACTCAGCAATGTCTTTAAAAAAATCTAAAGATACATAGATGTAATAATTTGTTTCGTAGGGACAAAAATTTAATATTGTTATTAATTGCTTATTGTTATTGTTATTATCAATTGCTTCCTGGAGGTCCATATTGTCTTGTCAGTACAACCTTTGGAATTTGTCGGATGTAAATGATAAACTTGTTAACTCCACATTACGGTTTTTGTTTGCTTGGGTGAGATAGAGCTGCTAGTAGGCATCTAGGAGAGCTCTGATATTCATGGGGTGGTGTGGATTCAGTAAGCAAAGGGGTAAAGAAACAGCAGAACTATCATCTTTTACTTCTGCTATGATATCAACCACTGTAAAACTTCCCATTTTATTTATCGCTGTTGTGAATAATGCAAACCATATTCCCTTCAATCACTAAATTGATATGATGCTGTATCAAAGGAGATGGTTCTAACATTTATTTTATGTACATGATAAAATAGAAATTCTCTCTGTACTACATCAGGATAGGAGTAGTTATCATAATTTTTATATGGTTACTGAAACAATACATTTCCTACAAGACAGATGAATAACATGTTCAAATTCTTTAGGTTTAAAGAAAGTACAAGAAAAGTTTGGTGTGTTAATTTGGTTTCTCAAAATGATAAAGTCCTTTGCGTTTCAACTTGTGCTGCTGTGTGTGTGCGTTTGACCTCCTAAAACATTTCTTTTAAGAGTCTAATTCAAATGATTGAGATGGCATGTCAAAATGGCAATTTTATTTTCGTTACCAGTTTCTGATCCTGACTAAGCCTTAGTGAAGTTTTAGTTTAAATGGGTTCAAAGACCATTAATGTTTAATCAAATTTTCATCTCAGATTGTAGTTGAAAAAGCACCTTGACTTTTATTTCATATGCAGAGCAGATGGAAGTAGCATGAACAGGTATTGATATATATATGAATGTATTTATAAGTTATAGATAAATAATGCTATGAAGTAATCAATAAACATACTGCTTTACTTATAAATTCAATATCTATATTTATTTTTCCTAACAGTATATGTTCTTGTGGCCCCTTTCAATTTTTAGTTCTGACTGAAACTCAATTCAGTACAACAAAATAATGTTAACTCTCATTGTAGAATCCCTATACTATAAGCTACATGAATAAATAACTTTATAGTTTTCTATGTATTTACATATATATTGGTTCAATAAATTGAACCAATAATTTATATATTTTAAGATATATCTAATGTAAGAATACATTGATACATTTTCTACTATCAAACATTTTTAAAGGGAGACAGAAGGAAGATGGTGACAGAGTAGAACAGAGTGGATTCCATTTCCCCATATACATGGGAGAAAATCCTGTACGACACCCATTTATGATAAAAACACTCAGCAAAATGGGAATAGAGGGAGCATTCCTCCATATAATAAAGGCCATATATGAGAGACCTACAGCCAACATCATACTCAATGGGCAAAAACTAAAATCATTTCCACTAAGATCAGGAACAAGACAAGGTTGCCCACTTTCGCCACTTCTATTCAATATAGTATTGGAAGTTTTAGCCACAGTGATCAGACAAAAAAAGGAAATAAAAGGCATCCAAATAGGAAAGGAGGAAACAAAACTGTCACTGTTTGCAGATGACATGATAGTGTACATGGAAAATCCTATACACTCTACCTCAAAACTGCTCGACCTAATAAATGAATTTGGCAAAACAGCGGGATATAAAGTCAGTATCCAGAAATCAAAGGCACTTTTGTATACTAACAATGAAACAGCAGAAGCAGAAATCAAGAAAAAAATTCTATTCTATATAGCAAAAAGAAATTTAAAATATCTGGGAATAAACCTAACCAAGGAGGTAAAAGACCTATATAGAGAAAACTGCACAACATTGAAGAAAGAAATCAAGGAAGACATGAACAAATGGAAACATACACTGTGCTCATGGATTGGAAGAATTACCATCATCAAAATGTCCATACTACCCAAAGCAAATTACAGATTCAATGCAATACCTATTAAAGTACCAATGGCATATTTCACAGACATAGAACAAACACTTCAAAAATTTATATGGAACCATAAATGACCCCCGAAAGCAGCTGCAATGTTGAGAAAGAAGAACAAAGTAGGAGGGATCACAATACCTTATATCAAACTGTATTACAAGGCCACTGTAATCAAAACAGCCTGGCATAAAAACAGGCACATAGACCAATGGAACAGAACAGAGAGCCCAGAAATAAACCCAAGTCTCTATGGGCAATTAATATTCGATAAAGGGGGCAGTAACATAAAATGGAATAAAAATAGCCTCTTCAACAAGTGATGTTGGACAGCTGGACAGCTACAACTGGACAGCTACATGCAAAAAAAAATGAAACTTGAGCACCAACTTACACCATACACTGAAATAAATTTAAGGTGGATAAAAGACTTAAATGTAAGCCATGACACCATTAAAGTCCTAGAGGAGAAGAACATTGGCAGGAAAATCTCAGATATTTCAGGCAGCAACATTTTTACTGATATGTCCCCTAGAGTAAGGGACATAAAGGAAAGAATAAACAAATGGGATCTTATTAAAATAAAAAGCTTCTACATGGCTAAAGAAAAAAAGAGAACCAACTTTATGGGAAAACATATTTGCCAATGATACCTCAGACAAAGGTTTAATCTCCAAAATATACAAAGAACTTACACGACTCCAGTCTAAGAAGACAAGTAACCCAATTGAAAAATGGGCAAAGGACTTAAACAGACACTTCTCCAAGGAGGACATACAGAGTATCTGGAGACACATGAAAAGATGCTTGATATCGCTAGCTATCAGAGAGATGCAAATTAAAACCACAATGAGATAGTACTTCATACTGGTCAGAATGGCCATCATAAACAAAGCAACAAACAACAAATGTTGGAGAGGTTGTGGGGAAAAGGGGACTCTAGTTCACTGTTGGTGGGATTGCAGACTGGTACAACCACTATGAAAAACAGTATGGAATTTTCTAAGAAAACTAAAAATGAATATGCCTTTTGACCTAGCAATTCCACTGCTAGGATTATATCCTAAGAACCCTGAAACACCAATCCAAAAGAACCTATGCACCCAATGTTCATATAATCACAATATACAATAGCCAAGTGCTGGAAGCAAGCTAGGTGCCCATCAGTAAATGAATGGATCCCAAAACTATGGTACATTTACACAATGGAATTCTATGCAGCAGAAAGAAAGAAGGAGCTCCTACCCTTTGCAACAGCATGAATGGAACTGGAAAGCATATGCTGAGTGTAATAAGCCAGGCAGTGAAAGACAAATACCATATGATCTGACCTCCAACAGGAACCTAAACAACAAAACAAACAAACAGGCAAAATAGAAATAAAGACACTGAGATAGAGAACAGGCTGACAGTGACCAGAGGAGAGAGGGGAGGGAATTTTGAGGGAAAAGGGGAAGGGTTTACAGAAACAAGTATAGGGAAAGGGTTTACAGAAACAAGTATAAAGGACACATGGAGAAAAACTAGGGAGGGTGGAAATGGAAGGGAGGTGGGGAGCACTGGGCGGGTGGGCTGGGATGGGAGTAGAAGACAGAAAACTGTATTTGAACAACAATTAAAATAATTTTAAAAAATAGTAAAGACCAAACACTAGAAGAGTTCAATAAATTGTCATTTCAAAAACTCAAAAAAAAAAGAGATAAATTATCTACTTTTAGTCCAACCTTTTTTCTATGTTCATACATTTTGGTTTCAATAAACTGATGTTTATTGAAATATCAGTTAAAAAAATTAAAAAAAATTTTAAAGAGAAAGGAAAAGACCAACAACTCCATTTTGAAGGTAATTCTCTCTTCCCTTATGGGGTACCTGGCTCTCACCCAAATGCTTGAAGCATGGAAAACAAAGAAAGACCTAGTTTGACTTGGCACTTGCCTCATTGCCTTTATTCATAAGTTGCCGGAGAAGCAGGCAGAAAGAGGAGTTTCCCCCTCTCTTGGTCTTTTCTCTCCAAGGACTCAGGACCATCAGACAGAGAAATGGTGTCAGAGTGTGTTAAATTTTGTGTTCCATTGGATAGTTTTCAATGTGTGTTATGCTACATGTCAGCTGAGTATATCTTATATTCTAGGATCATGTGTTCATTGATTCATCAACCAACTAATGAGGTCTCTGACTTCTCTCTTCTATGTTTATTGTCTCACTCTCTCTTCTTTTCTCTCCATCTCTCCCTTTCTCTCTCTTTCTCTCATCTCACTGTATCTCTGTTGCTCTTTCCCCACCATGTCTGCCCCTCTCACACATACACACACACGCGCACACACACATACACACTGTTGTCTCACATGTATACTATCTCTGTTTATTTGCCTATCGCTATCTCTATTTCTCTCTCTCCATCTCTCTCTCTCTCTCTCCCTTTCTCCTGCACATACTCTTAAATGCAAAGTTGGTACCATTTGGGGGTTCTTCCCTGTAGTGCTTTTTCTCCACAAAATAATAGCAGGATTTTCCCTCCAGTGGTAGAGTATTTATCTCTTAAAAAGCATTTGTATTTTTCAAAATGACTTTAATAAGTATATTTTATAATTTAAAAAATATTACCAAAGGTAATTTCTGGTATTGGTAAGGTTATAAAAAATTGTGCACAATCTTACACTGCAGAAGGGAATCATTCCAAAAGACTCTCAGGAATAGGAGGGTGGAGCCCCCATGTGGGACTCAAATTATCTGCTGGGGCAGGTCTTGGTCTCTGTGTTTATTTCAGCTTTAAAATAAGAAGTATCATGTGCCAATATATGAAAATGTATGGGTAGATACACAAATTTATTTAAAAAATTAATATATTACAAAGAACATCAAAGAGAGTATTTTAATAAAAGCACAGTAGGAAAAGAGACTCAGACTTACATACTTTGCAGCTTAAGGAAATGTAATGAGCTTGTAATGATTTCACTCAGTTAATGAACTCTAAGAGCTTACTTTTTGGCTGCATTAAAATGTGTTTTATATTTTATAATACTTCTTTAAGCTCATTTCTAACATGACTCTGTTTTCTACAAATATTGATATTTAGAAACAATATTTTTACTATAACAAAGAGTTTTATTTTATAAGAAATGGCAAAATTTTGATAGTGTAAACAAAGAAAACACATATAACTCCAGCATTAAGTAATATAACCTAAATCTTTTGGTGTATTTCTGACTAGTTTTTCTTCACATATGCAAGTAATATGTTTAAATATATAAATTATTTGAACATATATTATCAATTGATGCATGCAATTATTTTTAAATATTGTATTGCTATACCTACACTTGTGTCATGAAATACTCTTTAATGCATGAGTTTTCATTTCTGCACACATTCTGTTTTATGGATATTGCATCATTTATTTGACTATTTTTCTATTATTAAAAATTAAGATTACGGAAAAAAACCCCTCAAAGGCACAGAGAACATAATGGTGATTGATGGTTGTCAGAGATGAGAAACGGGGATGAGCAAAATGAGTGAATGGGGTCAAAAGGTACAAAATTGCAGTTAGTTATAAAATAAATAAATGTCATGGAGATTTAACTTTCAGCATAGTGATCATAGTTAATTACATTATATTGTATATTTGAAAGTTGCTAAGAGAGCAGATATTAAAAGATTTGATCACAGGAAGAATGTGTAAGTATGCATGGTGACTAATGTTAATTAGATGGGTAGTGATAATTATTTTGCAATGTATGCAAATATTGAATTAAGTGTTATAAACTTGAAACTAGTATAATATGTCAATTATACCTCAATTGAAAGTAAGATTATGGGATTACTGGAATATTTTGCTATCATAAATAATACTGCAATTAATAGTAAATTAATAAATATTCAATTTCTTTCTGATGTCTTTAACATAAGTTGGTAGTGATAGAAATACCAATTTGTATTAAAATTTAGGCAAAATGTTATACAACATAAAATTTAGATAATGAAAACTTTTAGATAATAAAAAATTTAGATAATATAAAATCTATATTAAAATTTTAGAAAAAAATTTATGGATTTAAAGCACTTGAAGTGTGCTGTCAAAATCTCCTCTCTTATTTTTACTACATATTATTTCATGTCCTTATAACATACCCGTATACATGCATATATTCATAAAAACACATATTTTTAACATAGATATGTGTACACAGCACTTTATTTTGTGCCTATTTCTAAATCTGGTTCCCAAGTGGCTATCTGGCTCAGTCATGACCCAACAGGCCAGCTGAGTTTCACATGGCTGCTTTCGCTCCCACCTTGACCTCTTTTCCAGGTACTTCTCAAGGTCCAGTAATCCTGTGGTCATGAACTCCATGGAAGATTATTATAAGACTGTACAACTCTAAGTAGTTTAGATTAATTAGCTTCCATTTTTATTCTCCCCATTGTGTGATGCTTTAAAGAGTTTGCTGATTTAATTTAAAATCTCTTACCAAAGCAACTGAACATTTGCCATTTTTTATCCTGATCCTTTAAACTCTATCCAAAAGTCTTATATGGCACATGATTATAATTAAAAGTCTCCACTAATGCTCAACGTCATTACTTTCACCACCGCTTATATAAAAGTAAATCAAATGCTTTGTACTTTGAGAAATATATGAAAGCTGGAAGTTTTGGCTTCATCGTCTCCCCACTTTATCTCACTGTCATGAGTTATTTTCGGAAGTCACCATGTGACTTACTCACTTATACCTTATGAACCCTTAATAATGACTGAGGTACTCGCTTCATTATTTAAAAAAGTAACAATTCCAAGATAACCATACTAAAGGAATAGAACTTTCCACTTTTCCACTTATCCAGACCCTGGTGATTCTTTACCAGGATGATTTCAAATTCCCGAATGACTCTTCCCCCATCACTGTGTTGGGGGTGTGTGTAATTTTGGCCCTTCACTATTTTAAATGCTCAAATGACTTGTCACTTTTGTCTAAAAATTTATTTACTTGAGGTAGAGAATAGTTGATTGTTCCCAGAGACTAGGAGGTGAAAAGTTTAACAGCTTGATACAAATGTCTAAAGTCTCATCCTTAATTTTCAAGTTAATTTCTCATTCTGCTACTCAATGGATCTATTTACTTTCTTACGTACATTACACATTTCCTGCTTTCATACCCTTACTCTCAAAATCCTAGACTAAAATTGATACTCAAGAAAAAGGTAACTTGTTTGGATTATTTGAAAAGTACAAAAATAATGTTAACTACTATTATTATTACTATTATTTTATTTTGTACAATATTTTTTAACATCCAGACCTCTCAAACCCTAATATTTGCTTGTTTTGCCTCCCATCCTAGTCACATTTTGTATCTCAGTTATACTAGAATGCTCAGTGTGGAACACTGTCTTTCATCATTTTGGGAAAAATTATTTTCTTGAAATATTCTTACTCAGCCCTTGAATATCTTGGATTAACATTCATATTAACAATTTCTTTTTAAAAATCAAATATATTTGTGTAATAAATACATCAACACAGTTTTTTACAACTCAGTATAAATTAAAATTTTAGCTACTATCTGAGATTGAAGTTCATACCTTTAAGGCTATATATGCAGAAATAGTCTCCCTTAGAGGACTTAAGATCTTCATCTAATGTGGTTTCTGAATCTGAATAACAAAGTCAAGAAAAAAGATGGAACAAATACTTACTGAGTATACGTACCATATGAGTGTCAATAAATTATATTCATTCATATCTACCCTTTAAACTCTTTTATCAAGTCAAGAAAATGAATATCAGCTATCAATTAAAATGTATTAGCTTTATTTTTATTTTTTTAAGATTTCATTTATTTATTTTTAGAGAGGGGAAGGGAGGGAGAAAGAAGGGGAGAAATGTCATAGTGTGTGGTCTTTTGAGCGCCCGCCCCCCCCTCCACACACACACACACACACACACACACACACACACACACACACACGGGACCTGGTCTGCATTCCAGGCACTTGCCCTGACTGGGGATCCAACTGGCCACCCTTTGGTTCGCAGATCAGCCCTCAATCCACTAAGCCACACCATTCAGGGCAAAAATGTATTGGCTTTAAATCTCAGAAGGATTGACTCATTTTTTCAAGGACATATGAGTGAAGGAGATTAGATAATAATTCTCAGATTGCATACAGTTAAACTTATTCTTCTACTCTCCTTCTGTCTCTGATGAAACTATAGACACTCTGATTGCCCTTCTTCATTACCAGTGTTGGGTAGCACATGAGTCACAGCCAGGTGGTCAGATGGATACTCACAAAGTTTTTCCCAGAACTTCTCATGTTTCAACTGTAGTCTTAATAACCCTAGAATGTTAATAAAGAGAAATTTGAAAGTGTGATAGCAGGCAAGGGTATGAAGTTGAATAGTTTATTCATTAAAATCTAGCAACAATGACTCATCAAAGATTTCCATTTAATTAATGGCTCAAGTGAGTTATCAAACTTAACTGTTCCTAATTGTATTTTGAAGAGGATGCATTTCTTAAGTGAAATATTATAGCTTATGACTTGATATGGCTTATGTAATGGTGAACGTAATAAAAGAAGAGAGAGAACTATGCAGAACTGAACAAGATGTATATCTCTGTGTGTCTCTCTCTATACACACACACATGTACACACACACAAGGTCGAAAAGCAGTAACGTCACCTGGAGTGTGTTGGTAGGGTAGTAGTATGAGTATAATAATGGGTATAATAATTTACAGACTTTTTAATAATTGTTATTCAGTTACAGTTGTACTGCCTTTTTCCCCATTGCTCACCCCTGTCTGCCCCTCACTCCTAAAGTCAATCCCCTCTAATTGTCCATGTTCAAGAATCCTCTATTCATGTTCCTTGGCTGGCCCCTTCCTCTTCTTTTTCCCATTATCCCCTACCCTCTTCCCCTTTGGTAACTGTCAGTTTGTTCTTTATTTCCAAGTCTCTGGTTCTATTTTTCTCATTTGTTTGTTTCATTGATTAGGTTCCAGTTAAAGGTGAGATCACACGGTATTTGCCCCTCACTGTCTGGCTTATTTCACTTAGCAAAATGCTGTCCAGTTCCATCCATGCTGTTGCCAAAGGTAGGAGTTTCTTCTTTCCTTCTGCTGCAGAGAATTCCATTGTGTAAATGTAGCACAGTTTTTTGATCCACTCATTCACTGATGGGCACTTAGGCTGTTTCTACTACCTGGCTATTGTACATTGTGCTGCTATGAACACTGGGGTGCATAGATTCTTTTGAATTGGTGATTCAGGGTTCTTAGGGTATTAGCCCCAGAAGGGGGATCACTGGATCGAAAGACAGTTCCATCTTTATCTTTTTGAGGGAATTCCATACTGTTTTCCGTACTGGCTGCACCAGTCTGCAATGCTAGCAACAGTGCACTAGGGTTCCCTTTTCTCCACACCCTTCCTAGCACTCGTTAATGATTTATTAATGATGAACATTCTGACCAGTGTGAAGTGGTATCTCACTGTGGTTTTAATTTGTGTCTCTCTAATGGCTGGTGAGGTTGAGCATTTGTCCATGTATCTTTGGGCTCTCTGTATATTGTAGGGTGTGTTTTCTCCTATCCATAGTTACATTGCCAAATGAATTAATATATATGTAAAGCACTTAGAAATAGATCACACACATTGAAAGATTTATATTCTGTCCATCTACCAAAGCAAATAGCTTGATAACTTATTACATTAGTTAAAATGTGTTTGTCTCAATAGAAACTAAAATGACAAGTCTCAATTTTATTATCTTACATATTTAGAAATCTTTTAAAAAATTACTTTCACATTTTTTATTGTTGTTCAGGTACAGTTGTCTCTATCCCTCCCCCCCCGCCCCACTCTTGTTATGGGGTGGTTACCATGATGCAGAACCCCGTAGGCACTTTGATGGCTTTTCATTCTTTATCTTTCACCCTCAACCTGTACCTTCTGTTGCTACTCAAGGTGGCAAGATAGCCCGATCATCTCCCAGCACTACATGCCGCCATGGTGACATTTGGTGACCAGGAACATTTTCTTCTGTGCAGCTTTTCTCATTAGGGTGGAACATCTGATCATCTTTTCACCGAAATCTCAATAAACAGGATTAAGTGCATTGCCAATGTCTAACTCAATCACTAATCAAAGAAAATGTCACTTATAAGTTGGCCCCAAGCAATCCTGATTCAACCAGTGGAGTTTGGCATTGAATAGTAAGGGAAAACTTTAATGACATTATGTTTGTCAGCAAGGTGTCTGCAAACCAAGAGTGGTGGTAGTGGAGGTGAATGGACTGGGGGTGTGTGTGGCTAGCAGTGTGCAGTAATATTATCAGAAATTCTTAGCATTTCAGATTAAAATTGACCACACTTCCTAGAGTAGAAAAAGTTGGTGCCACATCCAGAAATTTCTAGATCTCCTTTTTTTGGAAACTGTGTGTTCATTCCTTAAGTTCTATGGGCTTTGCAGCTAAAGACTGGCAATGGCAAGTTTCAGAAGAATGCACTTGTCTTATCAAGGCTGAGTTGTCTGTGTGGATAACGTAGGTTCAGACTGGTGGCCCATAGCTAATAAGTGACTAGTGGGCTACGACAACTCAGCTCCCCCAACTCCGAAAGGGACAAACTTTGCCATTTACTCTACAGAGCTCCCCATGGATTGGGCTGAGTCAGTACTTCACCTGGAATCATAGCCTTACTTAACTTAGTCCCTCCTCCTATCCTGTTTCCTACACTTCCTTACTAGTTTCTCCAGGGAGAACTTCCTCATTAAGTCACTTGCTCTTGAATGTTCAGCTTGGGGTGCTCAGAGGGAACTCGACCTAAGACGGCTTCAAAGTGTTATGAGCACGTTCAATATCTGCTATTGAAGATATTAACCAATCATGAAATAATAATGTTTACCAGATCTCCAATTTAGGAAAAAAGAAAGCTGATACAACTAAAAATAATTATTTCCTCAATTCAATTTCTTGATTTCAAATCTTTGAAACTAATTTTTTCATGAAAAAGGTATCTTATGATTCATCATTTATTTTTACAATCAGCTGATTTTCTATGCTTTGTGAAGCAAATATGTTTTACCAAGTTCTTGTGTTCATTAGGCTTTAGACACCATAAATCAAATGCAAATAAAGTATTTCTAAATGGATATAACCTTATCATTAGGTGACAACCCTCAATCACTCAAGTGCCATTTCAAGACAAACAATTAGGAAATACTTTTAAATGTTGGAATTACTCAGAGTCCAGTTTTGATTTCATTGACAAATAACTCTTGCTTACTCTTCCCCTTTGTAAGAACAGGATCTAACAAGATCTATACTCTGAAAGTCTCTAAGATCTCTAAAGTCAGAAGTTACTCTTGAAATAAGACATTTCCTTTGGTGATGACCTCATTTGAAAGGTCAAGGAGTAAATAGGAAATTCTTAGAGATTGAAATGGCATTGCCAAGAGAGGGAAGGAAATCACTTACTTCATTATTTTCAAAGGACTTTTTTGTTTGAAGGTCAGATTAGGGCTTTCCATCCTCTGTTTTTTCCCTCATTAAGTCTTTCACAAGAGCGAAATTTATTTCTTGCTCACTTCCCCTGTGATAGGGAGGAGAGCTTTCAATTCTTCCTGTGCATTTTCTCTGGCTACATTTGATAAAGACTGGCAAAAATTGATACCTAATTTAAAGAACGTGAAATAGCATTTTCTTAAATTTATCAAAGGTCTCATTTATGTATACAGGATATCAATATGCCTTTATTTTATAACATTATTTTATTGGTATTATGCATATGAAACATCCACGTAATTACTGTTTCTACCTTTCTTACTCAGTTATTTTGGCAGTATTAGAAAAAGGAATAGTTCATTGTGGAATTAATTTGTAAACTTTAAATATATATTTTATTCATGCATTAGTTGCATCCACCTACATTTTAAAGGTCCTATGCATATCAGAATGATTATAACATTGATTTTAGGAAATACATAAACATCTTTACTACAAAGAAACATAAGGTACATGCTAAATAAAACACACAGATGAAGCTGATTCGTGGAGGAAGGTACTCACTTGGGAGAAAATGTGACCACTTCCCTAGTCCTGAGAGGGACATATATTCAAACTGTACTTAAAAAGATAATAATGACCCAGTTCATCTGAAGGCTATGTATATGGTTAAAATGACAGTTTATTCTGGAGAGTAGAACGCCTTGAATGCCAACATACAGTGTGACCTTAATTCAGAAAGTGGGAAGCGGAAGTTTTCGAGAGCGGGGATTCCATTTCCAAAGCCATTTTGGAAAGCAAAGACTGATGGCCGTGGTGTGTGTGAGGAAGAAGACACTCGCAGCACAGTGAAAAGGCAGGTGGCGACTGTAACAGGCCGGAGAGGCCAAAATAGGACGGGGAGGTAGGCAGGCTCTGACAGAGCGTGGCAGTGAAAAGCGGTTAGAACTAGTGGACAAACAACAGGGAGGAGCCTTAAGTACCTAGTGGCTTCCCACTAAGGTGAGAGGCAAGGTTGATCATAATAATCACAACGAAAGCATAGTCATAGTTTCCTATATATTTATTATATGTTAAGTGTTTTTCTAAAGGCGTTATGTGGATTAATGCTTTTAATTCTCATGGCATCTCATGGATTCAGGCCAAAGAAAGCTGTGGTAGAAATTATTATTAAGTAGGCAGAGCAAGTACAAACTCTGTGCTTGAGAAGAGTATTCCTAATTCCACAATTCAGTCAATTGTTTTCAGTTAAAATTAATTTTTAAATGAGAATTCTCTATGATGCTATTATATTACTTGATTTGCCGTTACTCATCTGATTGTAAATAATCTTTATTAGTCTTACATATATAGGTACACCTCTGTTCAAATCCTATATTCCTTTGATATCTCCCAAGAAAACCCTATTTCATTGGAACTTTCAATATAGTTTCTCCTGAGATTGGTTCCTATTGCTTTGACCAATGGATAAAGATTGAACTAAAGGATTGAATTCTAATGATAGAATTAAATGGCATTAAGAAGATGCAGAAAATGGCATTTCTTTATATTTTAGAAAAATTCTAGAGAATCAAAAAATCACTGTATAAGCTTAAGGATATATTCTCCTGGGTATATTAGAATGCTCTGTTGCTTAGAGGGAGCTAGTCATTTTTGTCATAGCCAAGCCTTCAGCTAATTAGATAAGGCCCATCCACATAATGGTGAGCAGTCTGTTTTACTTAAAGTCCACAGATTTGAATTTTAATCTCACCCAAAACCACCCTCACAGAAACACCCATAGTAATATTTGAATAAATATCCAGGCACTCTGTGCCCAGCAAGAGTTGATACATAAAGTTAACCATCAAATAGCTTATCCAGATATCTTCATAACAAGACTAGCTAAAGACCATCATCTCAGGTGTGAGTTTCTGATAATGGACTTAAAGACGTAAATTGCCCCATGCATTAGAAATTTACGAATAAGAAAAAAAGAGAAGAGAGAAAGTTTGTATCTCTAAAACTACAGATATTTTAATACAGAGTGAAATATTAAATCTTCTTGTAAGAGAATATATGTCCAAAATTAAGGCAAAAATTATATTTAAATTAGAAGCAATTTTATGCATGAGTCTGGCATAATAAAACTCCTTTTTTGTACTCCAGAAGGCTTTTTACAAACCTTACTACAAAGAAGTCTATACAATATGCACTTTCTGTTGTTTTGCTTGTTTTGTTTTGCATGTAAAACAGATTACTAACACCAAAAAATATGAAATGTAAACTGTAATTAAAAATAAAATTTAAAAAAAGGCCACATGCTATTTTTATTTTAAGCAAAAGAATGCTCTTAGGATATGGATCTATAAACTTTATGTGCATTGATAATAATAATAACAAATTAATTACCAAGAAAATATTTTACATAATAACATAGCGTTAGTTTTTGTTGTGGCTCTCAGAGTACTCTGTGAAGGAAAAAATGGTGGGTGACAAAAACCGTATAAGTTTCCCTCCAAGCCTTGAAGTTCTGTGTTAGCTAAGCTCATTTAACAGTGAGAAGACTGAGCATTTGAGATGTCAAGTGGTTTGTGTGAAAAGCAGCAGAGTGACATGTGAGATTCTGTTGATGGGCAGTCTGTCATGGTCACCAACTCGCCTGCTGGCATTCAGCTTCCTCGTTTATCACCTTAAATGTTGAAACCCCCAATTTAAAATCTACTCATTTGCTAACCACTTTAAAAGTAAACATCAAACGATACCAAGACCTCAACAAAAGGAAACCGACCCTCAAAGCAGAAAATGGATGGTGTGTGTAGGACATTTCCCCACAGTTGTCCTTTTCAGATGTTCTTATCTATTCAAAATGGAGACCTTCAGTTTTACTTCACTTAGAATTCCTATGTGCTGAGAATATATCAAAAGAAAAAAAAAACAAACCAAGACAGCAAGCACTAACTTCTGGGCCTCTTCCTGTCTCCTGAGTTTGTCGCAGTCACACAGGTTGGTACGCGGCACTGTGTGGGAAGGCGTCCACCCCTACTGCTCAGCATTGGCATTAAAGGCAAGGCCAGTGTGCCTTCCCCGATGGATGGAGACCTGGCCATGTTTATCAACATCTGGTTAATACAAAATATTTCATTTCCTCAGGAAAACAAAATTAAAGAGACCTTACCCTGACCTTAAGAAGCAGACATACCCTAAGAAGTGGTGTCTTCCCCTTATCTTTGGTCCCTGGGAAGTGATGGAGGTACAATAATCTGTGTCCTAGGAAGTCATTTAAGAAAAATTGAACCATTAATGTTATTTTATTATATTTACATAATTAAATACTTTATTAAGCAAACATTCAATATTATATCTTTGTGGGGAAATCTAAATTTCAGATACTTTAATAATATTTTAAGAATGTTATAGGGTTGCCTATGGATGTAGTTGCGTCCATAAAGAGTCAAGGACCCGAGGCCTGAACCACCTACTCTCAGCAATGTACATCAGTCCTAGCGAGTACAGAATAAAAGCTTGATGCGACAGAAAAGGAAACAAATGAAACTTTGAGATGCCATGAGCATCCTTAAATCTTTTTCTCAGATCTCACCATTTGGGCATGTATTGTCCAAGTTGGCAAGAACAACATATTTATATTAGTATCTACTGTGTGTCGGTTAACATATGTTATATAATTTAATAATTTCAACAAGCCTGTAAAATATAAGTCACAGTAGTCTAATATTGAAGAAACGATTTCAACTCAGAGTAGTTCAATAAATTTCCCAAGGTCAACAATCACATTCTAATAAAATGCAACTACGGAAGGCACGCACGCTTGGGGTGGGTGTACCATGTAGTTGAACAAGTGTGTGTGCATCATTGTATTGGTATCCTCTGATTTTCTAATATGAACCCGAGAGAAGACAGGACAGCATGCTTTTTGATCCCACCCCAAATAAAATGTCCTGGTGTAGTCAGCAGGACACTGGAAGAAGGCAGTTTGGTCACCCCGGGAAAGCCTTCTTAATCAGAGGGCTTCTCCATGGATTTAAGGTTCTAAGGATGGACTTTCTAGTAGCAACCTGGAGGAAATAAATGCTTTGCTACTGCTTTACTTTTTTGCTACATCTTATCCTAGAATGGTAGACAGAAAATGCATGTAGCAGGTAGTAATAAAGAATAAAATATTTTGTTCAAGTCTATAGCATTATTAATTCTCACCCTAGCACTTGAAGCCTCGTGTTGAGAGGGAAGCTACCGACCTCAATACAGCAGCTTGTGTAGCACCTGAAACGCATTAGGTGCTCAGTGAATGCAAGCTCCGTCCTCCTTTAGGGTCTGGCTTCTGAGAAGCAGAACTGCCTGCACAGATACTTCCAGGTCATGGGACTGGTTCATGGGTTTGAGAAAGCTTAGGCATACAACTATTACTTGCATGCTAATTGAAATGTTAATTTGGAGTTCAAGATCAAGATATCTTAGATTGAATTCAATGCTGAGTTACACTTCCTTTTAGGCATTTCCTAAGGCATCACATAGCCATCTGACTCCCCACAAACCCAGGTGTCTTCACTGTAAACAGCCCATTATGTTTATTTTATTTAGTGCACATGGATTCTGTGCTCATGTTGAAAACCAAAGCAACAGCTAAGAACACATCTGCATCTTATGATTGGCTAACATCCCCTGGGGGAAGCAAAATGTCCAGGTATTTCACAATGTCTGCTGCTCGTGATCCTCTGAGGACGTCCAGCGCTTCTCAAAATCTTTCTGTGTGTGTGTGCGTTTTCCACATTTTGAGAGAAAGAGCATTCCATCTACCTTCAACGATATTTTTCAGTGATACCTCATTAAACTCATTCAAAAGGGGAAGTAACATACCATTTACTTGGGAATTGGTGAAGACAGTGGAATGTAGAGAAATGTACAGGATGAACAGGAAAAAAACCCATCATTCCAAGATTCTCGGCAATTGCCTATTCATTCAACAAGTGGTAGAAGAGCCAGACAGACACTGTCAGAGGTGGGACAGAGCCTGTGATATATGAGACCTGTTTTTTTTTTCAGGGCTCTTGCTGAATATCTACTTTATTGGCTGAAAAGTTGATCTCTAATCTTACTCCGAATAACTCAAGGGCCACTTGTTCAATTTTAAATTTCCAGCACGATGTAGGTACAAAGTAGACATTTTGGGGTGAACGGGTGACAAAAGCAGAGAGACAATATGAACAGGAACACTCTTCTTTCACAAAAAATGCACTGGCTGCGTTTACTGCGAAACCCAGTCACAATTGTCTGATGGCAGATAGAGTCCCCTTGTGCTCCACCTGGCCGTACACTCACATGTAGAGCTCGGCTTCTACTTCCGAGTAATTTTAGTGAAACACCTAATAAAAACCACATTTAGAAATGAAGGAAAGGAAGGCAACCACTAGTTTCATAGACTTTGCAGTCTTTCATTTTCTTTAAAAACTTACTTGTTTTCTAGATTTTCTTCCATAAATGATGTACTTTTCCTCCTTGAAATAGCCATAAGTTAATAACACCTATAGGATACTAAAATGAGGCCTAGCATTTTCACGCTTCAGCCTGTATGATAAATTCGTGACAATGGAATCAGAATAGTCACCAAACAAGGGCAATACACTTCAAGGTTGAACAACATCAGATGGAAATGAGTCTGTGATATAATAATAATCCCTCAAGTTGTTGACCACAGTGTCCGATATCTAGATTTACTGTAAGAGACACATCTGTCTACGCCCAGTATATCTACGAAATGAGGTTCTGCTATAGTTTACCCGTGTACTCACAGTGTGGGAAGCAAAGGATAAGAGACACCAAAGCATTCTGTCTGGTGCATTCTTTCCAAAGAACGAGAGCTGAATTTGGGTCCCCACCCTGCCACTTTCATTCTGTGTGACCAAGTTCGACACCATTCTGTGTGTCTCGTTCTTTTTTCGACTGGTATCCTCATCGGCAACAGTGGGACTAACGAAGGCAATGCACTTCTAGTGGGAGTGGTGGGGTGTTTTAAGTACATGGTGCGTATAAAGTAATGAGTCTATCGAGCAGGAAATGAATTCTCTGTATTTATTTGGTCTTTCCCTCCCTTTTTCTGTGAAAGATTCTCACACTCATGCATTGGCTGTCACAAGCACAGTGACTGTGGGTGGCATAAAGTAAAACTAGGGCAGGACAGGACAGTGCTGGGCAGACATGCTCCCTGGTCATCACAATATGATGCTTCTTAGCACCATTTCTATGGCAGCCGTCTCCAGTCATTGCAGAAGATCTTAAAGATCAGCAATGGGGGAGGAGCTCTTCATTGTTGTGCCTTTCAAGGCAGTGGTTTCCATATTTGGTTCTGCAACGTAAAGCTTCCCGAGCCCAGCACAGTATGGCTGCTCTGGTCCTCAGAATTTTGTATCTTGTGGGCGGCATTTGGTCATCACTGCTCTATAGCGTGTGTTCAACCAAGAGTCTGTGAATGGTCTTTACAGGCAGATTAATAGCCCTTGTTTTGAAAGGCTAGCGATAATTGAAGAATAGACTCTTGATTTTGAAGAAGATCCTTAACCCATTTTGCTGTCTTGAATGGAACTGGACTTTACATCGTGTTTGGTAATAAGCATCCAGTTTCTAATTTGTCTTTGGTGCTGTCGTCATAGAACAACAGCACTTTTGCTGGATGCACCTGGCACCCAAGTAAATACTCCTTAGCAGTTAAATATTATGACCTTCATATTCCAAAGAAATCCTATAGTATGACATAGATATCAACTTCTGGGAGAATTTGGATGTCTATTTCCTTGCACATTTTCTGAAGACATTGTAGTTTATTGTTCTGAGATCTATTTTTGCTGCTTCTAGTGGGCTATTTGTTTGGTTTTTAAATTGGATTTTGTTTATGATCATTAGCCATCCAGTTAAGGCTATTCTGGGTGAAATTGTCTTTATGTGAAAACATCCATCTGCCTTTTCCATCTGATGTTAGGAAATGAGGGAATCGAAATACGCTTTTGGACTTCAGTTGTTTATTTAATCACAACCAAGTTCAGGTTTGATATGAAGTCTTTCATGCCTTTTCAAATCCTAAACAATTGTAGTATGGATATTGTCCCTATAGCATCTGGATCTGAAAAATACATGGCATAGTATGTGCGACTGTCCTATCAGAAATATAAACATATTATAAACATATATACACACAGGTAGTAACTTGCCAAGAAATAGTTCTAATTGCAGTCAGAAGACTTTTGAAAAAAAAATGCTGACCCTCCCCGTGTGTGTGTGTGTGTAAAAATGTCTACTAACATTGCTAATTTATTACCTGATTTTAGATGAGACTCTCAAAATTTTTAGAGGCAAAGTGTGTTATCACTCTGCATCACTATTTATTTACACTACTATATAAGGCTAATTTAATGAGATTCAATGTGTAAGATTTTCTATTCCTAAATAATTAGGTTGTATTGTAATAATATTATTTTTGCCTTTTTTCATTGGGAAACCTTTTTCTTGTGAATTTTGTTAGTTTCATGGACTCACATTGGGAGATTTTGCCCATAGTTCCTGTTTTGCTGAGATCAGAGCATATGTTCCAACATATTTTCTCTCAGATTTTTTACATATGTGTCAAAGAAAATGTAATCCTTATGCTTTTCATTAATTTACAGTCACACTGAAACTCATCAAAATGTTGTTATGCAAGAGGTTTTTTTTCATTCTAAGAGATATTGCAGTTCGGTCAAAGTCCCAAGGAAATATTCTGCTGAAATGAAAATATTTTATCTTCTGGATACTTCTTCTTCAGTTTTAATACATATTTTAAGAAACCAAAATGATAACAGATTGTGTTCAATTTTCTCTTTTTATTGGAACTTTCAATATTTTAAACTAACATAAATTTCAAATAAGTAATTGATACGAGGTACTAGCATTTATTGAATTCTTTTCTTCTAAGGAATTTAGGCATTGTGGTTTGTGACTCTTCGATTTTTGATCCCATTATTCTAACTCTAGTATTTTCATGATTGTAATTCTGAAAGCACATTTTTAAAATCCCATTGTACACATGATTAGCTCCGCTCACACATTCATCACAGAGTCCTGTGTAACAAATACAGAGGACAAGAAGGAGAGAGCATCATTTATTTTTAAGATTTAAATAACATCATAGTAGTCTGTAATGAGAGGCATATAGCTTATAGAAGCTGAGCAGAGATAGCTAAAGCCACTTTTTTTGAAATAACATCTCAAAGGTGCAAGAAAAATTTTTAAAAAGTACATAAAATGATGATGATTAATTAAAAGACTGTGAACTCGTATGGTGAAAAAGTATATGCCAGATGACCTCCCACAATGATGCAGATAGCTACAAATTCAAGGGAGAGCGAGAATAACTACAAAACAAAACCAGAGCAATCTTGTTCAAAGAAAGTAAACCAACACATTGAAAGAAACTTACATGGTGAGTGTAGGTGGCACCAATGCACATCTTCTTCTTTTAGTCTTAAGACACCGCACAGTCTTAGGTTTGCTTCTTGTATTTGTTATTCAAAAGCAAAATTCACCAATTTGCAGGCCACATCCTGTCCAGTAGGTGAAACTGTGTGCCCAGTCAGATTCCCACATAAGGAAATACTTGGTAGAAAACTTAATCATGCAATAATATCTATCCAGATTAAAGCAAATAAAAATAAACTTCATCAAAAGGTCACCAGGGACATGAAGGGCATGAGAATAAAAGACTAACGGACAAAAAACAATTCAACCCGATTACCCAAGATAATTCAGTGAACAGAAAAAAACTTAAAATAATGTAAACTATTGGATTGGAAACATGGGGGAAATAAATACTGTCACATAATGAGAACAGAATGTCACAAATATGATTAAAATAAAAACTCTTAAAATTAAAATTATAATCAATAAAAAGTTAAACAGGAGACGGATTAGACAAAAAGGGTGAAGAAAATTTCCTACAAAAGAGGAGAGAGGGAGGAACAGTAAATAAAATCCAAGAGGCAGAGCATCAATCTAGGGGAGGGTTTCTCAACGCCAACTTCTTGGGTGAGCAATTCCTTGTTGATTGCTGGTCGTTTGTCACTGATGCTCATAGGTTTAGAACAGGTGTCACTGTAACCATGTAAAACTTCCTGACACACTTTCAAACCCCTCTGAGTGGAAAGTCACCTCTCAGCTGGCACCCACGGGTCCAGGAAATCAATACACAACTAATATAAGTTCAAGGAAAGGACAACACGCTAGAACCCATGTCTGCCAATAGGAATTATCAAGTAGCTTTTATAGTAAAGCCGGCCTACAATAAAACACCTGGACGTGTAGATTAAAGATATATAAATGCATATTTATATATAAAGTATGTGTCTTCATACGTGCATAACTGCTTATAAGAAGTTAAAGAAAATTCTTCGGAACAACAAGATAATAAATCAATTCCAAAGATAAGACTGGCCTGAGAGTCATTTCCAGTCTCAGGAATATAAATCATCTTTTTGACCCTCAGGCCAATGCAACCCTAACCCATGCAACACAGTCTGTAATATTTAGCTTGGTATTTTTCTATTTTAAATTTCTAAGAGTCATTTATTTGAGAGCAATAATCTGTTCCTCATTGGATTTTTAGTTACATAATGTTCCATTATAAGATCTGTAATACGCTTTTTTTCCCATGGATGGACTTTTGAGTTGTGACGTTATCGTTATGAGCAACGCTGCTATGAACATTCATGGCCTAAAAAATGGCTGCTCAATTTTTGACATTTTTCTTATCAAAGGGCTCTTCTCTCTCCTCGAATCTGGCTTAGTCTGTGATGCTTTAACCAATGAAATGTGGAGAAAAAGATGCCTTTCTGCTTTCAGATCTAGCTCTAAAGAGGATTTAATTCCTGCTCTGGCATCTCAGATATGAGTTGCAAAAGGGTTTGTAGGTAGTTAGAGGGTGGTCTGCCTGTCCTGGTGAAGAGACCTCACGCCGACTCTCAACACAAGGTGGAGACTGGCAGAGGCCCGCCTTCTCCTATCCCCATCCACACGCCAGAGGGTGAGTAAAGCTTCACGAAAACTCCACAGCAGACCAGTCCCCGGTGACCACCACTGAGTGATTCCAGTGAGGGTACTTGGAGTGGAAGAATCACTAAAATGGGACCTGACTGATTTCTGACCCAGTACATTGCGAATATGAGTTCTGCTAAGAAATATACTTAACAGTGGAACTGCTGGGTCATAGACAGTGACCATTCTCGTATTTGTGAGACGATACAAAAAATGTATGTTTTTTTTTTGAAAAAAAATGTTTTTTTTCCCCCCAGGGATTATGCCAAATTACACTCCCACTGGCTGCATAACATGTATGCTGATCAACTTTTCCTACAATTATTCACATTGTTTGCTTCCTCTTTAGCACAATGCTCATTTTTGCCTTCTTGCCTATTTTGGGATTATTTAGCTTATTTCTTACTGATTTATAAGAGTTAGGTATAGAATTTGAATACTTATCCTTTCTTGATTGGGTCTCTCTGTGTGTGTATCTTTGAGGGTATATATACATGTCACTTTAGTGTATGCTTTGGTGAACAAAAGTTCTTAATTTCATTTTCTTTTATGCTTAGCACTATTAGTGCATTGCTTAACATTTTGTCTGTTTCAGATACAATATATTTACTTATATGATGTTTTTATATAAGCTCCCCTGGTTATGTCTGTCACCAGTCCCTGAAAGTTCCCAAAGCCAGAACCACCTTTGCCCGGGGGTGGGGCGGCAACACAGCTTTTAACTTGCCATTGTTACGCAAAATATCTCAAAGTATCATCCACTTCCCTCTTCCTGCAAACCAGGTTTGTGGGGGTTTACTTTCTATTTTTGAGGCCCTCTGCTCTGTACTGCCTTACATATATGTTAGTAAGTCCACCTTTCTCCAATCTGGCACTTACCAAGTGCAGATAAATACAGGTCTACCCTTGGCCTCGCCATTCCCTTCCGTTCATCTTCTTGCCTACTTGGGTACTAATACTGCACTCTCATCGTTACACGTTCAATGCCTATAAGAGAACCTAGAAAATAACAATATTCGACAAATACTGGTTAAATGAGTGAGTTAATGCTATTTTATAGTAAGTTCTGAAATACAGTAAGACGAGTTCTCTCACCATTGTTCCTCAGGAGTGTCTTATCTAACTCTGGGTCTTTGATCAATCACACACATTTCAAATTCTGGTTGGTAAATGACTTGAATAACAAGGTTGGGTTTTAAGTCCAAATCACAAAAACCTTGCAATTAATCTTCAACAATTATCAACATTTTGAAGTTGTGTTTCATACATTACACTTTTTTCCTAGAATATTTTAAAACAAATCCCGGATACCATTCAGTTTTGTTAATATGTACTTTGGTATTCATTTTCAAGAAATCCTGACTTTACATAACTTCAATGTTATTATAAAGTGAGACCAAATTAAAGTTATTTCTTAATATAGTACCTATCGGTACTTCATTTTCTTTTTCTTTTTTTAAAAGATTTTATTTTATTTATTTTTAGAGAGAGGAGAAGAGAAAGAGAAAGAGAAAGAGAGAAACACAAATGTGTGGTTGCCTCTTACACACCCCCTACTGGGGAGTTGGCCTGCAACCAAGGCATGTGCCCTGACCGGGAATTGAACAAGTGACCCTGTGGTTCACAGGCCCACACTCAATCCACTGAGCTACATCAGCCAGCGCTGGTGCTTTATTTTCAAATGTCTCAAAGTTTTGTTTGTTTTTTTTCAATTTTTACCCTTGATTAGTTCAATGAGATTTTAAGCATGAACTGCCCATAGCTTTTGGCTGATTTGTTTCTACTCTCTCTTTCTGTTGCTCTCTCTCTGTCTCTCTGTCTCTCTCTGTCTCTCTGTCTCTCTCTGTCTCTCTCTCTCTCTGTCTCTCAAAAGCAGTCTCTTCTTCCATTTACTAAGTCATTTCCAAGAACAATTTTTGATTTTGATGTTCAATTAGCCAAAAGTACTGAGTACTTAGAGTGCATAAATAAATACAAAGTGATAATACACTTACAGCCAATGAGCACAGTTAATGATGAAAATGTGAAAACTAAGTCAAGATACGGCTAATAACAGTGGTGAAATCTAGAACTCACCTTCCAGAACCTTAGGAGTGGTTGATATTTTATCACACAGATATTGCTTGTTTGATCTGTCATGGTTCACACTATACTCATTTCTCACCTTCATCTCTTGCCTGTGTGAGGTGAGGGAGTTCCATCTCCAGGCAGTGTGGGCCATAAATTCACTGACCAACAAGAAGCTGGCAAAAGACAACAAAAGCAACTGCAGTTTATTCCTGCTCACTTCTTGGGATGTGCTTACCTTACCTCCTAGGATGCAAAATATATGACCCTTTTTTCCATGGATACTTGTATTATTTTTAAATTTTATGATAAATAATTTTAAACAATTTAGGGTTTAGTCATCAAACATTGTGTCTTTAATAAAGCAGATAAAAAACAGATTGCATTTTAAAAGGAATAAGTTGTTCCAGAATATCATGCTATTTGTGATGGTTTTGTTATTCCAAAAACTAATTCCTTTTTCAACTGGAATTTGTAGGTTGAGGGACTAATTAGTCTTCTAACATCTTCAGTATCTGGAAACTAAAGATTGACTGACAGGAGCTTGTGTTATGAGACTGGATTTCTTAAATGGGCATGCTTCTGAAAATATGCGAAGGATTTTGACTTACCTTTTGGAAATCATGCTCTTGACCCCAAAAGCCACTTGCTTGTTAATAATGCTGTTTTAGAAAAAATAAACACACAAGTTCATCACCTCTTGGGACTTCGATTCATTCTGCACCTACCCCATTATTCTACGATGAAGTCATTTATTTCTTCTCCATGTGAATAACATTAATCAGATCAAAATGTTTCCTTTAAAGAATTTTTTTTCAATTCAAGGAAAGAATTCAAACATTCTTTGAAAAACTTTTTACAATATACCACATTGTAATTTACTTTACATTAACAAAATGCAAAAAACTCAAATTCTATTTTGAAAGTCTGCACTCATTGAACTCGTTTAGAGCCTGACTAGAAATACATATTTTTTACTTTTACTATCATAAAGCTGGCAATATTGTAACAGGGCGCAGTCAGGAGGGGGGGCCCTAAAAAGGATTTGGAATGGGGTCCAGAACTCAAGGTTTCCAGAAAATATTAAGATGTCCTCACTCCCCCACCCCCCAGGTGTCAGTTAGGTTAAGGGACAAATGGAGCAGGGCCATTGAGAGCTGTTTTGCATAGCAACAGTTTTGCAGCTACCCTCTGGAATGGTCATTTAACATATCTATAACCTTTAACTGGTTTCCTGGATGTGTTAAATAGCTGTGGCCATGCTTTGAGCCAGGGAGAAGGAAGTGATTTCCACCCAAGACGGAAGTAGGGGCTGGTCCCCTAAGTTACAGCACCTGTGTGAGAGCTTGGAGTTGATTGGCTCCACGCCATGGGGCCACACCTGCCCAGACTTATGATGGCAGCCCAGTAAACTTGTAATAGTATGGGAGTTCTGGCAGGTGTAACTGATTGTGGGAGGAGTCAGAAATGGGGCTGCAAAGGAGGACTGGTGCTGGGATTTAAACGCAGACACGGCAACCATTGGAAGGAGAGCCATGCTGTTTGGGGCAGAGTGAGGACCCCCTCCTGCCCAGGTGAAGGAGAGAGCCATGCTGTTTTGGGCAGAGTTAGGATCCCCTCTTGCTCAGGTGGGAGAGAGAGCCACTCAGCTTTGCCAGAATGGGGACCCCTGCAGCCAGGGGAGGAAGAAAGCCACTCACTTTTGGCAGAGTGCGGACCCCTGCAGCTTTGGTAGAAGAGGCTCACACAGCTTTGGGATGCTCCCTTTGGCCCTGTGGCCTGGGAAGCAGGAGAGACTTTGCCTGGAAGAAGGGTGAAAGAACTCTGTGCCAGTGGACCATGAGAAGGTGCCACATGACTTTGGAGTAATTAGAGAATCTGCCATGACAGCGAGACAGCTGACGGTGCCAGTGGCCTGGAAACATGATACCCCGAATTAGGGCAGGGGGAGAAGGAAGCCGCTGTGGCTGTGGGCGTCTGTGGTTATCCTAAAGGACTTTGTTATTTTTATGGGAACATAGGGTCACTCCTTTAAGTCTGTATAGCTTTGAATAAATCTTTCCTTTCCTTTTCACAAATCTCTGGCATTGAGAGATGTCTTTCCAATTGGTGGCGGACAGATGAGCCCAGTAGGTATTAGTATACAGTCCTTGGGAGGGGCCCCTGTTGTTCCGTAATAGTTTTTGGCATCACTTGGTGGGCCAAATATTGCCCCCACCCTCGGACCACTGCTCGGTAACAATATATTTCAAATAGTCCACTCTGAGATGTGTTTAAAACTAAGAAATTATGTAACTGTCTAATCTTGGAGTGCTCCTTTTTATTGGGTTGGTTTGTGTTTTTCCATGTGTTGAAAGCAATGACCTTGACTAAGACATCAGTTGTGCATTGATCATAAAATTGATTACCCATTGGTGACATTATGTATATGAGAAGGAATAAAAGACTATTCATAATTTTTCAGGACATAAGGCACAAACCCAAACTATCCACATTAAGATATACAGGGTGGGGCAAAAGCTGGTTTACAGTTATGAGGACACAAAACACGGTTTATTCTGGTATTATCATAGAAACATTGATAAATATGCCAAAGACTGAAAATTATCTCCCATTACCAAAAACCTGAGCAGTTTTCTCCACAATTCACTTAATTAGCTCACTAATAAATATTCTTATTTTAAAAGGTTCAAAATATGTTTTCTTAAAGGTATAATGTTTACTTACGGTTTATTTGTTAAACTTAGTTCTCCCTGTCTGGAGTCACTAAACTTAAAGCCCATGATGACTAGTTGTAAGAGTCAGTGTGGTTTTTCTTTTCTTTTTTGTCCAATGAAAACTATTTCTAGCTTAAGTAGTCTACAGATGGGAATTAATGAGAGGAAATATCCCTCCCTGACCAGGCCATAAATATTCAACATGATTATGTTAAATTACTGTTCCAACAAGCTAAACAATTGGTATGTTCCATAGTTTTTGAGATATGTTAGCAAAATCTCAGCACATAATGATGGAATCTACTTTGTCCAAGGCACCAAAGAAAACACACTGAAATAAAATATCTAGCCCTAACCTCAATATAATTATAATTTTCTTAGAGTTCAAGGCATGCTTACAACGGCAACAACAAAGAAATAGGAAGCAATAAATGACAATAGAGATAATTAACACCAGAAAGAGTTCACTGTGGGTCTGTGTAATCATGGACCTGCTGGCCTGAATTTGGTCCTAATGAATTAAAAGATTCAAAAGAGAGAATTATTTAAAGTATGGTTCAAGGTCAAAAGCATAACTTTTGTGTGTGTCAGTAACATGTGATCTTAAGCATAGCCAGGCAGGATTTTTTAGTCTTTTTGGGTTGATCTCACATAAAGTAGAGAAGTTGCCTTGCAGCGAGACAGATGTACTTGAATGTGGCCCTAGAAAGAGGCCTCCTCCAAGGGTTGAATAAGTGTTTAGATTCTCTCATCTGCATTCCATCCTTGTCCGCTCCCTGAAGGCGGACAACCAGGGATTTGTGAAGTGGGCATTTGTCCACTGCTAAGAACCGCTCTGGAACGGTTTGTTCAAATCGAGCAAGTTACTGAGAAACCATCTGTGGGTGACTCCTTTTGCATGAAATTTCAAATACACTTGAAAAAATGTCCTGGAGGCAAGATTCTCTTCTTTGTCACAGTAATCCTGAGACAAATGGGCCTCTGGCTGGAATTGATTCATTTGAAATGTACAAACAGCTCTAATCCTCTCCTCCATCTGCCTCTGAATATGCACTGCTCCTCTTCAAGTTGTTTAAAAAATCTGTGTCAGATATGTTACCTCCCCCCTGTGTATTAGGGGCCCTTTTAATGCAATCAACGTTTGCTCTCAATGTTGATTCTCAAGTTGTCCGAGAACCTAATTTTAGATGGTGGGGGTCTAGATTAAAGTTAACTGGGCAAACACTATAAACAGAAAATGTTTCTAAACAAAGCAGGGTACTTGCCTTTGAGTTATCTGCCCACCTCACAGAGATTTTGTCTTTTCACTAGTGAAGAGGGTGCAGTTAGAGAGTGACTCAGCGTTGTGAGGGAGCTCGGCAGGAGGGCAGCACTCAGTGAACTGCTATTTGAAATATAAGTTGATACAATCTTATCAAATAGCTTTAGCAATCTAGAATTTAGCAACACATATTTAGAAATGTAAAAGGATTCACACTATTGTACTCTGTCATTTTCAACTTTAAAAATGCTACCAATGCGAACAGAAATACCTTCAGAAGGAAAATATTAAAACAAATAAAAATGCTTATCTCTGAACACCAGAATTATGAGTGATTTTTTAAAATGTCATACTCATCCTCTCCAGCTCGAAGGTATCTAGCAAATGGGACTGTTTCTTACCATTTGCATTTTCACTAGGGAAGAGCATATCGAAAGTTTTTTCTCACCGTTTGCACACACAGGCACACACACTCTTTCTGAAAGAAGACAAGAATCTTCTAACAAAACGGTCCTCAGCACTTCTTTCTCAAATGAAGAAGTGGATTTTAAAAGCTGTAATTGAACCTGAGTCTTTGAGTTGTACCTTTCTCAGCCTTGTTTGACTTAGATCATTTCTTCCTTCCTATGAAAATACAAATATTCAGAGTTTGATTCGACTCAATGAAGCAAAGAGGCAGTGAGATTACATTCATTGTGAGCAAATGCTCACACTCATTTCTATGTATATGCATGCAAAATTATTTCTTAATTTTTATCTTCAATTGCCCTTGCTTTGGTATCATTAGAAATTTTAAAAAAGAGAATATACCTATTAACACAGAATATACCTGTACCTTGATGATGAAATACAACTGTGCAAATATTTTGTTCATATCAAAAGTTACCTTTAATTTATAACATATAATTTAGTTTTGTACTATGTGATTAACAAGTACTATAGTATTTATTAAATATTATTTTGTGATAAAATTATTTTATTTGAGTATCTTAACACAGTACTATGTGATAATACTATCTTACTATAATGCCATTTAATTATATTGATAATAATAAAATATTTTATTAAACTGTGTGTTATTAATAGCATTTTATTGAAGTCAGCAGCCAGTTTGTAGCACTTCTAGTTTCTAATTTGATTAAAATGTAAACATTTAGTCTGTGCTCATAGCTTCTGCTAAAGCATAAAGATCCAGTACCTGGGAGTTCTGACAGTGGTAATAAATTCAGTTATGATGGTGACAAAGATGGAAGTAAATTGGCTTAAACAGCAAACTTTTATGAAAATAAAATTACAGAAAAAGTAATTTGTATAAGCATTTCATTTTTAGTAAATTACTAGAGTATAAATGTCTTCTACCTTTTCAACTTCAGATATTCAAAGTAAAAGCTATTTAATGAGTTTGACCCCAACATACCTATATATTTATGTACTTAGTTATAAATATAACCAGCTATAAATATAAATAGTTATATATATCATGTAGATGATATGTAAATAGTTATAAGTATAACTAGTTATAAATATATATGAATAGTTATATATATATCACATAGATGAGTCATATAGTCTATATAAGAATGTTAGCTCTGGAAAAGACCGTCAGAGTTGTCTATTCTAGATATTTATTTTTTTAATTACATGAAGATAGTCACTTAACTAATATTAGATATGAGACTAGAATCCAGGCCTCTACAGCTTCACTCCAGGACATTTTCTAAATGTGCCACACTTAATCTGCTAAACTCTGGGACATACTTAAACTTGAGATGAGGCCAGGTAGTCTCAAAAGTAACAAACAAATGCAGATATTCTTCTCATGTTGTGTCCAGAATGTGCCTTGCACCTGAGAGGCTAGAATTTGTTGTAAAATGTAGAAAAATCAACACGGTATAAAATATGGGAGATCTTCAGGTTCTCCATAAGGCTCTTTAAATGTGTAAATTATTTACCTGTGACAACCACCTTTGAAATGACTGTCCTTGTGGTAGAAATGAAAATACTGAGGCTCATAGGTCCAAGAAACAAATTTGTTGTAGTAAAGTCAGAATTTTAATCATACTCTGCTTGATTATAGAAGTTTACATTCTATCTACTAAATCAAAAGGAATCTATAGGACTCTTTACTGAAGTATCTGGCTTAAGAATGAATACATTATTATTATCTTTAGAGAGAAGGGTCAATATCACCCTATAAATAGATGTCTATTCGTCAGGTAAAGGACTCGTTCTTGTTTTTAACGTATTTACCATGCTTGAGACAGGAAACAAATGACACACTCAAAATTGGGTCGTTTTAAGAAATTGTTTCGACAGCAATAGTAAACACAGGTAGAGACTTACTAGCGGGAAACCTCAGAGGAAGCTGGAAGCGCATGGTGAAGCTGTTCAAGAACCTAGACTCAAAGGCAGGGACAGGTTCCCAGAACCTGAAAGGGGAAGAGTTGCAAGGAACACGTTTCCTTAAGAGGAGCAATGATTTCTGCCTAGAAGCAGCCTCACAGGGCAAGGTCCAAGGAGTTTAATGCCCTAACTTCAGGCCCATTTTCCCTCTCTCACAGAGTCAGGAAGGACTCCTTGTTTTTAATCACAAACTCAAAGCAAGCAAATTAGGTGACAGAGTGCCAGCAAGGCAAGGCCCGCTCAGGCTTTATTACTAGAAAGACAGCATTCAGAACAAGGAGAGAGATGGTATATACCGTGTTGGTATGTCTTTGCTCATTTCTGAGAAATTCATTTCAAGAAAAAAATTCATTGTCAGAAATGAAAGAAAGAATACCCAAATAGTTCAGACAGGCTGGACACTGAGAATAAAAAAAGACTTCTAACAAAGGGAAAAGAAAAGGGAAAGTATGATATGGATGAAGTGTATCAACCAGCCATTTACGATTAATAAAGGAACAGAAATATCACTCAGATTATTTTAAGCAAAACAGGGAGAGCTTGACTCACTTAACTAAAAAGAGCAAGGAGAGTCCCACTTTGTTCGTGTGCCAGTTTCTGGAATCATCACTGTGCTGGGAACACGATGTATACTTCCGGTCACCCCAGCCCCATACCCTGGAGAGAGCCTCACCAAGGCTGCAAGAGGAGGCAGAGAGCTCAAGAGGGGACGTGGCAGAGAATAACATCATCACTGTAGGTCATGAACATCATACGTAAAAGATTCTCATGAGAAAAGAGAGCTAAAATTGATCTATGTAGGTCCCTTAGACTTAATCTGAGCCACGACAGGAAGTCAGATGTTGACTAAATTATTTAAATCTGCGGAGAAATGAAATTGTCAGTGAGGTACCATCACTAGAAGTATATCAGCGAGGAGTAAGAGGTTTGTCTTACTCCTTTACTATTCCAGAAATCTTTCTAGCTCTAAGAGTCTCTGTGTGAGCTATCGTGGAGTAGATGTTAGACACCTGGTACTTTTTTCATCGAGGATTTAAAATTCCTTTTCTTTCTCCACCATTATCCTGCAGAGTTTACAAGGAAGGAGAGCCTATTGCTTCAAGCACCATTATTGTGAAATGAGCCCCTTGAGTGATGTATTAGAATGCACACAATATACACCAACTGACTTAATGAGTAGGCTGTGGGACGCACAGAAAGAAATGCTTTCTCTTATATCCATAAACACTAACCAGTCCGTCCTTTGCAGAAAGGAAGGTAAAGAACGAAAGAAGTCATCAGTATTACATAACCTCATGCAGTTCCCGGTAAGAAACAGGCTTTGGTGAAACCTTGGAAAGGATTACTTCTCATCTCAGTCAGTAATACTTCAGGATAAGCACTGTAGCTGTCCAAAGGGTCTTGTGCTCTGTTCTGTTTAAAAACAAAACAAAAACAGGCAAAGAAATCAGTTCAGTATTTTGTAAAGAATTTAGACGGGATTAAATAAGAGCAGGATAGTCTCATAAACAAAGAATGAATGTTTGTTCATAAAATCACATAATATCTGAGATTAAAATTAAGAATGCCCTTGAAAGAAGTAGTGCAAAGACTAGATGTTTAATGTGCTTTTCTAAAATAAAATTTATTATTAAATATAAGTGTGCATAGTTATACACTAGTGTTTTCACACAATTCGTTTATTGATTGTCCCTTACCCTCACATGTTAGTTAATCTCCAGCAACAATGGTATAAATGCATTGTGCATTCTTGGGACTTCCTACAAAGTTATAAAATGACTTAAATAGTTTATTACATGCATTTTTAAATTAATCTAAGTATAAATGTCTATGAACAAATAGGAATTACGTTTAGTTTTATATCAAGATTCCCTGGAATGACATTTACCTGCTCATATCCTTTATTTATGGAATAGTAAAGATAAAGCATTTCTCTATTTCATAGGGACCTTGGAAGACTAACTCAGGTTATACTGAGGAAGATTCAGTGACCTTCTTAGAAGAAATCCTTATAAAATTTTTAAAGGTATTCTTGTTAATTATAAAACACTATTAACTGAAATTCTCTGGGAATAGAATGTTCTAGTTAATTTAATTGTCTGCTTTCTCTTAAGCATTAATGGATAAAACAATTTTATTTTGTCTACATTGTTAAAACGGTTTATAAAACCTCTTGGGGTAGCATTTTTTTCTTCTCTAAACACATTCCTTTCAACAAAAAAGAGCTCTCCATGTGATGATTTACAATTCGATAATACTATTTATACAGTATTTACAATGTTTGAAAAATTGAACTAAGCTCGTATTGAGAGAAAGTTTGCTGACTGACCATCCCTGAAGTAAAATTGCTCTTTCAATGTCCTCTTTATTTGTATTTTAAGATTGTAGTCATTCTAGTTTTATTGGCACCTACTATCCTTAATAGCAAACTTATTGAAACATTGCAGGCAGAAAGTACTATAAATGTGAAGGAATTCAATGGAATATTAAGAAAAACAGTAAATGTAGTCAATTTCACAATAAAACGATTAAAAAGTGTGTGTGGGGACAAAAGTGCACTATCTTTATCTTTATGTCTCATTATGATCAAATATGTATTCTACCAATGTTTTCAACTGGGAGGCAGTTCACTTTCATCTTCTCTGGCTTTTCTTTATTTAGTGACCAATGTTAATTATGTTCCTATACTTTGAGTAGGCAGCTAATTATCTGGTGTTACTGAATTTTCAGATGAAAAGTCTGATTATCCCCAATGTCAGGTTTTTTCAACATAACTTCTTTAAATTGAGGTATTATCAGCAGAAAGCTAGTAAGTGCTAGTTCATTTCTCGGGTCATTGTAGCTACACATTAATTCATTAATCTTTAGGTCATGTGGCTGGAGCCAGACCAAAGGCAGAAGATATCTGTTTCTGGCTAGGGTGTAGAAAGGCGGAAGGAACACTACTCTCGTTCTAATACTGAGATAAAGTACAAAGTCGTAACTTCTCCTGAGTCTACCAGAGAGCCAAGGTTGCTCTTCAACCAAATTATTTGAATTCCAAAGATAAACATGTCCCTCCAAAAAGACATAAGACACAAATAATAGCCTACTCTGGTCAAGTAATTGAGGGAAGAAGAGTCTGCGTAGCAGCTGCTATAAAAGTAAATAAGAAAAACTGAAGAGAAAATCTGGAGGCAGGGCGAATGACCAAAAAGAGCTCCTCTTGTTGGTGCACACTTGCAGAGAATGGCCATCCGCTGCTGAAAGGGAATGTGATGCTACCTACTTCCCTCGACATTTCTCTCCTGTGAAACACAAACCTGTAGCTCCAGGAGGAGCAAGAAAAAGTCATTTAACTTAAGGGTAGAGGAAAACCCATGTCCCTGGGGAAAGGGTGGAAGAAAAATCCCTCTACTCCAGGTTAGGGGGAAGAAAACTACCATTGGCCCAGAATCCTATGTCTACGCCCACTTAGATACTTACTTCCAGTGGAGTGGGATGGAAGAATAGTCAACAAAGACGGACATAGATCAAGGACACTGTTTGGCTGACATAGGAGAATGAACGCTGAGAAATACTGACCTACTTTCTTCCCTGCACACCAGATCTGGCTAAGCTTAGGCTGAACCTAAACAACAGTAAACCATTGCCAGCCACTACCCCTAGACCAGAATCCAGCAACCGGCAAAAGCAGTTGACCACTGAGGGAGGTAGATAGCATGGAATGAGACCCTGGCTGAAGTGCAGGGAGGCAGAGGTGATGAAAGTTGAGAGTGTACTACAAACACTGAGAAAAAGACAACACACACACACACAAACTCTCTGCCACTCAAGCCAACACTTTGAGCACAAGGCAACAATACTGCTAGCAGTATGTGAAGACTGTGATGATGTAGAAAAATAGCAACAGCAAAACCCCAACACTCTTCAACTGAGAAATGTTCAGTGAACCCAGGAATAAACAGAAAGAGGGAAACAGAAGAATGAAAAGCAAAGTGAAGAGGAAGCAAACAAATAATTAAAGTGGTAGGCATATTCCAAATATCAGTGTAGTTGAACCTCAGTTTCTGAACTTCATTTGCTCTGAAAGATTGTTCGAGAAGTGATTTGTTTGAAAACTGAATCATGCCTGAAAGACACGTGACTGATCAGACAGATATCAGCATGAGAGGATGTGGGATTGAGAACTGAAGTTTTGGTGTTTTTTTTTTTCTGACAACCGAGGCATTTTTTCCATGAACAACTTGGTGGAGAACTGAATTTTTTGGAATGGAAGACTTTTGAGAACTGAGGTTTGATTGTAATTATATTAAGTATACATTGTCTAAACCAATTAAAATCCAGAGATTGTCAGAATGAGTAAAAAACAAACCCAAATATATTCTGTATATGATATATATTATATCCAAATAATATGTGTAAGAAGTCACTTAATATAATGATATGAATAAATTAAAAGTACAAGGATGGGAAAAGAGACATTATAGAAACACTAGTCAAAAGAAAACTGAAGTGACTAAATGAGGAACAGATAAAGTAAAATTCAAAGCAGAGAAGTTAAACCAGGAACAGAGATATTACATAATAATGAGTCAACTCCCCGAAAAGATATAAAAATCTTAATTGTACTTTAAAATGGAGCTTCAAAACACAGAAAGCCCACACTGACACATGGAAAGGCCACACACACAGATCCACTATTACAGTTGCGGACTTGATTCCTTCTTTCTCAATAACCAGTAGAACCAGTGGAAAGGAAACCACTCAGAGAGGGGCTGGTTTGATCATGACTTAGAAACCCCGAATTTGATCGCCACACTCAATAACCAACACAGGAACTGAAATATTGGTCAGCTTACATTTTTACATGATCTCTGTGTGGGATTAGCAACATATATATATTGGTTATTTTCTTGCTGAACTAGACAGCCAAATCCGTATTCTGTACACACGTGTATCCCCATCAGCGCACGCACTCCCAACCCCCCCACCTTCAGCACGCCTCTTCGGAAGCTGACAGCGTGTGGTGCTTCCATATATGAAGCACTAGGACACAGAACAGTGAGACCGTTCACTGCCATGGTTTTGATGTTTATTTTCTGTTCTAAACATGCGCCACTTTACGTTTAAAAACAGAGAGCAGTTGAAGAAAAATGTAATGAAATTTGAAAATGAGCTTGGCAAAAGTCTCAGATTTGATTACCTGGCTTGGCCAGGGGGTGTCAGCCATTTTAAATCAGAAGAGCTAATGCTCTAGGGACAGAATCCGATGAAGGTCTATGGTGTCCTGATTTGACCAATAATTTGGTGTGTGTCTAACTGAGCTTCTCAAACTACTGGCTCCATTTTTCTCTGGGGGAGAGGCTGAGTGCTGTGCCCATGGAGTGTGGNGCTTGGCAAAAGTCTCAGATTTGATTACCTGGCTTGGCCAGGGGGTGTCAGCCATTTTAAATCAGAATAGCTAATGCTCTAGGGACAAAATCCGATGAAGGTCTATGGTGTCCTGATTTGACCAATAATTTGGTGTGTGTCTAACTGAGCTTCTCAAACTACTGGCTCCATTTTTCTCTGGGGGAGAGGCTGAGTGCTGTGCTGATGGAGTGTGGACAATGTGAAAATGCTCTGTGGGCTGTGTTCAGAGTGCCCTGCTGGTTCCTGCTCTGAACTGTTATACCCTGCTAGGCAAAGACAGAGGATCCAGACTTACCTTTCTGAGAAGTCTTTGCAAGACTTCTGTTTTTGCCTAATCATGCCAATTTTGCCAACTCGAAGGACTGTCTCTTTTGAGAACAGTTCTGGAAAATACAGTTTTCTCTGCCACATTAGAGTTAAAATATGTCCCAGGATAACAGGTTAACATCAATTGGTTCTTGCTCACAATCTGTTCTTTTCCTTTTCCACCATGGGACACCTTCTTGTTCTGTGTGGTCAAGAGTGCGTGTGTCCCACCTTCCCAATGTCCTCCCACCACCCCCTAACCCCAGAGGGGTCTTTCAGGTAACCGATAAGGAACAGAAGAGAACCTTCATCTTTTTCTCTAGAGAATGTCACAAATATAAGGTTGAGAAATCTTATTAATGCTATATATAGATTCACACAGCTGGATGGCGGGCTTCAACATTCACCCAACAGGGGTGGCAGGAGCTCAACTGCTCTGTTATCTTCTTGCACATCCACGGATGCCTTGACCAAGATGTCTTTTTGGCAGTCTGTAAGGAAAAAAGGGATGCTTAGCTGTGGTACTGAGACATATTCTCATAAACTTGATTTTGCAAAAGGAAAAAACAACTTTCCTGTTTTCCTCTCTTCTCTCGTTTTTATCCCTGTCCACTTACTTAACTAAAGTAATTCCTTGGTTTGAAAAAGAAAGGAAAAGAACATCTTTTTTTTTCTTTCCCAGTAATGCAAGGTCATACAAAACTGTAAGGGCATTTTTCTTGTGCTAATTATACCACTTTTGGTCTTATGCCAGCTGGCTGGGTTTTGGTTGCTGGTGGAAACTTTATAGCAACTTTATGAAAAAGATTCCAATCCAAAGCTAAAAATGAGAAAAGTGAGAAAATGCTGAGACTAGTAAAAAACAAGAGCTTAGGCAGTTAAACATTTCATAAAGGGTAACAGCACTAGGGCAAAAAGACTGCAGTGGCCAGAGGAAAAATAAATAGGAGAAACATCGAAACTGACCACCCCCTAACCATACACTAGCATACAAACACTTGTTTATTATTCATGAATTGTTGATGGCAGTTTTGAAATTGGGCTCCGTGTCCTTTATTGAGCTGTGCATTTGACTCATTTATATGATGTCTTCTCACAGCAAACACACTGGCACCAGAGCTGGTGAGATGCAGAGATTGGGATGACAAAATCTTTGTTCTAAAATGTTAAAATATTGCAACAAAAGGGAAGAAATCTCACTACCTGTTGGTTACATTGAGAATCAGAATTATAGAATATTATAAATGTTCTAAATGTTAGGAATTATTCTTGCATTGTTATAATATAGATAAGAAAAAAATTAAACTCCAGAGTTGTTTGTACAGAAGGTTAGAGAGCGTATGACTGCAGCCAGGCGTTCCGATCCCTAGACTAGCAGGTCCTCACTGTCTTCACGCTATGGTAAGTGTCCAGGTAGTTCCCGGAACAAGGGGTACTCGCGGAAGTGGATGCTTCAAGGATAATGAGGAAAATGACCAAAACTCAGTGGAAACATGGTGGAGCATCTTCCCCTGCTTCATTTTCTGGTGTGTAATAGACAGGGGTGTGGACTTGCTATCCTATGTCTCCTCTACCGCTGGCTAATTCTAGAATCTGAATTCTAATAATACTTTTCATCCAGGGTGTCTGTTCAGCAAAATAGGATCATTGTACGTGAACAGAGAGACTTGAATTGTCACTTATGTATAATTCATAAGTGTGAGACAAAAACACTGAACAAAAGTTTGGAAATGATATGAATGAAAATGTACCTTTACATATTAGCAATATACATTTGTTTAATAAGTACACCAAATTTGGAAATCTGCATTCACCATTTTGAAACCATCTGATGTAGCTTATGAAATCTTGTATTTTGACTGAGTTGTTTCAGTGACGTGCTGTTTAATAAAAGTAACTGTCATTACCTCTAATTTACAGTACTGTTATGGCTCACAAGTTGTGTATATCTTGATTCCAACGGAAAACAAAATGTAGCATTTTTTTTACCACATAGCTTTTACGTGGTTTTTGACAATGTCATGTGCTTAACTGAGCAAGATGAGTAAAGGATTATCATCAACATTCTCCTGTGGAAAAATGCCGGGGACTAATGGTACCACTGGGAACAGCAGCGGCGTTGGAAGAACTAGTGGAGCACGTAGGGCGGTGACCAAAGAAACGGAGAGGGAAGGGCGTGTTGTAACTCAAACTAGAGTGCAGCAAAATCTCGCTCCTCTTCCCTAAGGAAATGGGGCCAAATGCATTTCATGTTGCCTTGCTTTCCACTCTCAGCTCCAACTTCGTGTCCTCTGCTTGGAGTCGACACAGAACTGTTCTTTTGCTTCTAATTAAAACAGTTAAGGACATTACTGATTAAAAGTAGAGAAACATAACTAGTTTTATTTTATTCCAAATAAGTCTGGGCTCACCCACGATCAAAGGAAATTGAGATCTGAGAAAACAAACAGACTACAAACAAGTAATTCTGTTGACCCGATGTTCTTTCCTGGAAGTGACATGACTGTGGCCCTTTGAAAGGCTGGCTCAGCGACCATGACACCCCAATGACAAGGGAGCTTCTGGCCAGGGAGATTTGCAAAGCTCTAGGTTTCTGAAAGTATGTTTTGGGAATGAGGTTTTAATAATACAAAGTCCAGTCAGGGCATTCTTAAAGGTCCAAACAAGTGGTTTCATAGTGAAACACACGTGCACACACACACACACCATGTGCAACAGTTCGGTTGCATGTGTCTCAACAAGACATCCATCCCTTTGCTACTAGGAACTCAGCCACTGAATAGGATACACTAGTGAAATAACCTTCTGTCAGGTTTATAATATGCCTGCTTTCTTACTGTATCTGACACAGCAGGCTGTTTTTTTCCAGGATTAATTATTTTTATGATGTTTACTTTTCTTGCTATTTTATGTCCGAGTGGTGATAAAAATCTACTCATCCCAAGTCCTAAAACTGTCAGCTGCTTGTCCTCTACCTCCAGATGCTGGTTACAAAATAGAAGATTGAGGATTGAAGAGAGCGTAAAAGGGAACATTTAGCGTTGGGGTCATTGTGAAAGTTAGGACTAAAATAAAAATGGCCCAAAGCAAATATGTACACTGCAGTACATATTCTTTTCTCTCTGATTCTAAGTGCAGCCCCATATATCACAGCATAAATCATATTCCTCACGAAGTGCACAATTTCCAAACTTGATATTCATTAGATAAAATATATGACTTTAAAAATACGATTGATGCTTATACCTTTATGTTAAATTTAAAGGTGAGTATGATGTCAACACATTCTCAGCAGTTGTTTAATAGACGTGAACGAGTGGAACTGTTTTCCATTTCCCACTCTCATGGGAAAAGCCATATCCATACCTTCATAAATACTAACGTGAGCTCAAGTGTCAGAGCTCTGGGCTTGGACTTTTGAAAGTAATGGGCCCAAAAGATTTGGATAGAGATTTTGAAGAGTTGGGTATTTCTGAAGATTTTAAATCTCTTGGTGGTCTTTCCAGTCTTCTTTGTTTGGTAGCCTTTGGATCAGAGTTTCTGTCTCAGAGAAGTTGGAAACCGAGGCTGAAGAGAAGAAATCCATGTGTTCTCAATAAATGTTTCGAGCTATCAGTTTTGTACCTGCTATATTCAGGATAAATAAAGGAGAAAAGTGAAACAGAAAGAGGAGATGAAAAGAAATTTTGGATTAAATCTAAAATTTAAAAGACTGGTTTTAAAGAAAAGTGTCTTGGCTTCAGTATAACTTCTTTTTAAATCTTTAATTTATTATTTAAGAAATAGAATATAACATTAAATTTATATTCCTTTTAATTTATTTAATGTGGATCCTTCTTTTCTTTTTATTTTTCCAGTGTTTTAGGAAAGCATAAAAATAACATATATATATATATATATATATACATATATATATATGTGTGTATGTATATATATATATATATACAAATCCCTACCATTTTTCCTCCTTTTTATGAACCTCTGAGTTAAATAGTGGGTAGGTAATTGTTTGGTGCTTCACACTAAGTTGTTTAATACTTTCATACTAAATTGTTTAATACTTGGACAAACAGATCGAATTAAGTGGAATACCAAAAACCTGTAGTATTTTTTAAAAATACATTTACACATTCTTCTCCTAATATTGTATAAAAATTCTCATTCATAAAAATATTAGGGAGCTTAGTAAGTTTGAACTAACCTCAGGAAGAGAATTGTTATGGTACTGTATTAGTTTTCAATTGCTGCCCTAAGAGATTACAATAAACTTATCGACTTGAATGATACAAATTAGTTATGACAAGCCCGACACAGTTTTCATTGGACTAGTCAGAGCCCTGGCAGACTGTGTTCCTCTCTGAAGACTCCAGGAGAAGAGCTATTTTCTTCATCTGTTTCCTCATTCCAATTATTGGCAGAATTCTACTCCTTAATAACCATCGCAGGACAGAGGTTCCCATTTCCTCGCTTGCTCTCAGATGAGGGCCACTCCTGGCTTGTCCAGCTTCCAGAGGCCGCTGGCATTCCCCGACTTCTGTTCACCTTCTTCCATTCTCAAACCAGCAACATCAGGTCTCGCCACCCTCCCTCTTAGAATCTTTCTCCTTCTGTCTCATCGCTCTCTGGCCCGGCCAGGAAGGGTTCCCTGCTTTTCAGAATATTCCACCCCAAACTATGCCTTTTTAGCACAAAAGTTGTTTTAGCTGATTGCTTTGAGAAACAGCAGACATAGGAAAAACTCTGAGAGCTGACTAGAAGTCACCTTTTTGTAAAGAAAATGTACATTGAAAGGGAATCACCATTTGTTAAGGGTGTCCCTTCTCTGTATCAGGAAGAGAAGGACAACGGCATCACAAGAAATTTGTATCAGTGAAGAAGGTTTAGTCTGCAGAGCAAACATTACGTTAATTGATGGTATTTTTCTTGGTCATCTGTCTCTTCATGACTGGCCTTCTTCACACTCTTCTTTCTTTTGTCTTTCACTAAAGACGGCATTTAAGCCTGAATTTGAAGCCACCTCTGAGTGTTACTCAGTTTCTCTGGGTAGCTCCCGTGCGTACATGGGGTATACATATTAATAAGCTTTGTAAAAAAAGTTTTATGAGAGTTTATTTGAGCCAAACTGATAATAATCATCAGGAAGCAAATGCTCAGCTGATCAAGAAAATGATCCAAAGAATGGCAGCTTTGCAACTTATTTTACATATTAGAATCAAAGGAAAGATGGAAAAAGGTTTACATGAAATCTCTTGGTGGTAGATTATGAGATGAGAGAAAGCAAAGCAGGGAAATCTCTGAAATTGGATAAAAAGCAAATTAAGAGACACATACTTCTTTTACACAGGTGAGTACAGGATAGTTAATAGTTAACACAGCACAGAGAGATGGTGTGTGCCGACGGTTCAAGGCTGGACAGGTTCACTCAGGATTTGGGCACACAAGAAAATTTGAGGCACCATGGAAATGCCTGGCATGCCTTTATTCATAGGTGGGGTGACCCACGTACATGACAAGCTGTGCCAGGGGCAGAAGTCCCAACTCCTTTATATACTAAATGCCCACAAAGCTGGCAGAGAGCCAAGATATTATATAACTAAGTGTGATTCTGCGCCTTGGGGCCCATTCTCAAGGCCATGGGAATGCTGCTTACCAGGCATGGTGAGGGAGCCTGCCTGACTTCCTTTGCCCTACAGGTGGTAATCCGGGAACTAGACAAGGACGAGGGGTTTTGTGATCTTGCCCTTTGGTGTCAGCGGTTGTGCCTTGAGGGTTGGGAAAAGAAAATTACTCTGACATGTCAAAGGTATGTTATCCCAGATGCATAAGAACAATGGACGGGGCTCACTCAGTGACCAAGGTCACTTCCCGGACCTTGGTCAGGGAAGGCACGGGGGTAGGACATGACGGTTCACCATGATCTCCTTTTAATCAGGAATTTGTATGTTCACATCATCCCGTGTGGTTACTCTTGGTTTCTGAACTCCTAAGGACCTTTCACGTGGCCACCCCTGAGCTTGTCAGGTTTCGTGTATCCCCCTTTTTTGTACACAACTCCTATTTCTTTTTTTATCTTAATCTGTCTTCACTTACGAGGCTCCTGGTGAGAATTGGGAAGGATAGAAGAAAAAACAGTTTTTTCCTTTCCTACAGTGTGATAATATTGTGCCCACCCAGATAATCCAGACTTATCTTCCCATATCGAGGATTTAAATACATCAGCCAAGTTCTGTTTTCCATGTGAGGTAATATATTTACAGGTTCCAGTGTTCAAAGTGTGAATGTTTTTGAAGGGCCATGATTTTCCCAACTGTAAACTGTCAAATGATGCTGAGTTTCTAAGAGAAAAAGGACGGCTTTGATGAGGACATTGGGTTACTAGGAGAAAATACTTTAAATTTGAGGCTATCATTACAATAAAACATCATGGATAGATTGATGTTACACAAAAGCTAACATTAATTTTACTAGCAATACGTTATATAATCTGCGTAAATGTTATTTGTCGAGAACAATGGGTAAAAAGCAGGATTTAGGAAAGAAGTAATTTGTACAATCTGGAGTTTAAAAACGGCAGTGGCCCGAGGGGTGGGAAGATGCGGATAATGGGCAAGAAGGGGAAGGGTCAAGTCAAGGAACGTGTATAAAGGACCCGCGGGCAAAGACAACAGGGGGTGGAGGATTGAATGTGGGGGTGGGTAGGGCAGGGGGAATAATGGGAGGAAAATGGGAACAGCTGTCATTGAACAACAACAATAAAAAACATCTTGGTAGGTGTCTTGCATCAGATGGAGAGCACTTTGAAGGTGACTGAAGTTTAAACATGTAACAATAAAGGCACGATTTTTATTAAAAATGAGGGGATTTTTAAAATTATTTCTTCTATTATATTACTCATTTACTTTTGTCTGCATCCACTGGTTAGCTACTCCAGACTCTGGGTCTACAGAGAAAAACAATGGCCAACAATAAACAGATGCCCTCACAGCTGCTAAGTGTATTTACAGGTGAATAACAGATTCTTGGTCCCCATAGAATTGCTTATTTCCTTAAAGAAACTCAGATTTGCATGTAGTTAGGATGAAATATATGTAACTTGATGATTAAAATCACAAGAAATATCGTTACCAAAGTAGTAGGTAAATTACTACCCACTTACATAACACATTCTTCCAAATCTAGGGCCAACAAAATATTTACAGGAAACAAAATCCCTTTCAAAGCTCATCAATTTATTTTTGAGATATATTGTGAGCATACACAGTATGACATGTACTTTGCTGAATTCTAAGGATACAACAATAAAGAAGACAAAAGTAAGCATATATCATATATTAATTTTATGCTTATTTCAAAAAATTAAAGATAATTTATGACTTTTAATGTTTTAGATTTTAATGAAGAACACTATTATAAATGGAATATAAATGCTGCCAAGACCTTCAGTTTGAAAAACTATAGATGGTGACATTAAATAATGAATGAACTGTTGTAGAACATGAACATAATAGGTATGATCACCTATCTTTGGAAACACAACAGACAAAGCCACAAATCTGCCTGAAGGAGGTGTACAAGGCTTGTCAAAAGACACGGCACTTCAGCTATTTTTAATGGGGGGGGGGGCAAAAATACAACACAACAACACTTTTTTTTCTCACACCTTTTAAGTTCTGGTAACTGGGTTGATAATTAAATGAACAGAAACAGGGTAACAGGAGGAAATGTGCAAAATGTATTACAAATNATTTATTTGTGAGATATATTGTGAGCATACACAGTATGACATGTACTTTGCTGAATTCTAAGGATACAACAATAAAGAAGACAAAAGTAAGCATATATCATATATTAATTTTATGCTTATTTCAAAAAATTAAAGATAATTTATGACTTTTAATGTTTTAGATTTTAATGAAGAACACTATTATAAATGGAATATAAATGCTGCCAAGACCTTCAGTTTGAAAAACTATAGATGGTGACATTAAATAATGAATGAACTGTTGTAGAACATGAACATAATAGGTATGATCACCTATCTTTGGAAACACAACAGACAAAGCCACGAATCTGCCTGAAGGAGGTGTACAAGGCTTGTCAAAAGACACGGCACTTCAGCTATTTTTAATGGGGGGGGGGCAAAAAATACAACACAACAACACTTTTTTTTTCTCACACCTTTTAAGTTCTTGTAACTGGGTTAATAATTAAATGAACAGAAACAGGGTAACAGGAGGAAATGTGCAAAATGTATTACAAATGTACACACCAGAAGTGTTATCGGAGACTAAATGCATTGGAGAGTTGAGATTTATTTGCACTATGGACAAAAGCAAAAGGGGGCAGGGTTTTAAAGGAAATAGACAGTGTATAGGCAGTTAAGAAAGACCAGAAGGCACATGGCAGGGAAATTTCTGCTCGGCAACCCAGAAACCGTGAGACACAAGGGTGTGATGTCTAGTTAACAGACCTCCGCTTCATATGTTTATACGAAGATGAGTAGATTCCTTTCTTGGAGCAGACCTTTCCATCCGAATCTCGTAGGCAGGAAGGGGTGGAGCTTAGAGATGCTTGCTAAGTCTTTTTCTTTTTAGTAACCAACTTAAAATCTATAGAAATAGCAGAGCTTGGGGAATGGCACAGCTTTGGTCCCTTCCATTAATAGCTTCAAAGAGACAGGGAGACATAATATATCCATGACACAGGGAGAAGATGCTAAAAACACGAGAGAACAAAAGAGCTCTCAGAAATTGCACGGTAGAAATGAAACACTCAATAGAGAGATTGCAGGATAAAGCTGAGGGAATCCCACATAATATACTGCATCAACTCAAAACAATTTGAATATCCAAGCCCTGGCTGGTGTAGCTCAGTGGATTGAGCGCAGGCCTGCGAACCGGAGGATCGCGGTTCGATTCCCAGTCAGGGCACATGCCTGGGTTGCAGGCTGGTGGTACCCTGCAGGCCAACTCCCAGCAGGGGATGCACGAAAGTCAACCATACATTGATGTTTCTCTCCCTCTCCTTCCCCTCTAAAGATAAATAAATGAATAAAATCTTAAAAAAAAAAACAATTTGAATATCCAAAGGGAAAAATTAGAATGGAAGAGGACCAATCAATCTAGAAGATCCACTACCTAAATAATTGAATTTTCAGAGAAAGCAATGAGAGAAAATCATCACAAAATTAGTAATGTTTTTTCTAAAATATTGAAAAAAATTACACATTTTGGCATGAATGTTCAAACTATGTCCCCATAGTAGCCTAGTTGCTGATGGACCTGTGAAAGAAAAAAGGAAGAGCAAGCCAGATCGCCTGACCTTGATCACAGCAGATGCATTTTAATATAGTATCTAACAGTCGTGGGCCCACATGGTGGCAAGAAATGTTTGTAATAAAGTGAATGCATACCTTAGTTAATTGATATCAGCCTTCTACACGAGGTTAAGTAGGCTTTGCCACCCTAAAATACGCTTTTTGACATATTGATTATTTTAACCTGGTTAATTTTTAAGAAACAAAAGACTCAGAGAGAAGATTTGACCTACCCTCTAACTGCATCTAAAAATTCAGATAGAAGACCTGCTTCAGGAAAGCAGGTATCATCAAAGGTGACTGTACCTTAATATGAATTAAGTGTGATAGACAGGGAGGAACCTAGCAAAGCCCATTAGATCAAAGTCCTCTCTGTGTCCCATGATGAAAATGGCACAGCAAACATTTGTTTATCAAGAACCTGATTTTCTAGCTTCATGTGAATTGTCTGTCTGAACTTTGAAGTCCCAAACCACAGCCCTTGACCTCCCCACCCTTCTCCTTAACTCAAAATGGCATGTAAACCTCAATGTCAAGATCTGTCCTGGGTCTGATGTTCTTATAAAAACCTTGTATGCAATAAATTTGGCCATGTTCTTTTGTTAATCTGCCTGATATTAATTTGATTATTAATCCAGCCAGAAAAATTTAGAAAGGTGGAAGGGAAATTATTTTTCCATGCTCCCCCCATATATAAAACATAGTTTTAAGGAAATCTTTCTGATGCTAAAATAGATTTTTTTGAAACCCCACTAATCTTAGCTACATGATTTGTTCATCATAAACATCACCAAGCCATCCATTGATGATAATTAATAAACAAAATGCATTCATTATTGTTTGTGGAGTGTTCATGTTTGCCCTATGCCTTTCACTGAAATTTTCACATATTCATTCACATGATTCTCTCAGTAATTCATTTATTCCCATTTTAGACAGAAAGAAACTGAACCACCACCAATTTAAATAATTTGTTCATTATCACACAACTAGTAAATAGTGAAAAGAAGATTCAAACCTAAGTAGTCTAGCTTATTTTTTAGCATTCTTTTAAAAAAGGAAAAAGAAGTAGTAATATTATCAGTGTTTACAAATAACTTGAAAATAATTGATTCTATTATTTATCCAATTTTAATAACTTTTAAAAATCCTCTTCAAAGAATTTTTCTACCTTTCCTGAACACTTCTAGTGATGAGAAATTGACTGTCATCCAAGGCAGTCCACATCCTGTTTCCTGTCCTGCGACCCTCTAATCTTTAAATTTCTGTTAGTAGCCCTGTCTGGTATAGCTCAGTGGATTGAGCGCGGGCCTGCGAACCAAACAACTGTGGTTCGATTCCTAGTCAGTGCACACGCCTGAGTTGCAGGCCAGTTCCCAGTGGGGGGGACCCATGGGAGGCAACCATACACTGATATTTCTCTCCCTCTCTCCTTCCCTTCCCCTCTCAAGATAAATAAATAAAATCTTAAAAAATTCTGTTAATAACTTCAGTTTTGTCTTAGATGCTCAGGATCCCCTGAGGCTATAAAAGGACAGATGTAATATCTTTTCAGATGACATCTTTTTATATGTTTGGAGATACTTGCCTTCACTCAAGAGTTTTATCAAATATAAGGTTCATAGTTCTCTGAATTACACTTTATTACTTGGCATTAAATGTCCTTTAACCACCCTGGCGAGTCTTCTGAAGATGAGTCAGAGTGCCTCTACCTTCTTAGAACTAGTATTTATAACATCCTATGGGGAGAGATGAGTGAACCATCTATTTCCATTAGATTCTAATAATTTTTTCCTTAAAAGGCCACACTGTTCAAATTATATTTAAATGGTTGTCAAGCATAATTTGAGTCTCTTTCATCTACAATCTTGACACTAATTATTTGTATTATCCATCTCTGGTCCCTTTGAAATTGGTTTTAGAGATCCAGATGAATCCATGTGGTTTCCTACGGTCAGGACCACTGCATTGCTCTACTCTGCTGGTACATGTTTGCATCCCAGCTTAGTTGTCCAACTGACGTTCACTCTCTTGTGATTTTCGGCTGTCCTTATACTTGACAAACACGTACAGTGAAATGAAATCCTGATGCTTGTAAGGCTGAGTCCTTTGGAAGATGGTTTTCTGCACTTTGGGCACTCTTAACATGTGGAACAAATACTTTTCATATGACCATTCTTAGCTGAGCACCATCCCAGTTGCATGGGATATGCCTGAGCAAGGTGGATGGATCTTCAAGAAGTTACACCTTAGCATCTATCTCTTGTAAGAAGTCCTCCTCCAGACTCAAATAAATTAATCAATAATTGACATTGGGATATGATCATTAAACTCGGTACTAATTTTTGCAACTGCACTGTCATTCAATTTGCACCCTGCATCTTAAAGCCCCCAATTTAAGACACTGTAATTTACCAAAGCTCCAAAACAAAATATATTCTACATTTTTCCAGACATAAAAACTTTATATAAAGGACAGCAGTTTGACCCTATGTGGTTTATACTCATTCTGAACCTGCGTTTACTGAACCACTTCTGCTTATGCCACATCTGCTTCTATTCTCTTGCCAGGTTTGTGACCCAACCCAAGCAACTACAGTGACTGGTCACCTTTTGGTCTGAAAAACAACTCTAAAGTGTTTTAGTTTAGTTGTAACCTTGGGTTTATTTTGTTTCTTTTTATTTGTTTTCTGCTAAGTCCTTTGCTGATTTCAGCCTTTTCACTTTCTCAACACTTACAGGATCATCATGTTCTATTTCGCAACATTCAATTGAATTTTGAGAACCATGAGGCCTACTTTTGTAGGCAGAGTGATTTCTTTGGAACACCTTTCAACTGTATATGAAAAAAGAAAAAAACTGGAGAAAAATTAACCTGCAATTAGTATACCAGAAAAATTTTGATTCAACCTACTCAATATTAGGATAGAACCTACTCAGGCTACTAAACGTCAAGGTAAAGAAATCTTTCATCAGGCACCTAGAAAGAAGAAACAAAATACAAATAAAGAAGAAAAATCAGAAAAGTCTCGTACATTCTCTGCAGAAATACATTGTGCTTAGAAACAGTGGAGCAATGTCTAAAGCCAAAAGGAAAAGGAGTGTAGTCCAATAATTTTATAGCCAGCTAAGATATTTTTCAAGTATAAATAGAGAACAGAGATCATTGAAAACATAAAATAACTAAAGAATTTATGGCATATAAGACTGAACTGGAATAAAATATTCAAGTATACAAAGCCTTATAAATCACCACTGATAAAAATAAAAGTAAAACTGAACATCCTTCAAGAACATAATAAAATATAAACATGAATAATATATTAATGTATTTTACAAATGTTGTAATGTAGGCAGAGGACGGATGGAAATATACGTGGCATGCTATCATTTCCTCATTTATAGAAGGAAGTTAACACATTTTTAAAAAATAAAGACCTGTGGTCAAAACTATTGCTTATATCTTTTAATGAGTAAAATATGATCTTAATTTCCAGTTTTTTTTAACAAGCAGCAACTCTATGGTAAGAAAACATTTACTTGAATTCTAATAATATATTTGTTTTGTTTTTAAGTTTTTTATTATTAAAATTAAAACAAACTTTAATAATTGAACTATAATGCTTTCATGGTACAGTCCTGCTTTCTTTAAAAAACCGATTTATATCTGTTTTCCATTTTTCTATTTATCTATATATATGTTTAGAAAAATACGTGGAATGAAGTTCACTCATAGTTATGGTATTTATTTCATTGTGAGAAGATTTAGAGCAATTGTTGTATGTACTGTTTTTGCAACTATGTCATTCTGAGTTCTTTAACATTAATATGCATTATATACACATGAAATGTGTAGAAGCCCTCTGACCCCAGTTCACTCTGCTTCTCACGCATGTCTGTCTGCAGGGGGCGGCCGACCCCTCGGACTGTTAGGCTTTCCTCACTGCCTGACTTCAGATCGCTGGTTTCGGCCAATGGGAAGCGCCGGCCGGGGAATGACAGGGCAAGAGGAGGGCTGTGGTGTTCTCCATTCCCTACCATGTTGGGTGGCGTTTTCGGTTTGTGTTTGGTACTCTCCATGATGGTGGCTCCGATTAGGCAATTTCCTACAGCAAGGCTACCTCCAGTTTTGCTTCTGCCCCGCAGGTGAAGGGGTGGCTAATGGTTCCCACAGTTGCTGACCTCACATCCATTGCTTATGCCCTCCCCTTGGGAAAGTTTCTTGAACGATTTGAGTAAAATTCTGTTTATGGCAGGACTGATCAAATAAATGATAATGACATTTTGTTCTTATTTTTCTGATATTTGCATTTAAAATAAATATACATTGCTCATTTATACAATGTATTTTGTTACAGGCTGTAGGTTTTCCACTGCAGGCTTTAACGTTGGAGTTGTGTAAACGTGACTCAGTTCTAGTGAACAAAGATGAACAGTTTTACAGTAAATAGCAACAAAATATTTTATGCACAAAGTACATAGGAAAACATTTATATTTAAGTATTTTATTGCCAAGCATGTAGGAAATATTTGTTGATCTATTTCGTTTTGAAGTGCTACTGCTATTTACGATTTTTATCATGTTATAGGTAAGATAAAATAGAATAGATTTTTACTTGGCTAATTAGAAATTCCCTGGCTAATTACCACCACTTACTATTTTCATCATGCTATAGGTAAGATAAAATAGATTTTTACTCTACTAGTTAGAAATTCCCTGGAGTATTAGACAACCAGAAAATATCTGCTTGTCTAATCAGAGTTTTACCCTGGATGTGTTTGCTGAAAGATTTCCGCGTCTTATGTTTGGGCCTTTTACAAATGCTCAGGTGAATTTATGCGAAATATTTCAGATAAATCGACAGAGGATCCACTAAAGAGAACATCCTGCTTCTTTCCCTCAGCCCCTCCCTCGCTGCCAACAAGCCCTTTCCCCCCCGTTGCCTCCTAAAGTCTGAATTCAGCTGGGATTTTAGGTGACTGCTGGGAAGTATTAAAACTCATTATTTGGTTGACCAGAATATTTGCCCTCTTTTATTTTCCAATAATGCTCTCTGAATGGCCTCCTTAATGCTTTTAAAAGATGTGTGGTGGTGCAGCGGAGTCCAGCGTGGGCAGGAATTACAGTTATCGTTTCAGATGAGGTGTGTTGACAGAGCTCAGGGTGACGCAGTTGGCAGTGCGTGGGGCTCGCCTCCTTATTATTACCATCTGTGTCAACTTGGAGCCTCCTGCACTGCAGAAAGGACAAGAAGAATGAGGCTGTGGTTGTGTTCTGGGGAGACTTTTTTTCATTACGATTGACCCGGGGGTACACACTAAGTAGGTGAATGAAACAGAAAAATCGTTCCAGGCTTTTACTGGATATCACTTGTAACTATCCGCACTGTACCATTAGTATTTAAAAACTCTTCCCCTCTCTACAGTTTTTTTTTTACACCTATTTCTTTAGAGAAACAGTCCTAATGGTGACAAAAATATATCACTTTCTTTGTGCAACGTGATGAAATTTATAATGTAACCTTTATAGAAAATATATTATTACTGGCAAAAAACCATGGTTCATTTTTATAACAAAGCATATTGGCAGTTGAAATGAGCAGAGAACAAGTCTTGTGCAGCCTATATATGAAAGGCTTGGAATGCTAAACTATTTGGAAGGAACCTGAGTCATTTCAGGGAATTTATGTGGGTCAGGATCAACCACAAAATGAAGAAAGCAAAGAAAATGCTGAGAGTCAACTTTTAGGTTTTTTCATGTTGGATTTAGAAGCAAATGATATCATTTAAAGAATGTATTGTAAGGATACACTAAAAAACACCAAGTGTATTTTTATAAGTGATAGGGATGAAAAAGCTACACCGAGCAGCTTATTCTTAACAATTCACCTTGTCATTTTCACTCAGTAAGACTAGGACAAGATTTTTCTTTCAGCCGCAGACAATAGGAAGTACCATTTCATATACAAGGAAGGTATGTAATTTAATACTAGAAACGCACTATGGTATTTCAAGTATGTTTATATATACTTACACTTAGTTTAAATAATCAATAAAATGGTAAGTATCTTGTTACAGAATGAGTCCAGTCTCCAATTAACCTTTTAGTTGTTAATAAAAGTCCTGAATAAAACATTTTAATATTAACTATTTAAACAAGTTTCACCTAAATAAGAGGTAATGTCAAAATTCGAGTGTGTAAACATGTGTGTAATAATTGGGCTTACTCATGGCATCATGTATCACTTGATAAATTAAAACAATTCACAAAATAACCTCATTGCATACACGAGAGAATTCAGCATTGAGACCGAAGGGACACTTGAGAGATCCCTGAGGTGTCAACAGTATATCTCTCTGCAGTGGGTCCCACTACCAATTGTACAAGGTTTTGTGGCTCTCAAAGTAAGTAAAAGGTCAAGTAGAAATGTCTGAGAATTCATTCACAAAAATCGTATTTAAAAAGATGTCTATTGCACCTGAATGCGAACTCCACAACTCAGAAGTGAATACTGGTGGGAATGTTGGTTGGGTTAAAGTTCAGGTGACTTTAAATGGGAGTATAATCAGATAACATATCCTTCCTAAATTATCAATAGATTCATTCACACACAGGACAGCTGTGGATCCTATCCAAAACTGAGATTCCTTTCAGACATACGTTGATGTATCAGATGGAAATTCGGACGTGGATCTGAAACCAAAAAAGACCCTGGCGTTCAGGCTGCCTGTCAGTACCAAACCCAATAATCAATGACAGTGACTGAATCTTTTTGGACGCTTTATTCAGACAGCCAGGGATCTGAGAAGATGGAGGGTTCAAACCCAGCAGACCATCTTGTTTTTTCTTTCCAGGCCAATGTTTTTATACCAGGGAATTAACAAGGTGCGGTGAGGGCTTTGAGATTCGGAGAGGATTAGGTGCAAGAAGCTGCAACATTCCAGTCCTGGGCAGTTAACTGATCCAGGGGTGGGTGAACACAAAGGCCCACATGCCTCCAGTTGTCCCCAGGCAGTAATCTTTAGCTGTGCCCCAGGAGGTCGGCTGTTTTCCCAGGAGCCAGGACCCGCCTTATCTGTAGTTTCTGAAACAAAAGCTTTAACATACACATTACTTGCTAGGCTTATAACTTTTTACCTCAAACTAAAATTTCCCAACTCTTGAGTCCCCTATCCGATCCAGTGGAAGACAGATAACAGGGAGAAAAAAACAACCCCCTCAACAAGATTCTAAAAATAAAGAAAAAGTTTTTTATAACGGAAGGAATTAGTGCTTTAAAGTTACCACTATAGATTTATAGTGGTTGAAATCTATATGTAGATTAAAGCTGCATGTTGTCTGTACTTGAGTTCATGCTTAGCTCTGCGCCCCTATAAACCTATGAGATTCCTATGAAAGATAACCTATAGCAGGAGGGTACAGCAGGCACTGCAGGCTGTGAGAGTAGATAGAAGATACCCAAAGAATGTCTGACACTCAAGATTCCTCTCAACACCAAGCTGAGCTGGATAAGAGAGTGACCTACACGGTGGATGGGTGAAAACAGGTTGAAGTGATAGGCATTGGATGAGAACCGCGGAACTCTTTGCACAGATGACTGTCCGACTACCCATACTGAGGCTCCACCAAATGCCTGTCTTCTTCGGTTGAAGATGTGAGTTCCTAGCATGGGCTATGCTATTCAAATGAACTGCTCCAGAAAGCACAACAGTGCCAAAGAATTTACTGTTTGTTCCAGTCAAAACTTTAACTATATGCCACTGACCTCCCTTTCTTACAACACTTACTTTTGCAACTTGTAGTTATAAACCTTTCTCTGTCCCTTGGAGATGTAAACATCCTGCTACCCTGCAATGTGGCCTCAAAGACCTGGAAACTACCTGTTTGAAATGCGGACGTCTGGAGAAACAGCTACTCTATCTCCTAGCCCCTGTGGGGAGTAGGAGACCACTGACTTTGCTGGGCACCTTCCTGGGATTTGTAAAACTACACTCTGTCATAAAGCTGTGAGAAGTTTCTTTCCTTTGGGTAAGTGTCCATCAGCAAACACAAATGACCTAGTCACGTTGATCAATGGCTCCCTTGAACACCCTTTAGTACGTTTCCTTTGGCACAGCCTGGTACCTAAAAAGCCTTCTGCCTTTTGTTTCAGTGGAGTTGAGCCCAGTTTAGTTAAAGTCTCAGTCCTGCTGCAGTAGTCTGGATAAAACATGTCTTGCTATGCCCAGTGCAAAAGCTTTCTTTTGTATGGGAGACAAGTTATGATTGAGACCCTGACAGCATCGATGTAAAGGAAGTCGTCATTGTTCCGCACGAGCATTCCAGTCCACTCTCCCTGGTGGACAGGTCACACTCACGTCACCCAAACGGTTCCCTTTATATTAATAATGGCTGGGCTTTTTCTAGACATGCATAGTATATTAATATAATATAATAAATATAATATAATACAGTATAATTATAATATAATGTAATACAATGCAATTTATAATGTAATAAAGTATATTTTCACTGTCCTAAAACTTCTCTGTGCTCTGCCTATTTATCTACCTACCCCAGCCCCTGACACCACCCCTGATTTCGCAATCACTGATCTTGTTATTGTCTCCATAGTTTTGTCTTTCCAGAATGCCATATAGTTAGCATCGCACAGTGTATAGACGTTTCAGATCGCCTTCTTTAACTTAGTAATATTCATTTCCCTTACTGTCTTTTCATAGCTTAATTTCTTCTTTCTTTTCAGTGCTGAGTAATATACCAATATCTTCAGGTGCAACAGGTCATCCATTCACTTACTGAAGGACATCTTGGATGCTCCCAAGGTTTGGCAATTATAAAAAAAAGTTGCTGTAAACATCCATGATAGGTATTTGTGTGGACATATACTTTTCAACTCCTATGGGTAAGTACCAAGCAGAATGGCTGCTGGATCATGTATGGGAAGAATATGTTTAGTTCTTTGAGAAACTGCCAAATGGTCTTCTAAAATGGTGCATCATTTTGCATTCTGATCAGTAATGTGTGAGAGTTAGGGTTGCTCCACATCTCCTCCAGCATTTAGTGTTGTCAGTGTTGCAGATTTGGGCTCTTCTGGTAGGTACGTAGTGGTATCTTGTTGTTTAAACTTATGTTTCCTTGGAGAGATGGTGTAGAGCTCCTTTTCATAGCTTATTTGCCATCTGTTTGTCTTATTTTTTAAATATTTTATTTATTTATCTTTAGAGGGGAGGGGAAGGAGAGAGGGAGAGAAATATCAATGTATGGTTGCCTCTCGTGCGTCCCCTGCCGGGAACTGGCCTGCAATCCAGGCATGTGCCCTGACTGGAAATCGAACCACGATACTCTGGTTCACAGGCCGGTACTCAATCCACTGAGCTATGCCAGCCAGGGCTGTTTGTCTTATTTTATGAGGTGTTTATTAAGGTCTTTGGTCTTTTCTTAAAATAAGATTTTTTTGCTGAGTCACAAGAGTTCTTTGTATATTTTTAATAACAATCCTTTATCAGATGTGTCTTGTGCAAACATTTTAAATAGTTTTTCTTCTCATTCTTTTTTATCTTTTGCAGAGCACAAGTTTTCCATTATAATGAAGTCCAGCTTATCAACGTTTTTTCTTGAATCATGTCTTTAGTATATATAAAAGGGCACCACTGTACCCAAGATCATGTAGGTTTTTGCCTATATCAACTTCTATGAGCTTGCTAGTTTGCATTTTGAGCTTGGTTCTATGACCCATTTTGAGTTAATTTTTGTGAAGGGTGTGAAATCTGTGTCCAGATTTTTGTTTATTTTTTGCAGGTGGATGTCCAATTGTCCCAGCATCTTTTATTGAAGGGACTGCATTTGCCTTATTGCGTTTCCTTTGCTTTTTTGTCAAAGATCGGGTGGCTATGTTTATGGGGGTCTGTTTCTGGGCTCTTCATTCTATCCCATTGATCTATTTGTCACTCTTTNCTTTTCGTGGCTTAATTTCTTCTTTATTTTCAGTGCTGAGTAATATACCAATATCTTCAGGTGCAACAGGTCATCCATTCACTTACTGAAGGACATCTTGGATGCTCCCAAGGTTTGGCAATTATAAAAAAAAGTTGCTGTAAACATCCATGATAGGTATTTGTGTGGACATATACTTTTCAACTCCTATGGGTAAGTACCAAGCAGAATGGCTGCTGGATCATGTATGGGAAGAATATGTTTAGTTCTTTAAGAAACTGCCAAATGGTCTTCTAAAACGGTGCATCATTTTGCATTCTGATCAGTAACGTGTGAGAGTTAGGGTTGCTCCACATCTCCTCCAGCATTTAGTGTTGTCGGTGTTGCAGATTTGGGCTCTTCCGGTAGGTATGTAGTGGTATCTTATTGTTTAAATTTATGTTTCCTTGGAGAGATGGTGTAGAGCTCCTTTTCATAGCTTATTTGCCATCTGTTTGTCTTCTTTTATGAGGTGTTTATTAAGGTCTTTGGTCTTTTCTTAAAATAAGATTTTTTTTGCTGAGTCACAAGAGTTCTTTGTATATTTTTAATAACAATCCTTTATCAGATGTGTCTTGTGCAAACATTTTAAATAGTTTTTCTTCTCATTCTTTTTTATCTTTTGCAGAGCACAAATTTTCCATTATAGTGAAATCCAGCTTATCAACATTTTTTTCTTGAATCATGTCTTTAGTATATATAAAAGGACATCCCTGTACCCAAGATCATGTAGGTTTTTGCCTATATCAACTTCTATGAGCTTGCTAGTTTGCATTTTGAGCTTGGTTCTATGATCCATTTTGAGTTAATTTTTGTGAAGGATGTGAAATCTGTGTCCAGATTTTTGTTTATTTTTTTGCAGGTGGATGTCCAATTGTCCCAGCATCTTTTATTGAAGGGACTGCGTTTGCCTTATTGCGTTTCCTTTGCTTTTTTGTCAAAGATCAGGCGGCTATGTTTATGGGGGTCTGTTTCTGGGCTCTTCATTCTATCCCATTGATCTATTTGTCACTCTTTAGCCAGTGCCACATTGTCTTAATCATTGTGCCTTTATGGGAACCTTTGTGTCAGTGACATCAGTCTTCCAACTCTGTTCTTTTGTCATGTTAATTTATTACTAACTCTAGCTTAACCGAAACCACTTTAAACTACAAATTTATTTGGAAATAGCCAATGAATGTAGATAAAATGACAGAAAAAGAATACATGTACAATAATTCAGCTCATGCATGCCATTAATCTTGATAAATTATTGAGGAATTCATTTAAGGTTTTCTTGATTACGGCCAGCTGGAAAATAATTACCAATCTAGCCTTCCTCAGTGATGCTTCTCTCAAACATGAAACTGCCATTTATTTATTCTAAAAGGAAGAAAACACTCTTGATACTCCTGTCTTATTGTGTCATCTTTCGTATCCCATGCATCATGGAGTCCTCCCAATTTTACCTGCGTGTGTCTCTCAAATGTGTTCCCTTATTATTACCTCCACCGCCACTAACAGGCCAAGCCAATGCTTCTGAACTATTGCAAAAGCCCCCAATTCAGTTCATATTCCACTTTGTCATAGGAAATGCATCCTAACAAGGCGAAGGAGAGCATGCCATTGCTCACTGCTGCTCACACTCCGCCTATTCCTCTTTACCCCTATCCACATGTACATGGTATTTTTTATCTTTAAACATATAGCATCATTTACTTATTTATTATATTTGCTGATATATATCTGCAAATGCCCCAAACAAGGCCTGTGGTCAACAGGCAATAAATACATATAGATTGACAGTTAAATGTTCTTAGAATGAAAACCAAAGTTCTTTACATGGTAAATAAGAACCTGCTTTATCTCATCTTCCTTCTGGTTCAATCCTGTGTCTGCCAAGGTTATATCTAACTTTTCTAAACTCACTGGCTTTCTAAATTTATTACCAAGAATTGGATAAAGAGGAAAGGCAGAGGGATTCTTATATTCCTGGACAATAATCGGTGAGCTTGCAAAAGCACCAGCAAATGTTAGTATATTTTAGTGCAATGTGAACCCGGCAGTGAGAAAGGGCAAAGTCACATTACACTGTTGACGAGAACACTTAGTCCTGGCATGACTACTGCACATTTCTTTAGCAAACCCTAATTTTTGCCTCCATAACTTCCAGATCNCGGGCCTGTGAACCAGACGATCGCGGTTCAATTCCCAGTCAGGGCACATGCTTAGGTTGCAGGCCAGTTTCCGGCAGGGGCCAGTTCCCTGCAGGGGATGCATGAGAAGCAACCATCCATTGATGTTTCTTTCCTCTCTCCTTCCCTTCCCCTCTAAAAAGATAAATAAATAAAATATTTTTTAAAAAAGCACCAGCAAATGTTAGTACATTTTAGTGCCATGTGAACCCGGCAGTGAGAAAGGGCGAAGTCACATTACACTGTGGACGAGAACACTCAGTCCTGGCATGACCACTGCACGTTTCTTTAGCAAACCCTAATTTTTGCCTCCATAACTTCCAGATCCTACAGCTTCCATATCATTTACCAATTTCTTCATGAAATCTTCCTCAAGAATAGCACCTCTCCTCTCTTTCTTAGTCATTTGTTTTCCTAAGAAAATCAATATGTTCCTTTCCTAGAGAGATTATGTTCTGATTTATAGCTAAACATGATCTCATGCAATTAGTTGTATGAGAGTTATCTCAGTTGGAATATAAGCTTCCTGAAAACAACAGTACATCTTTTAGTTTTATATTTCTTGGTACCAAAATACGGTTTATTAATATTTATTTATATCATTTGTAAACATTTTATGATAAAAGAAAATGAGAAAAGAAAAAAGAATAGTATATGACCTACAGTCATAGTTACTGAGGAATATAAAGATTGCCATCTAATTTACTGAAGCCAAAGAAATAGTCATAAAAATGATCACAAATATAAATCCATTGACTATTACATTTAAAAAATTTCTTTGGAGATGCTAACACAGAATACTAAAAATGATGAAAATAATTGAAATAATGAAAACTATTTTTTCTCAGTGAAACATCGTTATGAACTTCATGTGTGAAAAGGATAAAATTAGGTGAATTAGGAGTGACATCTTGGAGACCCTCTCACTTAGTTTCCTCATTATCCATAGTTTTAATATGACTGCTCTGAATAATATAGAATTTGTTCTATATGCATGGGTGCAGTATGATAGAAACAAGTGCAGAATGCATTTATGCATGTATATATAGTGCAAATCCTTTCAAAAGTCGATTATGAATATAACGTTTGATGCAATGACCTTTGAAATACATGAGGGATGACCTCCTTGCATGTCGATAATTCTTCCTGAATAATTTTAGAGTTACTCTCTCTTGGCTCCATGTGCTTCTGCGGTCCAGTCCCCAGGAATGCAGGAAATTAGCCAGGTTAGCTGTGGGCAGGAGGTACCCTTCCGATGACCTGCGCACCTGGACTCACACTGAAAGGAAGCACAGAAAATCTTCAGGTTTTAGTGTCTGCCAGGAGTAGTGATCAAACACTGTCAGATTCAAGTCATAACATTTTGCATGATTTTTACACAATGGGTGGAAAGACAATTAGGTTTGCCTCTTTGACTTTGTGTCTAGAGACTACTGTTTAGTGATTAACTAATTATTTCTTCCGCTGTTGGTTGGTAACCATCTCTGTGAGTTTCTTTCCAATTCATTTTATCTGATTCTTTCTGGATTTTTACTTTTTGGTTTCTTTTAGTTATTTGATTTTTGGTTTAAATCTCCCTTTATTACTTTTTTCTTAGGGCTCTGGGTGCACTTTCTCATTCTGTTAGATTCAATTTGACTTGCTTTATTTGTGTAATCCTGGTTTAAATCACTCGTCTTTTGGCGGAAAATAAAAATATTGGTCAGCTTTCCTTTACATGGACCGAAAACTGCTTATTTCATGTGATAATTTGTTCTCTCCTTGTTTCCAAGAAGCCAAAATAATACCCTTTAATTTCTGAAGACTTTGTGGAAAAGACGTGTCCACATAAATCAACTAGATAATAACCTTCTCTGCCCTGAAGCCCCCAGTGGTCATGCTACGGAGAAAGAATTCTCAGCAGGACAGTTTTGCTGGATTTGATGAACTGTAGATACACAATGGGGAGTGGGTTGCAGGACTTAACCACAGGCCGTTGCAAAGGGACCCCCCACAATCAGGGTGAGGGAAAAGTCTGAGAAGATGGTTGAAAAACCTGGGAGAACACACAGATATGACAGCTGTCATAAGAAATAAACACTTGGGAGAAACATTTTAAGGGGATTTGTAGAAAGTGCTTTAGTGTAAGGTTGTTACAGAGCAGACACACAGGGGCCGGACTCTGGAGGACGGTATACTAATACTGTCCAGACCACCTACTGGGCTTGGGTGTCCGCTGCCAATTGGAAAGACATCTCTCAATGCCAGAGATTTGTGAAAAGGAAAGGAAATGTTTATTTAATGCTATACAGACTTAGAGCAGTAACCTAAGGTCTTCATTTAAATATCGAAGTCCTTTAGGATATCCACCCATGCACACGGCACTCCCTCCTCCCCCTGCCCTAATTCAGGGTACCGTAACTCAGGAAAAGAGCACACGTCTGTGTTTCTAGGCCTCTGACACCATTAGCGGTGTTGCTGTCCAGGCAGGATCTCTAATTAATCCAAAGTTATGTGGCACCTTCTCACGGTCCACTGGCAAGAGTTCTTTGTACCCGTTTCTCCAGGCAAAGTTTCTCCTGCTTCCCAGGCCACGTGGCCAGAGGGAGCACCTCAAAGCCGCGTGGGCCTCCTCTACCAAAGCTGCAGGGGTTTGCACTCTGCCAAAAGCGTGTGGTTCTCCCCTTCAACTGGCTACAGGGGTCCCCATTCTGGCAAAGCTGTGTGGTTCTCTCTCAATGGCTGCTGTGTCTGGGTTTAAATCCCCGCGCCAGTCTTCCTCTGTACCCCCATTTCTGACTCTTCCCACTATCGGTTACACCTGCCAGCATTCCTGTATTAGTCCAAGTTTACTGGGCTGCCATTGTGAGTGTGGGCAGGTATGACTCCATATCCCGGAGCTAATCTTCTCCAACCTTCCATGCAGGCACTGTAACTTGGGGAACCTGCCCCCCAGTTATATCTTGGGGGGAAGTGACTTCTGTCCCCCTGGCTCCAAGCCTGGCCACAGCCATTTAACATATCCAGTGACCCACCCGCCAAAGGCTATAGATATGTTAAATGACCAGGCCATGGATTAGCTGCAAGGCTGTGGTTGTACAAAACAGCCCTGCATGTTCCTGCTCCATGTGTCTCTTCCCCCAACTCACACCTGTGGGGGAAGGGGTGAGGACATCTTATAATGTCTTTCTAATATTTCCTAGACACCTTGAGTNAGCGTGTGGTTCTCCCCTTCAACTGGCTACAGGGGTCCCCATTCTGGCAAAGCTGTGTGGTTCTCTCTCAATGGCTGCTGTGTCTGGGTTTAAATCCCCGCGCCAATCTTCCTCTGTACCCCCATTTCTGACTCTTCCCACTATCGGTTACACCTACCAGCATTCCTGTATTAGTCCAAGTTTACTGGGCTGCCATTGTGAGTGTGGGCAGGTATGACTCCATATCCCGGAGCTAATCTTCTCCAACCTTCCATGCAGGCACTGTAACTTGGGGAACCTGCCCCCCAGTTATATTTTGGGGGGAAGTGACTTCTGTCCCCCTGGCTCCAAGCCTGGCCACAGCCATTTAACATATCCAGTGACCCACCTGCCAAAGGCTATAGATATGTTAAATGACCAGGCCACGGATTAGCTGCAAGGCTGTGGCTGTGCAAAACAGCCCTGCATGTTCCTGCTCCATGTGTCCCTTCCCCCAACTCACACCTGTGGGGGAAGGGGTGAGGACATCTTATATGTCTCTCCAATATTCCTGTACACCTTGAGTTCTGGACCCCATTCCAAATCCTTTTTTGAGGCCCCCCTCTTGGCTGCACCCTGTATCAAGGTAATCCCCTATTCTACCTTTCCATAGAACTTGTGGAATTACAGCTATTGATACCTTCAGAGTTGGACATGTGTGTGCTCATATATATGTATATATGTATGTATGTGTGTATGTATGTATGTGTGTTATGTGACAGGTTTTATGAGATAGCCTAGGTGGGAGATGAGAGGAGAGCCACATTCCCTCTTAGAGCTCTTTTCAATAGAAAAGAATTTATCTTTTCTTTTAGCATTTAGCATTAAGTCTTCAATATATAACCAGCACAGCGCCAACACTCATTTATTGCTCACACATTAATTTTTCTACTGCATTCCAGGTACTTGTATCATTGCTTGAGATGCATCACTGAACCGAACCAACAAAGAAACATTTGTCCTTGGGGCCTTCACATTACAGTTGGAAAGAAAAACAACAGAAAAGAGAAATAATGAAATAATCAATAAGGAAGTCATACAATAGTTTAGGTGGCTATAGTTGGTTTGGAAAAAGAAGAAGTTCACACGGAGCCAGATAAGGCGTGAGAGGGGGGAGAGGGGAGTCTCTCATCGGTCCTCAGGATTGGCCTTGGGGACAGTGAAAACAGGACAACATCATTAATTATAGTTCAGTGGCATACATCAGGGACAGAGGTATCAGCAAACTTTCCCTAAAGGACCAGGTGATGAATATTTTAAACTTTGTGGGCCCAAAGGCAAAACTGAAGATATTATATGAATCTTTATAACACCAGTTAGAAGGCAGCCACTAACTCTGCAGATGCGGGTGCTGCATGTATCTCAGAGAAGAGGCCTGCCTGTGAGGGGATGAACCCTCAGAGGGAAGGGGCTCAGGTACAAGTAGAGCTGGTGTGTTGGAGAAAAGCGAGATGAAGAATGTGGCCAGATTAGAATTACAAAGGGGAGAGGACTGTGAGAGGAAGTCAGTGGAATAAAAGGGTGTTAGGAGGGCAGATGATGTCGGACTTTTTAGGGAACTTCAAAACTGGCTTTTGCCCGAGAGAATCCATGAGCTCCGGCAGGATTTTTAACAGTGGTATCACCTGGCTTATGTTTTTAAAGAATCCCCATTGACTAGATCACTGAAAGGTATAAAAAATACCCATGGGTCCTAATGCATTTTGTTAAATTTTACAACAGCTACATGAACATCCAAAATCTAATCAAAACAAATATAATGACCTGCTCAAGTTCCTGTGTGCTTGTCTTACGGTTTTAATACAGCTGGGCTCCTGAATAGCTCTGGAATTGGTCAGGTCCTCACACCTTTGCACGGCTGGGGACTTTAAGTTTGCAAACGGGGATGTAGGGCCAGATCACCTCCCAGGACTGACTCATTTTCATACCAGTCTTTGATCTCATCATACTCTTTGCTTCCCTTCTGGGACAGAAGGTGTCCTGTCATCCTACTAACAATGCTTAGAGGAAGGAAACGAGAGAGCTCAGAGAGGGACTAGAAAGAGCTCCGCTGTGTTGGATTTGAATCTGTGGTCAGAAAACGTGCTAGGAGATGGCTTCTTTGTTGTGGGTCAATGTACCAAACTAGGCAATAAGAGTTGAAGTGGATCTTTTCATTACATATGCTGAAAAAATGAAAGCACTGAGCTTTGGGGTGGGGGAGGGGGAAGAGTTAAATCATCCTAGTGTTAGTATGGGAGGGAAATTTGATGTTGGTGAGGCAGCAAGTAACAATGGCCCAACTGATGACAACTGCTACAGAAATAGACATGGATTTAAATGCCTCATTATTTTGAGTTAAAGGGGAAACAATTAAAAAGATGAGTGTCTTAGGGACACTTGAAAATAATTAGTTTTATATCCATTCTGTGGTTAATGATTCGTTCATTAGCAGCTTGATGGAAAGTTAAATAAAATTTTCAGCATGGACAGAATAAATATAGAAAAATTAATAGGCTATCAAAAATAAATGTACATAAGATTTCTGATCCCCCATACGATATCTAAAGAGCTGGAAGATATTACTCCCATTTTCACCAAAAGAAAAATTTGGAAAGTCTAAAATCTAATAATTTATCTTGGACACTAGACAACTGAGTTCACAGGGCAAACTGCCACTTCAAAATCTGGAGAAATACAGGCAACATATGTATTTTTTTTCTGGAAAGGAAGCTGATGGAACTACAATGTCGTGAGAACATTGAAGTGGTCATTTTGAGTGGGCAGTTACCAAAGTGCTAAAAACAAACAAATAAAAAAATCCACAAACACAGCGATGGAGGTGTGTCAAAGAAACACAGAAGCCTACCGAAAGAGTGCCCAATGGCCAAAACTGGAACCATTTGAACAAAGCGAAGTAATGTTGATTATAACTCAAAAGTTAAATTAAACATCTGTAAGTCCATATGGAAATAAATAAATAAGGATAAAGAGTCAAATCTTCCAAGTAGAAGAATCCTAAAAAATTTACAGAAAGAGCGAATTTACGAGAAGGGTATCTGTATTATATTCTGCTCTCAAGGTAGTAGAAACCATTTCTTAAGTGTGGCCTGCCTGCAGAGACTTCTTCCAAAGAGCACAGACAGAAAGTGGGGGAAGAAGGACCGGTGGAGAAACCCGAAGACACTATCTTAAGTGATCAAGATTAACATCCACAATGATAAATCAGATTTACTCCTCGTTGATGTGCTGGGATGAGAATCGCACATTACTTTTTGGTCTTCTGTCCAGAAACCCACGACTCCTGTGGGAGGGAGACGCCAGGAAAAAGCCCCATTGAGGAACTTTCTCAAAAGACCCGGATCAGTGCTCCTCCGAACTGTGGAGTCCACCAAAGCCAAGGAAGTCTCAGAAACTGTCACAGTCCAGAAGAGCCCATGCTGGGTGACGGCCAAAGATAACAAAGTACTCTGGTTGGGCTCCTGGGACAGAAAGAGTAAAAAAATAAAGAAATCATAATAAAGCAGGAACTCTTATTACTGACATCGTATGAAGATTTGTTCATTTTTTGGGATCATGTGAGATGTAGTAACTGGGTGTGGGGCATCCGGAGCCCTCTGGACCATCTTCCCAACTTTTCTGTAAACCTAAAACTATCTGGAACATTGTTGTTACTTTTTGTAAGACTGTGTTTGCATAGAATGCCAATTTTTTGTGGATTCGATATGTTCTTATTCCCCAGGTTTATTGCCGATAGATGAATTTACTACATTTCTCAATGGTCAAATTCATATGAAGGATTTTAACTTCATATTACATTCATATGTAAGTTTTTAAAACTTGTTATATGGTTTTTTAATTGAATTTATTGGGGCGACATTGGTCAATAAAATTAAATATGTTTCAATAATACAATTCTACAACACATCGTTTGTATATTGTATTGTGTAATTACCACCCTAAGTCCACTCCTTCCATCATTATTTATCCCCTTTTACCTTCTTCTACATATACACACACACATATATAACTTTTATATATACAGATAAAATATTATATAAAGTGACATACGTGTTTCAATTAGAGCTATAAATGAAAATATGTCAAATATTACACTATTTGTAGAGATATATAATACATGTGCATTATATTATTTTTAACTAGCCCACATAATTATTTTTTATTTTGAGTTAGAACTAATCAATATACTGGTTGAATTCAGTAATAAATTTGGAAATACAGGCAAAATCTAGACTTCTAGTCTCCCAAATGATAATTTATATATTCAGAAAAAAATATTTAAGTATATAAAACTTGCCAATTAAAAAAGGTAGAAAACAATTCTTCTTGGCCTGCTCTACGCCACCTAAAGAAGAAAATACATTTGCCATGGAGTTACCCTGTAGCTGTGATCCATTTCAAGGACTGTTGTCACCGACCGCTGATGACTGAAATGAGAAGTGTGCCAAGGAGTAAATACTGACATGAAATGTGTTAACTTAAGACACGCATTTGTCCATTGGCCAGATGTCCCATTTGCCACTGTCTTCAACAAGACTTTTTGTTTTGTTTCTTCAACTGCGGCGTTAACAGTTGTGGCTTCCGAAAGTCATGTCCAAGAACGCTGAGCCGCCTTGCTGTATTCCCTCCGTGGTCATGTGAGGATAATTCTTCAAAGAGCTTACTCTGAACAGTTACAGATTTCAATATTTTCAAGTATACTTTTGTCTTCATGAACTAACTACGCGTTCACAGAATTTCCATCCCTTGACATGTTTCTAGGAAGAGGATCGTGGGGAAACCTGGGCGAGCGCTTCCGCTTCCACACGGAGCTCACGGTCCCACCCTTTTCTGGAAGCCTTGGCCATTTCATTCTCTTTGGTCAGTGTTGCCCTGCAGCTTTGTCCCTTAGAACCAACGATGGAACAGAGAGCTGCAGTCATCCTTCTTCTCCTGTCTCCTTTTAGCGATACTAGGCAGATAACCGAGGGGACGCTGAAGTATGTGACCTAGAGGTTAAATCCAGATCAAACCCAGGGCTTTTTACACAGCTGTTGCTCAAGACTTCCTATTCTGAGCTTTTTTCCAAAGAAAAATCTCTCTGACAAAGTTCCTTTTTCCCTTTAGCCTCATCAGCATTTTTAGGTAGTGTGTTCTTTCCATGAGTCATGCATTTTAAACATAAATTTTATAGTAAAAAATAAAATCATCCATGCTTTTTCAGGGGAGTTAACCAATGCAAATATTTTATATTTTTCCATTGGCTTCTAGACTCATTCAACATTTATAGGTACTGTAAGTTTTTTTCTTTCTTTCTTATTGATACACTGATATTTTGAATGCTTTCTGGGACATTGAATATTTTTCAATATATACATTAAATGCCTACAAAATATTGCAAAATTTATATATGCCTTAATTTAGAGATTTGTTTTTAAAATTATTGGCTATTTAACTCTTTTCCAGTTGTCTGCAGTTTTCTCTAATACCAATATCTATACATAAAACATGCCTATCTGGGGGTTAAAACAGAGCCACACTTATTTAAAAGGTATTGATACTTCCTTGATTGATTTGGGGGTGGGCTGCTGAAGAATCACAGTGGGGTCTTTATATAAGTTTAGAGACAGCTGAACTGGCCTTGAGGAATTTTTGACCCTAATAAAACCATTTCCTTTGGTAGATTCATGTTTTGCTGTTTCTTTTTAATTTAATGTATCTCATTAAAAAACCTGCTCTTTGTGTCAATAAATTCCTTAATAGATAAAGATCCTCTGTTAACATTCATCGATGAACCCTAGTACTTACTGCTAAGCCCGTGAAAATGTTGGCCGAAAATCTTATCATTCCACACAGATTCTTGTTTTTATTTTTTACTCGAGAAGCAACTTGAATATTAGCATCTGAGCATTTAAAAAACACATGCAACTATTCTTAAAAGCAGTCATCTGAAAGGCAAGCCTGTGTTTTGTTAAACTGGTCTTTTTTTCTTTAGTAACAGGAAAAAATGTGCTGTGACTGAAGAGTATATAATTTTTTAACTATGTAGTAAAACATTTAATAGATGTTCAGATTTCTTTCCAACAAAACAGTCAATATTATGAATGTACATGCATTCAGCAAGTGTAATTCATTGTGTAGAATGACTTAAATGCCATAATTTTAAAAAAGCAAAATTAGCCTAGCTAACTAGTCTTTCACACATTGTAAATACTTTCGATTGGTTATCCAACAACATTTTGCTGAAACTACTTTTAACACATTAGGATTAACTCAACCCAGTCCATTTGAAAATCTGTGACTGCTGTTATACAATATTAAACTGAGTTTAAGACTATTGAGTGACAAAGAACACTAGAGAGTATATACAAGTGAATTCAACACAACAAATGGGTATTTGTTCCTGGGCACATCTGTACTTTGTTTGCAGCTTCTACGCACTATTGTGTGGGACTAAAATATAGTTTCCAATTATAAATGGAACGAGAGACCTGACACAATCACTGTACAAGTTTCAGCCTGGAAATGCACTGGTTTTGTGTTTTCCACTTCCTCTGACCTTTCCCCTTCCATCACAGCTATAAATGGTGAACAGTGTGCTTATTTTTGTTTGTTTTATTGTGTGAGGCTTCTGATTTTCAATAAAATTCATTTTAGCCATAACTTTTTTGATAAAAATTAAGGAGTAAGCAGTTTTAATGAGAAACAAAGTATAATTATAGGAAACAAAAGAATTTAATTAAGAGAGTTCAGGGACTACAAAATAAGGAACAAAAACAGGAGAATATAAACATAATAAATAATTTAGCAAATAAAATTTCTAGACACTTTTTTGAGGGTGTTTAAATATTTCAATAAAAGTAGGTAAAATGGAAATGATGGCCTTTGGAAAGTTAACTTATTTATGCAAAGAGAAATGCCAAATTATTACAAAGTTTTCAAAATAAACACAAAACACAGAATTTATGTTTTTCAATGATGTTTTCAATGCAATAAGTAGCAAAATGCTGTATTGATCCCTATTTGGAAAGTAGGTTTAGAGAAAACTATTAATATATTATTACCATACTTTTCTATTAATACTACTAATAACACTTTTTAAAAATTAAAAGTATCAATACCTTGTTTGGGAAGCTAATCATCCATTATATAAGGTTTTGTTTAAAAAGTTCTGCCATGCTGATTTAATGAGAATTATAATTTTACATAATGTAAGAAAATGAGATAATAGAATACTATAACATTATGTAAATTGTTAGTTTTGCTAATATACATGGTTCAAATGATGGGAGGTGACTGATAGGAGGTGAGTTGCAGAACATTGTAGGCTTAAGTGAAAGCCTTTGTATTAAAAAATTCTTTTGCATGTGCAGGTTTTCTCTGAAAGCATCAATAAGCACAACACACACAACCTACAGGAAGAGAGCTGGTTACACTGGCTGAATCCCAAGCTTCCTGGTGGAGAGAGGGAAAAGATTTTTACCTTGTATCCTCTTGTGTCCTTTGAATGTTTTTGAGGGCAAGTATTACCTAGTCATAAAAATAGATTTTTAAAAACTCTCACTACCAATACACTTATTGTGTTTAATTTGTTACCAAAATTGTAGACAAAATTGTAAGAACTTAGCGTCCATCACATATATATCACGCATCCTACCAATTTTTTATAAAATACAAAATTAAAACATAAAATAATGTCTGTAAATCAAATTTTCTATACGACTTAGAAGAGTTACCTGATCAAAACACATTAAAGACAAATGTACTCGAAAAGGTGAGCAAAGGTGGTAGAGAGTGCACAGGTCACACGTGTGGAGTGGTGCACCTACAGCCTGTATAATTTTGTTAACTAGTGTCAGCCCAGTCGATTCAATAAAGAGGAAAAAAAACTGAATTATATGACATAGAACTGTCATATAATTCAGTTCTATGTCTGTTATTAAAAAAGCATCCCTATAAAGAGATTACTTAGTTACAGTAGAATATGGATTATGAATATATAAGGAGATAGCCTATGTGTCCTCATCTGGCTATTTTTATGACTGATCAATTAATTTTTTTTCAGGGAAAGGAGTTAACTTAATGGTTTTTCTAAATCCATTGATTAGTCATTTAGCAAATACTTTATGATCACCTCTGACATTCAAAGTATTGTACTAGGTGTGGAGGATAAAGTAATGAACAGGAGTAGGAATTTAGAAAATACCCCTGAAAAGTGGAGACCATAGGTAGGAATCTAGGCAGGGTGATGACGGCTCAGGTAGCTTGTGGAAATGCGAGGAAAATATCTGTGACGTGGATCTTGGTGACCAAGAAGGACAGACTGCCCAGGCACAGGGTGGTCCTGCTTTCCCACCTATTTGTGTTCAGCCTTCACCAGCTCGCGGGAAGCTTGACCACCACCCCTGGGTGGCCCTGAGACGTCCATGCTCCTCAGAGAAGGTACCTTAGGTTCAGATTCTGAAAGGGAGCAAGTTATACGCCCCCTCCCCGCCATTGTTAATGCTGGATTGTCATCCCCTTATGAGCAGTGATTAACGGTTGAATCATCCATCGGCTTCAGATAAAATTCCAGTCCCTGACCTGGCCCTATCTCCCCGCAATGACACAACTTGACAACATCAGTGAGTTTCCCAAGGTTGGACTATTCCATTTGAGATTGTACCACATGACTCACTTTTTCTTAAGATCCAGTTTAGGCTAAAGAGTAGCAAGCTTAAAGTATTTCCCTTTGGCCTTCTGTGTTAGGGATTCAAATTTTTAGATACAGTCTTTCCCAGGGTCCCTTGATATATTATATATTATGTATATATATATGAAGCTGAATTAATTTATAGGAACTGTGAATGCAATAATAGGTGCTTTCTTAATTTTATTATAACTTATTGAATACATTGTATAAACCAGACACTTTTTAAAGCACTTTTATGTAACACTGACTTCTTCCTTAGATCAGTTTAATCCTATAGCTGGTCCCATTATTCTTTCTTTGAAGATGAGGGAAATGAAGCACAGAGGTACTGCTACCTTTCCTGGGTGACACACCCAGACAGCACTATCCCTACCATCCAGACTCAGGGCAGCCACTGCAGAGCCACATGCGGACCGCTGCACCACACTACTTCTCACATTTGGGACCACGACATTTTTCTCAATGAATTGCCCTTCTAGTTTTTTTTGTAATCATTATAAAAAAATAAACGAAATGGCCCCGGCTGGCGTAGCTCAGTGGATTGAGCGCGGGCTCTCAAACCAGACGATCGCGGTTGGATTCCCAGTCAGGGCACATGCCTGGGTTGCAGGCTAGTTCCTGGCAGGGGACACACCAAAGGCAACCATACATTGATATTTCTCTCCCTCTCTCCTTCCCTTCCCCTCTAAAAGATAAACAAATAAAATTAAAAAAAATAAATGAAATGGAGTAAAGTACAATGTAAAAATTATGTTTATCCAATATGAACATACTCTTAAGGTAATTTAACAGAAAAGAAGCACTTGGAAAATTCATGGGTAATTAAGTCAGAGGAAAAATTGTAGCTTGTTTTGAGACTGGAGGGAATGAAAGGGAGGGAAAAACCAAAAAACGAATTAACTATATGTTATGGTTTGAATTGTGTTCTGTGGCAGACTCTGGCCAGCAAAGTCAGTTTGTTGTGACTGAAGACAAGAATAAATGCACAGGCGACAACAATCCTGTGGAGAAAAAGGGAACGGCGAGGCTACACTCTCAATGGAAGAGTGCCCCGACCCTTGCCTAGACAGGCTTTATTGTTTTCCTCGGGTCTTACATCAGAGAAAGATTTATTACCAATTACANAAAAACGAATTAACTATATGTTATGGTTTGAATTGTGTTCTGTGGCAGACTCTGGCCAGCAAAGTCAGTTTGTTGTGACTGAAGACAGGAATAAATGCACAGGCGACAACAATCCTGTGGAGAAAAAGGGAACGGCGAGGCTACACTCTCAATGGAAGAGTGCCCCGACCCTTGCCTAGACAGGCTTTATTGTTTTCCTCGGGTCTTATATCAGAGAAAGATTTATTACCTATTACATAGAATATTATTGTCTACATTTTAGGTACAACCAAGAAAATGAAAATAACATGCAGAGGGGAATGGCGATGAGCTGATTAGCTCAGTCCTTGGGAAAATTCATACAGGCTTTGGAAATTACCTTAAAGACAGACAATACACATTTGTTGTTTTAGACCAGGGTGAGGGAGTTTTAGCAAGAGCAAGCCATAACAGTCTGTATGCATTTTCTAGGCCTGATTCCCATGGGAAAACTTGGTTTGAAGGTCTGGCTCCTGCCCACCATTTTGCCTCTGTAGGTTTTCCATACAGAGCTGAGTCACATTTGCCAGACCAAAACAAACTGGTCCCCTACCGCGTTCCCCCCCAAATCACGCTGAAGTCCAAACTCTAAGTTCCTCCAAATGGAGAGTCTTATTTGGAAATGGGGTCATTGTAGATATGATTGGCTAAGTTAAAATTAGATCATCGGGATGACCCTAATCCAATGTGATGGATATTCATTTAAGAAGACCAGGTGAACCCAGAGGCCACAGTCTCTAAGACAAAGAGGGAGGCCTGGGCCAGTTCTTTGCCGCATAGCCCTCAAAGGGACTCTATCCTGCTGACACGTTAATTTCAGATTTCGGAAACTGTAAGACAATAAATTTCTGTTGCCTAAGCTTTCCATTTTGTGGTGCTTTGTTATGGCAGCCTCAGTAAATGGCCGATCTTATTACATGCTTTACAGTTTTCTGAAATTTTAAATTGAACTATTTTAATATGATGGTATTCTTTACAAGGTCCACAGTCATTGAATTTCAGAAGTGATGGCTAATTTTATGTGTCAGCTTGCCAGTGTAAACATTATTTCTTGAAGTATCTGTGAGGGTGTTTCTGAGCAAGATTAGCACTTGAATTGGTGGAATGTAAGGTGCCTTCATTAACTCAAGTGAGCATCACCGCATCCATTGAAGGCTTGAATAGAACAAAAGGGGAAGGAGGAATTTGCCCGCTCATCTCTCTGCCTGCCTGATTAAGCTGTGGCAACTGGTTAGTTTTCTCCCTACCATGGACTGGAATTTACACCTTGGCTTTCCTGGGTCTCCAGCTTGCACATGGCCTGTAGGGGTGTTCTCAGGCTCCATAATCATGTGACCCAATTTCTTCAAAAAAACATCTATATATATATATAGACAGCATAGGTAAATAGACAGATAGCTAGCCAGGAATAGGTATCTATCTATCTGTATATTCTATTGTTTCTGTTTCTTTGAAAAACCCAGATTAATAATACAAGCCATTACTAATGGAATTCACTTACATTTATGTTCATACTGTTCAACCCAATATGTTTTCTTTTAAAGTATGGCATAACGTTTTCAAGATCCATCTACGCCGAAGAGTGAATTAGCACTGAATTCTTATTTATTGCCAAATAGTATTAGCTTTATGTATTTATTACCACTATTTCTAAAAATTTTCTTTCAACTCAAACAGAAATCCATTTAACTATCGCTTCTACTCTCCACTCATCCCAGCCTCCAATCAACTCTAATTTATCCTCTGCCTTTTTGAATTTGTCCACATTAGGTAATTCATAAGTGGAATCTTACGGATGTTTGTCCATGTGTGTGACTCATTTCACTTAGCATAATGTTTTCAAGGTTCACCCATGTTATAGCATGTATAAGAACTTTATTTCATTTTGTGGTTGAATTATCTCTCTCTCTTCCCACATTTTGTTTATCTGTTCATCTGTTGGTGGGTTAGGGTTGGGGTTGGGGTTGGGGTGCTTCCATATTTTGGCTATGGTGAATAATGACCATTGACATACAAGTGTCTACTGAGTCTCTAATTTCAAATATTTTGTTAGATACCTAGGAGAGAAACTGCTGAGACACGTGGTAGTTCTATCTTTAATTTTCTGAGGAACTACTAAACAACTTTCTACTTCAGCTGAACCACTTTACACTCCAATCAGTCTTGTCTGAGTGTTCAAATTCTGCACCCTCGCCTTTTGTATTCTAATTATAGTCATTCCAGTCGTTGTGGTGTCTCATTGTGATTTTGATTTGCATTTTCTCAATGACTAACAATATGAAACATTTTGTGTGTGTGCTTAATGACCATTCATATATCTTTTTTAAAGGAATGTCTGTTGAAATTTTTTGGTAATTTTTTTGCCAATTTTTAAATTGGTTTGTCTTTTTGTTGTTACTCTGTAGGTACGTTTTATATGTCCTGAATATTAAACCCTTAGAAGACATATGATTTACACATATTTTCTGCTATTCAGTAAGTTGGTTTTTCACTTTCTGGATAATGTTCTTTAATGCACAAAAATTCTAATTTTGATGAAGTCCAATTTATATATCTTTGCTTTTGTTGCTCATGCTTTTGGAATCATATCAAATAATCTGATGCCAAATCCAATATCAAGAAAACTTATTCTTATATTTTATGGCTTTGAACTTATACTTAAGTCATTGGTCCATTTTGAATTATTTTTTATAATGTGAGGCAAGGATACAAGTTCATTGTTTTGCATGTAAAAATCCAATCGTCCTTGCATCATTTGTTGAAGAGACTATTTTTTTCTCCATTGAGTATTTTTGAAATCTTTGTTGCAAATTAATTGTCCAGATACATACAGACTTCTTCATGGGTTATACATTTTATTCCATTGTTATTTCTTTATCCTCTATTTTATTCACTTTGAGTGAATCATATCATTATTAAAACTGTCAGTCTTTCAGCAATGTTCTGTAGTTTTCAGTCTATAATTCTTTCACTTCCTTGGCTAAATTTATTCCTCGATGTCTTGTTATTTTATATGACATTATAAATTAAATTCTCTATTAGTTTTTTTAATATATAAGCAAAAGAAATATTGGTCTGTAACTTTTCCTATGGTGTCACTACTTAGCTTTGGGGTCAGGGTAAGTCTGGCCTAGGTAGTAACTTTCCTTCTATTTTCTTTTCTATTTTTGGAAGAGTTTGGAAAGAATAGGTGTGAATTCTTCTTTAAAATGTTTGGTACAACTCACCAGTGATGCCATCTGAACCTGGGCTTTTCTTTGTTGGGAGGCTTTTGGTGACTAGTTTTCTCCTTAATTATCATAGGTGGGTTGAGATTTTCTGTTTTTTTTCTTGAATCATATTAGTTAATGTTTGTGTTGCTAAGCATTTGTCCACTTCAACTAGGTTATCTAACTTTTGGCATATAATTTAATTGTTCATGATATTCCCTTATAATTCTGTCATTAGAGATGTTTCAATCAATAAAGATAAACATGGGATTTTCCCATTTCCAGAACTGTCAAGAAAAAAGTATTTTAGCTTTTATTGTTATTATACCCCTCCTCAATCATAGCATTATCCCTTCTCATGGGTACGGTGGGTGACTGTCATACAGAATGTCGAATTTTATAATTTAATTTGAGAATTGTTGACAAAATCCTGGCTAGTGTAAGACAAATTATTGACAAAATTCTGTTTAGTATAAGAAAGTTTTCTTCTAAGGGGAAATATTCAATGAACCCTCATTTTTTATATTAGTACAATTAGTATTCATGAGCAATATGATAAGCAATGCCCATATGTCAGTGGCCAAAGATGAAATATGGAGTTGAAGACCCTTTTCACTTTCATCAACCATTTGAGTAAAAATAAAAATACAAATGATTTGGGTTAAGTCTCTCTTATGGGCTTATCCTTTGATTATACATTACAACTACACACACATTCTTTATACACACATGCAAACACACACCCAACCAGTGATTCGTATCTTAACACAATAAAAACTGCTGTTCCTTGGAATGTCTCTAACAGTTCCCAATGTAGAAAATTTCCATGTAAGGGAACATTGGTCCCGGATCATTTGAATGAATGATTCTGTGATAAGGTATGTTAGATACTAAGATGTGCTGGGGGTTGCTGAATGATGGACTCTGCCCCCCCAACCTGTAGAGTATGCTGCCCCCAAACTGTTCAAATCCCAGGTGAGCAGTGAGTTTTCCTCCAGGGGAAGAAAACTAACTGGGTGATGACTCAGACTTCCTTCCTATCTCAAGTTTTCATCATTTAAAATGTCTGTGGTGTCTAAGGTTATAAGATCAGACTGTGTTTCTTTGTTACTGGAAATCCCCACTCCAAACCCAGAGAACAGGCCTTTCAAAAGCTTTTACTGAGGCAACACACTTAATAGAAAAGCATGACTTCATTTTGGCATGATTAGACTTCAAATCAGGTCAGTGATTTAGATGTGAATGAGTGGATTGTTCGTGGGCACCGGATCAAATTAGTCTTTCATTTATTTTTAGAAATTCATTAGACCAATTATGACAACCACAAAGGGATGTCTTATGACTGAGAAGTGCAAATTGTAAGAACAGTGATATTCATTGTTAAGTGCGAGATGGAAATGTCTGTGTAGACTGCTCATTAAAACCTACTTCCTTTCACAAAAATATCTTTCATAAAAATGTAGATTACAGGTAAAAAGCGCCGGACCAAAACATAAGTGCTGAGTGTACAACATGCTGGTAAACTTGGAATGTTTGAAAAATCAAGTCAGGTCAGAATTCATAAAGGAAACTGAAAATATCCCCTTTCTCTTTTACCATCATTCGCTCAGTTGTGGAAATGCACTAATTGGCTTTCAAATATGTGGAAACAGGAACTAAAATTTTATATAAGAATTGGGCTCTTATGATCACCTTCCAGCAATTTAAATAAAAAATAGTTAATACATACCCTTATCTAAGAGAAAGGACACGGGGCTTTGTATTTGGACTCATTTAGGTCTTTTTTTTAGTACTTTTTGACTTTGGGCAACTCCCTAAGATTCCTCAACTTTAATTTACTAATGGGTAAGAAAGCAACCCTAGTCAATACATTTTAAGAATAAAACATCAATTAAGTGAACCACATGTTATTATAAAGTACATGACATATAATTAATTCTATATAAACATTAGCTAATTTAACGGAACATCACATAATCATGATTATATCTATAGATGGGAAAATGTTAACATTCATTGTACACTTTATAAACTTTAGGACCATCATAAAGCAAAAAAGTAAATTTTGTTCGCTGTGGTTCACCATCCTCTAACCACTTAGATTTTTCCCATCACAAACAGTAAAGAATGTATAAGGGAATCTAAAAACAAACAGCTCACATGAAAAGAGGCTTCCTAGAGTCCATATTATGTTATAACTGAAATTCTCCATTTAGGGAGAAAACAGTAACCATTCTGCCACGGTGAAAAATCACCTATTAACCCATCTTCAGCCTGCATGAAAGGATTTGGTGTTTAGAGAATTTTTTGAAGTTTGAATTAGTGATTTAAGTTTCCCTATGCTCATCCTACCTAGGTTACTGAAGGCATTAAAAGAAACTTCTGAGTAGCATTTTTCTCCTTCTGCTATTATGTCAGATTATGGAGCAACTAGGTGCTTTGCTCTAACTAAATTATTTAATACAGCAAGTTCATATTATAATATTTTTTCCTATTTGGTGGTTTCAGTGAAAGTGTCTGTACAAACGGCTTTTGCAGCACAATGACATTGTATATGTTGGATGAGGAGAGCTTTCTTTTTTTGTAATCTGATTACAGTGTTTGTCAAACAAATGTTTTGTTTTGTATTCAAAGAACAAACCCAGGCATCATTTATGGGAACTGTTCCCATTGGAAGCCAATAACTATATAAGGTCAAGTTCCCAAGTGAGATTGCCTTGGTTTTTCACCGGTATTAACTGGGCCCTAATTCGGTTCACGGTGAAATCTGTTTCAGATTAATATTAACATATATATAAATAGTGATGATGTTAGGCTATAAGCTTTAGAGTCAGATCTATGCGATCTCAAATCAGGGCTTCAAAGGATTCACTTGCCATCAGCTTTCATTTTCTAAAACGGAATAAATGTACAGTTTTGAGAATATGATGCTGATTGGTGATGACCATGAGACAATTGTCTAACAGGTCTCAGATTTTTAAAAAAACAGCGACAGAGACCGTGCTCCTTTTAAAGCTGTAGATGACTCCGCAATTTCCTCTTTCTTTAGTTTGCTGTTTATGAGTGAGTCGATTATAACCATCATTGAGATTTCCAAAGCCTTTACAACTAACAAAGAAGCCGTGGTTTCTGCTGGGTGTAACCTTGGGTAGTTCTGTAAAAATGGAAAGTTATTTCAAAAGTTAGCCAAGACAGTAACCAGAAAACACATTTGCATGCACGTTTCTCAGTTCAATGAACTTGCAAGGACTCTACCAAACACCAAGTTACACTTAAATGACTAGAACATGGGGGAGTGGGAATGCCCAGAAAATAAAAAAATGACCTATGATCTGTGGAACAGAAAGAACTGCAGGTGCAGACACTGCCGTTTTAGAATTCAAAGCTCAGATTCCCATCATAACAGAAGCTTGCATTCCAGGTAAGCATTCAGAAAACTGTAAGGGACAGTCAAGAACTTCAAAAGGGAGAAGGTATTTGCCAAGAACACAAGACCACAGACAGAAAGCCAATCTCTTCATAAACGTTAATTGGCAATTAAAATGGAGAAGTAGGGACTGGGATGTTCGGCACTTTACTAGAACAGGACCTCAGACCTAAAACATAAGATTGAGGACAAGGGCAAATTTACCAGACTATGTGCTGCCTTTTATGTCTTTGCAGATGAGAGAGAATCTCATATTTTCTGTAGTTTAGACAATGGGTCAGAAAGCTGTCCCCTAAAGGGTCAGATAGTAAATATTTTAGTCTTTGTGGGCCATTCCGTCTCTATCACAATGAACAATTTGTAAGCATGGCCTTGGCTGTGTCCCAGTAACACTTCACGTACAAACAGGAGGCTGAGACAGATTATGTCAGTGGGCTGTGGTCTGCAAAGCCCTGATTTAGATTCTAGAACAGAAACATTACCTGTCCTATGATCATTTAAGTCAATGCCAGTTAGACTAATGTGCTCAGCATAATTCTCTGCTGCATAGTGGAACCAGAAGGGAGGGTGAAGAGTAGTGAGTCATCACACTCCATCTACTGCTCAGTCCTTTGGTTGTGCCTTTTAGCCATGCTTGCCTTCCTATTATTCAAAGATTCAGGCAAACTATAACTCAGAGTCTTTGATTTTACTGTTACCTTAATACAAAATTTTCTTCTAGATTATTTTATATATTTGTTGAAATACAGGTATGCCTATATTTGTCAGGGGTATATCAGGAAACATTTCATTTCATATGTTCTAACGAGGAGAATTTACTTAATACTTTATTTAAATTCTGCGGGGAAGATTGAGAAAAGAGGCAAAGAATGACACCCAGAATCTAACAAGAGATGAGAGGAAAGATCAAAGAGAAAAACCACAGTACTATGGGCTCCAAGAACAATGAAAGAGTCACAACACTTGAGTTAGAATCAAGAATGGAGCGGACACTAGTCTTCATTGAATTGATTTTCCTGATCTTTGAAAAAAATCAGGAAGTCGAATGCAGGGTATTGGGTAGAAAGTGTGTGAACTTTTATCTCACAGCAATACTTATTAGAGGACACACACTAAAGAATAAACCCTAAGCAACTGTACGGCTAGGATGACTTGTCCAGCAAATTTCAGCCAAATCTCTCCTTGTCCCACCTCATGCAAGTGCAATGGGCTCATGAAGGATGTAGCCACGGTGGCTGCTGGCAAACCCGAGAACATGGGCCTTCTCTCATGAACGATAACCTAGTTATTGTTGCTACACAGTATCCATCCTGTTACTACCAGAGACCAATCCTGGGACCTCAGTATCACATTCTCTTGAGGAGACTGACCAATTCTCTAGTTGCAAGTTGATTATTTTAGACTCTTTCCAAAAAAATCAGTAGTTGATCCTGAGCAAGAACCATGCAAAAGCCAGCTTACTTTTCCTGCTCATGGTGCCTAGATAGTACTGCTACCTGAGGATTCACAGATGTATTGACATGGGATTTCATATTATGTCACTTTGGGCAAAGGAATCAATTTTATGGTGAAAGAGGTATAACAGTGGACAGAAGCTATTGCTTACTAAATACCATATCGCCCAAAAAGTGTGGCCTAAGAAAATGTTGCAACAGTGCAGCAACAGTGCAAATGTTTAAAAGTGTAGCTATACATAAATTTGAAGATAATATTCATGATGTTGGGGTACTATTATTTGAGATGCACGATACTAATCAATCCAATACTCATTTAACCAATAAGATAGGAGTGTCCCTATTTCCATTACTTCCTGTGGTCTTGTATTTAGTTCTCAAGAGCTGGCCATGACCAGTCATGAAAACAGGCATTATTTGGAAATGTGAAGGATTTAAGCAACCCACACCTACTGAGGTGACATTTTCTTACACAGTTATTAAGAAATGTGCTGGCAAATACTAGGTAAATATTAAGAGGAAAAATATATAATAGCCAAGATTTGGAAGCAGCCCAAGTACCCATCAGTAGATGAGCATATAAAAAAGCTGTGGTGCATTTACACAATGGAATACTACTCAGCCATTATACATATTTGTCATATATATTATGGCTGAGTAGTATAAATATACATATATAAAAATATATATCATATATATTTGCATATATATGATATATATAGAAATTATACCCTTTGCAACAGCATGGATGGACCTGGAGAACATTATGCTAAGTAAAATAAGCCAGTCAGAGAAAGACAAGTACTGTATGATTTCACTCATATGTGGAATACATTGAACAAAATTAAGTTATACACAAAATAGGGACAAACTCATAGCAGGATGACAGCTTTCAGGGGTAGGGGTTGGGTGTCGTGTCTGAGACATTGAGCAAAAAAAGAGAGAGAGAAAAAATATTCAGGCAAATACTAGATGCATATTAAGAAAAAGAACAGCTGGAAAACGTAATAGAACTGGGGAGATATAGGAATAAAAAAGGAGCTATGTAATAAACCTGACAATTTCAGGGACCCAAAGTAACCAGGATGTTCTTATTACAGACTTTTAACTGGGCAGGATATGGTGGATCATCGCATCCTAGGCCTATTGCTTCCTTAGCAAAGGTCAGTCTTTCCCAGAGGTGAGCCCTAACTGCAGAGTAAGACCTCAGTTCTTGAGTCTGGCTTAAAAAGAATTCAGAGTCAGGAATGCTAATGCAAGATGTTTATTTAGAAAGTCACAGAGATTAAAGAAGTGAGCTGGCTGGGCTGTGTGGCCACAGGAAACAAGTTACAAAGCCAAAAGAAGTGCCTCTGGGGCCCAGGGGAAAGCAAGCAAAGGTACTATTGCCTGAAAGAAGAGAAGGGTAGGCACAGATAGCTTTGAGTTCGTTGCCATAAGCCTTAAAGATGTATTTTTATCTGTTTTCTAAAGGCGGGAATTTTAGGGGAGAACCTCAAGAGAATATCCATCAGCTTTTCAGGTGTGCTTTGGTCCTTTACAGTTTTACAGTCATTAGTCATTGCATCTGGTCCTGGTTTCAGTCAGAGTGTGATTTCATCTGATTTTGCTGCCTCCCTGGGCTTGGAGCTAAAACACAATTGAGCCTTAAATGTTATAGCCAGTTTGAGCAAAACTCTGTCTCCGTGGTCAACAGCCCTGAGGCTTTGTTCCTAAGATTATCTGATGCTCCTCAGAATCTCACTGTCCTGAGGGCGTGATGTTTAAAAACCAGCCATGCAGGGCTTGCATGGGAGTCATATCAGGCCATTCTCTGTCTTCCCACATTGTTCTCCTCTACAGGGGTCTAAATTGCATGACTGGTGATATGAAAAGTCTGGTAGGTAATAACTGCAGACTAGTAACGTGCTAGGGGAGGAAAGGTTCCGCTGGGGGTGAGGTCCTAGCCTATAATAGCTGTTTTCTCGAGTTTTGCCCATTGCTAGGCCCCTGGGACTTTCTTCCCCGGTGACATTCTGTACCTGGCCTATTGTTCTTGGTGTTTAGGCCGAACTGCCTGCTCCAGCAGAGCCAAACACTGAGCACCAAGAATTGCCGTGGAGAAATATTGGCCATTTTAATGGCACCACCAAGGAGAAAAGGAAGTTGATACTCAAAAGCTCAAACTCCTCAATACCATGTAGGGTACCGATGACATGGGGAAAAACCACAAGACACCGCTGGTCTGGGGTTCTGATTGGGAGCTGGGTGGGCTGAGGTGAGGTAGAGGTAATAAATCACGTCTTCAGGTCTGAAGGGCAGTTCTGAGTTCTGTTTCAGCATCCCTTTGTCTGGTTTCACGAAAAAGTCACCAGGGTATCATTCCAGTATAGGGGTCAGGCGCTGAATCGTAACTTTGGTCAAGACGTTATCTTTGGCCTCCTGGATGTCCTGACCTTGTGTTCATTGGTCAGATCCAGGCTACTGTCCTCTGCTGCCTCGGGGGTGGCTGATCATGGGAGAAAAGGCTAGGTCTTGGAGAGGATGGACAGAAGAAAGAAATGATTTCTAGAGCTAGGATTTAAAGCTCAATGTAATCAAAGTCATAGGGACCTTCAGTGTCAATACTAAACCTAGGTCTAACACGTGACCTATTTATTTGCTGTTTTAACCTTTTTCAGAAAGATAATTAATCAGTTAGGAATTTTTTTGGTCAACAAGCAGTGAGCTAATCTGTCACTGGTCCACCCTGTAAGAAGAGGCAATCTGCGTGTTAAATACCCTGGCTGTTCCCTCACCTCCAAAGAAGATGTCCTGGTCTAAAAATAGTGTTTTCTTTGTCATTTGTTGATAGCTCCCTCATCCCACCCTTTTTCCTCTAAAAGCCTCCCTCCCAGGTCTTCGCACCCCTCCGAGCAGCCTTCTCCTTGCTCCCTGAGACTGCAGGATTCATGGGTCACTTAAAAAGCCGATTAGATCTTCAAATTCACTCACTTGAATTTTTGTTCTTTAAAATCCTTCTCAGACAATATGCACACTGTTAGGAAGTGTCAGTAGTAAAAAATGTGTCAGGCCAAGCCTTTCTTTGGTTAAAACAACCTCTACTGATAGTGTGCCCTGCTAACCAATGGCCAGTTTCAAGCACTGGCACCTGAAAAGATATTGCTTACATAAAAAGATAACAGTAATAAAAACGCAGCTGTGCAGATCACACTCTCAAGAGAAGAGTCTTTTCTGTTGTAGATTTACTAGTGTGTCTACTTTTTCTGCCAACAAATCTTCATTAGCATTAGGTAATCAAATTTACCTTTGCCACAAAGGAAGGAAATGCTTTTGATTTCTTAACAGTACAAGGATTCTGGTCGGTAATAGGATAGAATTCTAATGAGATGGCAATAAAAGGTATTATTGGAGTTTGTTCATGAGGGTTTTTAGTAAAAAGAGGAAATAGAGAAAGAACTGTTCTGTGTCTTGATGACATAATTTTAGATTTTTTTTTAATTATGAATAATTCTTTTGCATCATTTTGTACAACTTATCTGACCATCTCTCAGACTACAAAGACCATGAAAAATAGGAGCTTGCATTATTTTAGTATTTGTGTCTGTGAAAAAATAAGGCTGAAACTTTTATAATAATGTATTTTATTCTCGTGTTATGTATTACTGTATATTTCAAAATAGATTTCTAGAACCAAATATTCCCTAAGGCAAATAAGTTTGTCCTAATTCTAAGAAAAGAAGTAGTAATAAAAAAGACACTTTCATTTAATTGCTGGAAAATGTTATAATCATACATGCTGAAAGGAACAAGTAGACTTTTTAATGCAACAGACTTCCTAATACACTGCATAGTTTTGTGTTTTCATTAGCTTTTTCATTTTATTCCTTTTTAAATTAATTTTCTCTTTCTCCTAGGTATTCACCTGGCATCCAAGCTAGTGAGTATAAGAATAAATACAAGCCTAAGGCCATATTGGACTCTGGGAAGACACATAAATCCTGGCATGCCTTCATTTCTTATGAAGGCTAATCACTTGAAATGGTTAAGTAAGCCACCTTGAAATAGAAAAAGTTATTTATTGGAATGTCAAATGGAAAATGCTGTTACAGAAACAGAGGTGACCCCAGTTGGCTTCAATGCACCATAGCTGAACTTGAAAAGAGTTTCTTCTTTGAAAAAAAAGATATTAGCATTTTAGAGACGTTACAGAAAGCAAATCTCCAATAACTTTGCAATGTCACGGTTAATAAAGAGTAGAGGCACTCCCGTTTCTTGGTGTATGTTTCAATAACTAAATGAGTCTTCCATTGCAATTTGGCGAGGGAGGTAAAAAAGAAAAAAGCATGCACATGCAAATTCAGCAAAATAGAGCTAAATTAAACTTGAAAAAAATGACAAAATCATTGTTGACTGACACTTGTAAAATAGTTTAATATAGAGTGTCATTCTACTCTTGTTTTATGACTCTAAGGAGGATTGACTTTTTTCTAATAATTCATTTTTAGATCAGAACATTGGATTCTTTTCTGGTGGTGTGTCTCGTAATTTTACTTCAATTTTCATTTGACAGAGAGACTAAAATATGACCTTTTACAGCAAACCGTTCCCAGGGGAGATCCCCATTTTTGTGTGTGTCTATTTGCCTGTTGGCACTGGCTCAAAGAAATGCATGAGCAGGAGTTTCCAGTATACAAAGCAAATAATAGTTTACTACTGAACTGGCCAGTAGGGAGATGGGGAGCTTATACCCTAAAGGCTTGACTTCCTCATGGTTTACAGATTACAGATTATATAAGACAAAACTACAAGACACCTTGGGTTAAGGGGTTTGAGGTCATTTTGGGAATTGGTTGATCAGAGGTAAGGGAAGGGAATAAATTATTTCTTTAATTTTCCAGACAGTTCTGAGGTCTTTTACAATCTCCCTTTATCTGGTCTCATGGGAAAGTAGCCAGGGGTTCTTTTCACCTCAGGGTTCAGAAGCTGAACCATAACTTAGTTCAAGATGCTATCTGTAGTCTGAGGAGATGATTTATTACCCTTACCTCACCTCCGACCAATCAGCTCCCAGGGTGACCTCAAACCCTCTAACCCATAGTGTCTTGTGATTTTGTCCTATAGGATCTGTAACCCACATACCACTGGGGAATCAGGGCCTTTGAGCATTAGCTTCCTGTTCTCCTGGTGCGGTGGGGGTGGGGAGGAGGTAGGGGACGCCATTCATCTGTAAAATAGCCAATATTTTCCCACTGCGATTCTGTGTTTAGTGTTTGGCTTTGCTAGCACTGGGTGGGTAAACGAACAAACTCTTTCTGTTCAACAACACTTCCTTCTTCTTCCTTCCTACCTTCCTTCCTTTCTTCCCTCCCTCCTTCCCTCCTTCCCCTTCAATCTTTCTTTTGAAGGCTATGTCTCAAAAGCAAAATACAGGCAAGAAAACAAATGTTTTGTGATATCATGGAAAAAATTGATAGAGATTAATATCACTATGTCACTATAAATAGCAAATCAACTATGTTACTATACAGCTATATTATAGAAAAATAATAAAATATAACACGACAGGAGGAAATAAAGAAAAAAACATTATTAAATAATATTTACCCACCATTATTTTACAATGTCACAAATCTTCTTCCTCAAATAAAGATTAATGGTAAATGTAGTCTTCATTTTAGTTCATATTATTTGCAGTGAAATAAATTATTTGCATATACAATAAATACTTGTATAACTTTTAACAAAAAATTTACTTACTAATTTGCCTCATTGATAACAATAAATGGCACCTCTATATAATAATTTATATAATACAATTTTGGAAGTTAGTCTGATAGGAGTTTTTCTTATTCTTCATTTTGTAGGATTACTACTTAATAGTTCATATTTTTAACAAACTTATTTTGCTTTGGTTTTTATTGCTCCTTATAACATCACAGATTGCCTCTATATCATGCATTTATGTGAAAAAATTAAAGAGTGAAACATATACTTCCCTTGGAGTGTGAAAAAGAACTCTCCCCCGAGAGAACATTGTAATATTCAGCTTTAATAGCCTCTCCCCAGAGTAAAGGAAAACCTTTTCATTTCTCACTATAAAAGAAAGAATGTGTCTATGTCAAGATTTCTTTAATAATCTGGACCTGTTCTCACTGTCTTCACATGAGTCAGGGTCAAGGTTCACAGGGTTTAATAATGACATGCCACATTCTCTCCCGGGGATTGAAACCGTGAAAAGGTGTCCCGAGAGGAAAATCTACTTCATGTTTATTTTTAAGGTAGTTTTGAAAATATCTCACCTTTTTCATATCAATAAGATCTAATGTAAAAATTTATATTGATTTTTCTTTACATTGTATATCATATGAATTCTATTTCAAGAAAGAATATTTTGTTTTATTTTCCTTTTAAAAACTTGTGTATGTATCTGCAAGTATTCCTACTGTCCAAAGAAATCATTGAAGCATTTGGAGAATCAGGGATTAAGATTGAGACAGAAACTTATGCAAGAATTAAAGCAATAAAATTTTGAAATAGCATTTAAATTATTTCTTAATTGAACATTAAATACCTCTTAAACAAAGGCATCTAGTATATGAACTAACATCAATGAAGTCTTTGTAATTCATATAGTATGCAAATGAACATAATTTAAGTTTTTCTAACTTGTAAGAGTTACCTAAATTCTAAAAAACTGATCTAATGGTCTTGGTCAGCCTAAGAAAAGTACAAGAGAAAAATTGAAGAAGCTAGCCACCCTCTGAGCAAGGAGAGCCAACAAACAGTTGACATAATGCCTAACATATATTCCATAAAGGTAGTTAGCAAAAACATAAACTAAAATGTTACTCTGCTAAGTTAGTTAATTCTCCAATGAATGTATTTGACTAAGGTGCATTTTATAAATTTTCCCTTGGGAAATTTCAGTATGTTGCTCTGGTGTCTGTGATGTAAAGGCCCCAGGCTCTGGAGGGATGGGCTATCCCCATTTGAAGTCCCGTGAGATAAATTGAACAGGAACTCGACCCTTTACACTAACACGCTCAGTTGAAGGCCCCTGGGAAGAGCAAACAAGGGTGCTGATGAGGCAGGAGCAGAGCGGTCTGTTGGGGTTCCCTGACAGACATTTCTGTCAACCCCAATTTGGGGATTTGTTCTGAAACAATACACAACTAGTTAGAGTAAAAACATTCTTCTCTGTTTTTAAAGAGTCGAAGATGTCACAGCTTTTGAATATGCAAACCAGGGATTTCAAAACACATTGAATGGCCACTTAGCTCTTGCATTCATCCATACTCTCTCCATCACCACTCTCCACACAGGGCTCCCTGAACTTACCCAGACCTAGATTCTCTCTGCTCATGGGACTCTCACCAGCTTTCAGCTTTTTGTGACAACTTATATGCCAAGATACTGTGCTGGGCTAATCTTGGCAATATTTCATGTTAAACAAATTCCTAAACATTTTTTTGTAAATTTTCTTTTTTTGTTATTTCAGACCTCTGGCTTTGGAGTGATAATTTTTCAATAATTTTATTGATATTATAATATTATATATTACATATAATGCATGCTAATGTATACTATATATTATATATTAAATATACATATAATATATAACATAATAAAATATATAGTAACTATTATTTATAATAAAATAATGATCGGTGCCATTTATTGCCTATACATGCGTATATGTGTGCGTGTATATATATATATATATATATATATATATATATATATATATGCATGCAGGTATATTTAAACATATACCATGAACTCATAAAAAAGGTATACTTTCATTAATTCTCAGAGAGACTGTAGGATGACACTGTTGGCCAGAAGGATCGTTTCTGCATAAAGGACAGTTAAGAATGTGGTGGATGGTCCGATAGGCTGCCCAGTTCTTCTGAAGGACTCATTTTCCCAGCTATTGGGAATACAGCCAGCAGGAACACTCAGCCTTTAGCTCCCTCAATATATTGTCCTTAAGTAAAGAACGTTGTGTTGTCCAAGTTCCCTCCCATTTTGGGAGCTGGACATCGGGCAGTGAGTGCTACAAAGCTGTAACATAATGGCTCAGACTCCCCTTGCTCGACATGTATCGACTCCAAAGGGCCATTCCAGCTCACACCTCACTGTGAGGTTGGCTGAGGCTTCTCTTCCTTCCTCTTCCCAGTTTTGCTTCCTCTGCTTCTTCCCATGATAGAAGCCACAAGCATTCCCCAGTCATCTTCCTGCAAAAGAGTCTCTGACTTCAGAGGCTGTTTCTTGAGAGACCCAACCTGCAACACTGACCATGTCACTTATTGTCCAAACTAAGACTTTATGCAAGTGAAGGAGTGTGCTAATTAGGTGGAATGTAGGTACCCCAGGCACAGACTAGAATAGTCCCAAGTGAACTGAGATACATGGTCACTCTCGGCTGGAGTTAATAGGACTAGGTGGTCAATACCACCTTATTAGTTGTGGCATGTTATGTTGGTTATTGACCTCACTAGGTCTCACTCTCCTCATGTGTAAAACCAAGGTAACAATATCTGCTTCATTTAGGAATTCTATTTGATTAAGATAATGTGTATAAATTATTGTTATAATGCTTGATACTTAATACATAATCATTCTTATCATTATTAAATTTAGTCTACAGATAAAGATGTGAAGTACAGAGAGATTAAATAAATCCAAATGTTAGGCATTTTAAGTGGAACAGGATACAAATTTCTTTCTTTCTTTTCTGACTTCAAAACCCATCCCAATAACCAAGTGGCCAGATTGCCTTTTCTCTATGCCTTTTTGGTGATTTTTAAAATGCATCTTTTAAAACCTAATAAACGACTCCTCAGTTATCTGATGTGTTAAATACCCTTTTGATCGCAAGTGGCAAAACAAGCAAACAAGCAAAAACCTCAAACAAATAATCAAAATTACATGAGGGAGTTTGTTCACTCACATAATAGAAAATCTCTGGGGGAGTTCTGTGTTCAAGCCTGGCTGTTTCCATGTCCTTAAAAGGTTACATGAGAATTTAATATTTCTTATTTCATATTTGGGCTGCTTTTTCAGTGCTGGCTTTATTTTTAGTCACACTTTGCCACATGTTTGGAAAGATGGCTGTTAGCAGTTCCAGGCCAGAGTAGCATGTAATTTGAGTTGAGAAAAGCAAAACCCTATCTTTTCAACCATCTACACTAATCTCTAAAAAAATTTTCTGGTTTTATTTGGCATATATACCCATTGGAATTTTACAGATTTCCCTTTCTCTCTAAACTTCCCATACTTCCTTCCTCCCCTCTCTCAGTGGATGGCCTGACTTTTCATTTAACTGAGAAAATGAAATAAATCAAAAGAGAATTTCCCAGTGTTCCCACTGCCAAATTCATCAGCATGCCCACGCGTAAGATCACGCCTTAGGTTTTCCTCCCTCTGAGTGGTTCCTCCGTCAGTGATCCCCCCACCAAAGACAAAGCCGCATCCCCTATTATTACTAGAGAGTATTTTCCTGAAAATTAGGCTTTCTGGGTTCTACTCTATGATTTACCTCTCCAGGAATTACTCCTGTCAAGATTTGCTTTAAAGGAAGAACTATGTTTCAAATATCTCTTAGTGCAATGAGTGAAAGAAAATCAGTGGTCAAACTTAGCCTTAAGGATTGGTTTAGGATATAAATTCTTTTTCTATTAAATTTCATTCTATTGAAATACTATCTTCAAAATATAAGTCTATATATGCATTCCATTGCTCTTCAATTTTTCGGCTCTTGCGCCTCCAAAGAAATGTACCTGATACTGTCCTATTTTCTATTCCCTCAGGTCCTTATTTTTCCTTAATTGAGAGTGAACAGTGATGATAGCTAAACAATTGGGTGAAAACCAACTCCTACGATTGTGCTTGCTGCTTAATAAGTAACACCTACTCAAGTTACTGAGATTCAACCTAATTTTAAAACTACTACTGTCTCAAAAAGCTGAAAAAAATACACTTGAGGAGATGATTTTTAAGTTAACATGGTAAGTCCATGATACAATATTATTCAGACAAGTGTGTAGACCCTTATTTTCACTAAATTTGATATATAGTTGATGTAGAGAAGAGGAGAAGGATTAGTCAGAGATGACCATTTTAGAAAGAGAGTTGAATATTTAAGTTGTCTCTTGGGTACACATTGCATGGAGTAAAATGGGGATGAAGATCAAGGATGGGTACACATGATTCAATTTGACCTAAAATTCATAACCTCTGAGGATAAAGAAATTATAGGGGGAGAAGAGGATTTTTTAAGGGGAGAAGCTAATATCCTGTGCCAAACTTTATAAAAAATGAGATTACATTTTAGAGTTTGCGAAGTTCAGTCATGTTGGTTATCTTATTTGAAAATGACACAGTCTTGAAAGGAATTAATTGCTATTTATCTATTTAAAATACTTTATTTATTTATTTTAGACAGAGGGGAAAGGAGGGAAAAAGAGAGAGAGAAATATCACTGTGTGGTTGCCTCTTGTGCACCCCCTACTGAGAACCTGGCCTGCAACTCAGGCATCTGCCCTGGCTGGGAATTGAACCAGTGACTCTTTGGTTTTCAGGCCAGTGATCAATCCACTGAGCCACAACAGCCAGGGCTACTTGCTACATTTTAAATAAATTTAAAAAGATTAAGTAACTTTTCCAAGGTAATCAAAGAAGTAGGTCAAAACAAAGCTATAGGTAATATAGACGGTAACCTCTCCCCCGACCCCCACCCCCCTCTCTCTCTCTCTCACACACACACACACACACACACACACATATCATTATAACATGGGTCTATAGTAGCCAGTAACTGAAGAGGGCCTTACATGAATCTTACCATCTAGTATTCACATTTTTGTATAGTTTCCACCCACAGTGAATCAGGGCTGGCACTGTGTAGGCAATAGAATGTGGCACGCTTCTTCCTTGTTCTCTTGGAAATGATCTTTTAGGAAAACCAGCTGTCATTTAAGAAATTCCATAGTTTGAGGCTCCAAGCTGGGAGGAAACAAACTAGCTGTATGGAGAGGATCCCTAAAGAAAGAGAGCTCTTCCCTAGGAGGTGGCAGACATGTGAACAAAGCAGTTCTCCTGGCTGCTTAGGTTAGTGGGATCTTCAGATCACTCTACCCCTGACACCATCTGACTGACAATTTAGGAGATACCCCACACAAGAGACACCCAGCTGAGTTCATTTCATGCACATTACAATAAACAATTGTTTTAAGTTACCAAGTTTTGGGGTGACGCTCTGCAAAATTAGATAACCAAATCCCTCTCCAAGATTGGGAAAGGAACAGAAATGAGAGGTATTATAAAGTAAACTACAGGTAAATGCACGGTAAAGTTTGAAAAAAGTGCTACTTAAATATATGGATATAGTAGAATACATGAAGACTCAGCAGTCGTGAGACTGAGTCTGAATCTTCTTCGCATTCTCCCACCTTGCGATTCTCAGATACACCCCACTTGCTCCCTCCCCGCCTGAGTGCCATTGCCAGTTTAGAATCTCAGGTGAGAAAATTTTGTGTTTAAATGCTTTCGTGAGTTGCTAAATCTTTTTGATAAGTACAGTATTATCATGGGTAAACGTACAGAGGCAGGGGAGTGTGATTCTTTATGCAACAGACAAATTACATAGGAGTTCATGAAAGAGTCTGAGTGTGGGAGGCACTCAGCATACGCTGTTTAGTACCAGTACTCACGAGGAGTTGTGTTTTGACCTGGGGATCTGATACTGAGTAAAACAGATAGTCACTGCCTACATCAGGCTTGTAGCTTAAAGTTTATCAAACGAGTGACGTTCATTTAAGCAGCCATTACTGACATAAAGGGAATCAATTTTTCTCTTATTATTAATAGTCACCATAGTAATGCTGGTGGTGGCACTGTTACATATGTTGTGGTTATAGTGGCAGAAAATTTCTATTTTTGAGACAGTCATAAGATAATTAGTCATTCACTAATACCTCTTGAAGGCATTTGAAAATTATGCAAGACTGTCTGATTCACAGGACGGGGAGGGATCCACGTCATATTGTTCTTAAATAATAATTCCTTAGAAAGACCATAGTTTAAAAATGGTGCAATCTGAAATGCGATGGTGCTTAAGGAAAAATAATGAAACGGAATATCACCTGTGGATATTACATCCCTTCTATCGCGAGAACCCCAGGAATTACACAGGGACTTGTTTTCCATGAAAATCTTGGCTTTACATTCTTGCCCGAGCCCAAAAGGAAAGCGTACACCACTATAATGGACTTATAAAATAAAAATATATATACAGAATCCACTCACTTTGTAGCTTTAGGGTATGCAATTTCAGAAATCATAGCCTTGAAAAGACTTGAAGTTAGTATGGTGTGATGTAGCCAAAGCAAACAGCATTACTTAAATGCCTTGCAAGAACCTGCAGGCTTAAGAGAAAGAAAGAAATCTTGCTTTAGCTCTCCAGAATAATATGTGGCCATGATACCTCACACGTAGGAGGTTCACATCTAAATGCACATGTGTGAATCATTCATGAGCACTAAACTTCAGAACAAAGATAATCGCAGGAGTCAGAGAACTCCAAATTACCAGGGCGTTTAGAGGAAAGACACATGTGAAGGGAAGAAATAAAGATAGGAACTATATTCAATTATACAGGTAAATTGTGTTAGTTAGAAAAATACCATGGCCTTATGAGTATTAAAGCTTCCCAAAATGACAAGTTTAATATCAAATTATCGNTAGGAGGTTCACATCTAAATGCACATGTGTGAATCATTCATGAGCACTAAACTTCAGAACAAAGATAATCGCAGGAGTCAGAGAACTCCAAATTACCAGGGCGTTTAGAGGAAAGACACATGTGAAGGGAACAAATAAAGATAGGAACTATACTCAATTATACAGCTAAATTGTGTTAGTTAGAAAAATACCATGGCCTTATGAGTATTAAAGCTTCCCAAAATGACAAGTTTAATATCAAATTATCGTTTTAAATTAGGTTTAAACCATATATGTAAGATAAATTTATTAGTATTTATTAACAAGTGCTAATGAATATGGTTTCATTTCTGGTGACATTAAATTTTATTGTAATATAAAAGAGAGGTGAAAATCATGGAGTAAGAGAATCTGAACACTATTTCCTCCATAAAAGCAATAAAAATAAATGGCAAAATATTCAGAAACATTTTATTGAGAACTCTAGAAGTTAACCAAATGCTTTCAGGAATCCAAAGAGTGTTTATTTAAAAAAGGGCTTACTTTTGATAAAAACTCTGAGCTTTGTGGTGTTTTAACTTGCTTTATTCTCATTCTCCATTCTCTATTACTATGGTAGCCTTAAAAAATGGCCCCGATCACTGAATCCTAGAAAGCTGGCAGTCAGTCACCAGCCTTATTCCCAGAGAACTGCCACTATTTGTCCTGGTAGATGGCTTCCTGAAAGGCCCGTGGTTGGTGTCTCTATGTAATCTAAATCGGGGCTTGCCACATGTGAAAAACCTTTCCCTAGGACACTTGCCGAAAAATTTTAAAGGCAATTGTTTATCTTCATGCCATCCTGAGGTTGTAGATCACAGCTAAAACAAATAATAAGCTAGCCATATAGCTTAAAAGAAAAAAAAACCCTATAGAATGAGATTTCCATAGGAATTTTGTAAACTTCTGATATGTTATTGGAAATCCAAAGTTGAACACCCAGGTATAGGGTGGTACGCATTCTAAGCACAGTTGCCTATGTTCAAGGAAGACATGAGAAGACCTGAGCTCTCACCCCTGGCTGACCTGGAGGCTTTGGGAGAGCAGAAAGTGAAGACTAAGTCAGAGTTTTTGACTTCCTGGCTGGATGTTGGAGGTGTGCCCGAAGTGCACACAGAGATCCTCAACAAAAACTGGCAGCACTATAGGATCCAAACACTTAATAAAACAGCTATCCAGTCATTCACTGGCCACTAAGCTAACTAAGCAGAGATTTCAGCGTCCAAACATGACAAAAAATAAAGGCTTTAGAGAATTATTTTAGAAAATCACTAAATAAACAGATAATCTATAATAACAAATGATAAAACCAACAAACCTTTAGGGAGGGGGGAGTATGATTTTCACAGTTGTCAAATTTTATTATTTAAAATGTTTTTATATTTTGCTATTTAATGCAACAAACACTTGAGGCATACAAAGAAATAAGAAAGTATAGCTCATAAATAAGAATAAAAAGCGATCCCTAAAACTAGCCATGAGGAAACTCAAATTTTTGGCTTACTAGATAAAAATTTTAAGTCAGGCATCTTAATATGTTTAAACTACTAAACTAAACCTCATCTAAAGAAACTAAAGAAAAATATGAAAATAATACCTTACTAAATAAAATTGTCAATATGCAAAAAGAAAATTTTCAAATGAAGCAAAAATTATGGATAAAATATAATGATAAAAATTATTTGAAGAACTTAAAAACAGATTTGGGTGGCAGAAGAAAGAATAAGCCAACTTAAAGATAAGCCAATGAAATTATACAGTCTAAGAAACAGAAAGAAAAAAGAATGAAGAAAAATAAACAGAGTCTTAGAGACCTGTGGGACACCATCAAATACAACAACATATGTATAATGTGAGTCTGATAGAGGAGAAGAGAGAAAGATAAAGGGGCATAATGAATATTTGAAGAAGTAATTATTGAAAATACAAAATTTGAAGCCCTGGCTGGTGTAGCTCAGTGGATTGAGCACAGGCCTGCGAACCAGAGGATGGCGGTTTGGTTCCCAGTCAGGGCACATGCCTGGGTTGCAGGCCGGTTCCCTGCAGGCCAACTCCCAGCAGGGGACACATGAAAGGCAACCATACATTGATGTTTCTCTCCCTCTCTCCTTTCCCCTCTAAAGATAAATAAATAAATAAAATCTTTTAAAAAGGGCAACAACAGTTTATAAAAAAGAAAGAAAATGAGGCACACAAAGGATAGTAACTTTAAAAAAAAGAAAGAAAATGCAAAATTTGATAAAACATTACTCATACATCAGAGAAACTCAATGTAGTCCAAGTAGGAAAACTCAAAGAAATCCATACCTAGATAAATCAAAATTAAATGGCCAGAAGCCAAAGACAAAAAGAGACTCTTGATAACAACAAGAAACAAATGACTCTTCATGTGCAGGAGAGACCGAGATTTTTCAATGATTTCCCTGTAGAGATTGTGGAAACCAAAGGCTATTAGACAGTATAATCAAAGTTTCAAAGAATATGATAAACGTGAATTCTAAAAACAACAAACTATATTTCAAAAAATAAAGAAGAAATTAAAACATTCTCAAACAAAAGCTGACAAAATGTATCACTAATAAATTTTCCCTAAAAAGTAATAAAGTAGTTCAGCTTGAAATAAAAGTACACAGTAATTCAAACCCATTTGAAGAAATGGAAAACAATGGTAAAAGTAGTGGTGATGGAGGAAAATATAAATGCAATATAAATTATTTTTGTTTTTAACTTTTTTCCTATATGATTCAACACACAACTGCAAAGAGCAATAATTATAAATATAAGTTGATGGGCATTCAAGGAATAACGATACAATTTGTATGACAATGCCATACAGAGGAAAGTAGAAGGAATAATGTTAAATAAAGAGAACATTTAGGCCCTGGCTGGTGTAACTCAGTGGATTGAGTGTGGGCCTGCAAACCAGAGTATCACGGTTTGATTCCCAGTCAGGGCATGTGCCTGGGTTGCAGGCCAGTTCCCAGCAGGGGATGCATGAGAGGCAACCATACATTGATATTTCTTTCCCTATCTCCTTCCCTTCCCCTATGAAGATAAATAAATAAAAAATCTTTAAAAGAGAACATTTTTGCATACTGCTAGAATTCATTTGGTAGTATTCTAACAAAATTGTTATAAATTAAGATGCTTAATATTATAAATTATAAATTATAATTGTTATAAATTGTAACCTCTAAGATAACCATTAAGAGAATAACTCATAAAATATAGTATAAAACAACAAAGGGATTAAAGTAATACACTAAGATATATCTATTTGTCGTAAGACAGTTATAGAGAAATTTGAGAAATAAAAAGAGTGTAAGACATAAGAACAAAAGACTCATAGATAGAGAGCAGGAGGACAGCTAGGGGGTGGGGAAGTTAAGGGGTAGAGAAATTGAGCAAAAAAGAAAAAGGACTCATGGGTGTGGACAACAGTGTGGGGATTGCTGAGAGGAAGGGGTATAAGGGAACTAGATGGGAATGAAAAAACTACAATAAAAAATGAAAAAATAAGTATAAAAAACTAGCAAAATAACAGCTAAATCCTACATTATCTGTAATTACATGAAAAGTAATCAATTTTTTAAAGCTCCAATTAAAATCAGAGATCTATAGAATATATTTTTTAACAGGGCCCAACTACATGACTATACGGAAGACATTTTAGATTCAAAGAAAAAAGTAGTTTCATGTAATTGACCGAAGAAGATATACCATTTAAACAATAACATACTTAGAGTAGCTTCTATTAATAGAAAAAATAGACTTCAAGACATAGTTACTAGAGAGAAATCACAGTATTTTATAATAATAAACATATTTATTCATAAAAATAGATAACAATAAACATTTATGTACCTACAAAGACCAAAATACGTAAAGCAAAACTCAGAATAAAAGGAAGAAATTGATAATTCAACAATAAGTTAGATACTTAAATATTTCACTTTAAATAATGAGGGAAAAACTAGTATAAGATCACATAAGATCAATAGGCACATAGAAAACTTCAGCAACTCTATAAACCAACTAAAACTACAGGATATTTGTAGCAAACTGCCCCCAAGTAACCAACAGAATACATAGTCTTCTCCAGTGTACCTTGAACATTCTTAAGAATAATCATGTATCAGGTCATCACTCAACAAATGTAAAATATCTAAAGTCATTCAAATTATATTTTTCAACCACAATAGAAAGAAATAAAATATCAAAAACAGAAGAAAATTTGGAAAATTTAAAATATTTGTCAAAAAATACATTATCAAATAAACAATGGGTCACACAATACATTTCAATGGAAATTAGAAAATATTTTGATTGAATGGAAGTGAAAGTATAGCATAAAAAAATTTGTGGGAGGTAGTTAAAAAGGGGCTTAGAAGTATAGTTATATGTATTTGTAAATATCCATATTAGAAAAGAGAAAAATCTCGAATCAATAACCTGACTTTACACCTTAAATTTCTAGAAAAATAAGAGCAATTAAACTCAAATAAAGGAGATAATAATTAGGCTTGGCAGAGGATGGGACCATACCAAAGATACTGAATTATACACTTGCACAGTGTGAAATTCAAGATCTGTGAATTATATCAATAACAATAAAGGAGGGGGGAAAGCTAGAAGTAGTTGACTCAATGTGTACTAAGGTTCCACTTAAGCAGGAGCAGGTCAATAACATGAAAGCTCTTTGTTACAGTTTAGCAATCTTTATCTGTGTGGATCCAGGCAGGACGCAAAGAGGACGCTTACATTGGACAGCGTGTAGTTATTGCTTGCTAAATCTTAAATAAGGAATATTCCTATTTGGAATAACCTGAAAAACCTGCTTTATGTGTCTCCTAGTAAGTAGCATGCATACTTCCCTTACAATAGGGGAGACCCTGTATCTGAACATACATACAAAGTTCTACAAATTTAGTCATACAGGACAGGTAGTGAGGATGAAATGAAAGTCACCCTGCTCCAGGTTGAGACTCAGTTTGGGAACCAGATACTGGATGTCTAAATTTAAGCACAAAACCATGCAAAAATAGGCCATCCTCTGCCAAGCCAGCCAGTGAGATGTCACACATGACTGCACATCATAAGTGAGATTTAACAAGAGAAAATTTACCGTGATGAAGCTTAACTGGAAAAGAAGATGTTTATCGAGATCTTGCTAGTATCTAACACACAGGTTTAATAAAACCATAAATAGAAAAATGAATAATCCCACTACCTCAAAAATGTTGATTACAAGTTATCTGTACTACACGCTTAATAAGAGAAGATAATAGGTATTTAGTATCATGGTAAAAATGCTTTTAATGACTGCATCCGACATTACTCTTTACCTAAGGAAGAGGCTGTCAGTTATTCTGGGATGCAAGTGAAGGGCATACAGGCTGGACAAGCAATGCCTCATTATCTACTACTGCATGTGGCTACCATAATACTCTGCCCACTGCTACAGACAGAGCACTAACAATTGGATGACTGATGATATCTATTTTTTTCACTCATGAAACTGCATGAAAGGAGATTCTGTGTCTTTTGGGTGTTTGGGTGCTTTGATCCTGCAATTAATTTCCAAGCTGAGGGTAGTTACTTTGCTCACTGACAACAACAGTCTGCGGTGTGGACTAACACAGGGAGCACACGGCTCTGGGAGCCGAGGTGCCGATGGATGGAAGACTCATCCTATGCACGTTCCACCAAAGTGGAAAGTTGGGAACCCAGCGCAACAAAGGGCTATTACCAGTCATAACCGACTAAAAGATATGTTTTTCAAAACAAACAAAAAATAAGAGAAAGAAAGAAAAGAAACCAAGCATGTAGACTGGGAGAATTGTATGACACAACATGTTTCTGATGATAATATTGAGGGAACGTTTTCCGTTTTCTGAGACAAGCATCTTGAATGTTTAAAGGCTTGAAATGATGGGGTTGAGTTTTGTGACGAAGTTAGCACGACCAACCCTCTCATTAAAATAAAGATCGGCGTTCCTTCTCAGTCTTCTGATGATATTTTTTGGCCTTGTGTCTATAGCTCAAGGTCAGAAAACTCACTTAGAATTCTCATGACTAAGCTAATTTCACTGACTTGGGCAAGGGAGCACTTTCCAATATTCTTTTACAGGCAGTTTTCAGTGCAGAATGGCTCCTAAGGTTTAATATCTTATCCTAATTCAAATCATACACTCCATAATTTCCTGGTATCCAAACAAACCTAGTGGGCAGGCATGAACAAAATTTGGCCATAAACACTAGTAATCAACATTTTCACTCAGGCTCTGATAAGAGGCCTGTGGCTGCAAGGCCGTTTGCCAAAGGACAAAAGCCCTTGTATCAACCTCAGCCAGGAATGTGATTTATTTGAAAGAGGAAAAAAGCAGAAGCCATCTGGGTAAAACCCACTGCCTGTGGCACGAACCTTGACCAGTCCAGTAGAGCCACGATCCAGCACCAGAACCGCTGATGAAGGGGGAAAATTGGACTAAATCACAAACACAATTTGGGCAAAGAGAGATAAAGCAAAATCTTTCGAGTATTTCAAGTGTTAGAGTTAACGTTCCTTTGCTGTCATGACGTTTTTCCTTATTAAACTTTCTGTGTTGCTTTGTCCAGAAGGGTGCTTGGAGCAATTAATGATGATGAGGAGGAGGGTAAAATATTGACAAACACTAATAATTATTGAGCTCAGCTACCATCATTGATAGTCTATGTACTAACCCTTCTGATCCTCACACATGGAAGCTCAGAAAGGTAGATAAATGGCCTGACTTCTCAGAGCCGGCAAATGATGCAACCAGATGAACCCAGATGGTCTGGCTCCTAAATGCTCACTCTCAATTATTACGTCCTGCAATGTCTCCTTAATCCACCCCCACAGCCGATGGGAATTAATTGACATGTAAAAATTCCATGGTGGGTAAAACAGAACTATCACCTAAGGGGTTTCTCTAGTACAGGTAAACGTACAGCAGCCTATTGGTACCGAAATTTAGGATTAAAACCAGTAGCACATTGCAGCATAAAAATGTACTCATTTTAACCCCATATTCTAGTCAATTGAGAGCAAGGAATAGGGCCATGCATTACTGAGTGCCTACCAGATGATAAACATAGTACTATGCATTTCAACAATTTGTTTCATTTAATCAAATAAAGAATGGGGTGTTTAAAGAATGAATCAAAGATTGGGTAGGTAGCCTTTGTGCTTTTTTTGAAAAAAATCTATCATATATATATGTTGTTTATTTGTATTTTTTGGTAATTAAGCGATAATAAAAAGTTCAATAAAACAGCTTGATTTTAAAATCTGTGTTAATTTTTAGGATATATGTAGTCAGGAATTTTTACTAATGTTTTAGGTATTATTGTGATAATGTTCTCTTCTTGACTGTGTAATAATATATTTTAAAATACGTACATTCATGTGCCTCCAGTTCAGTTAGGAAACAATTAGATTGAGTCTTCTCCAATAAATAATAAGCTTCTCCAATAAATATATTCTCTTCATTTCTTTTAATATCAATATTCCTTATTTAAAATTAAGCTTGCGAGAACTATTTGCTGCCATGTCATGCAAAATAAAATGGTGTCATGTTGGTGACAGCTGCTGGGCACTTGTTCTGTGTCACACTCTGTTGTGAGTAGATTAGGCCTATGAGTTGCATTCACCTCCAACTGACAAATTAGGTAGGTGCTATGCCCATCATACTTGTTTTACCTAGTAAGCCTCTCAAATTTGAACTAAGCTTAAAAATTCAGCAATATTAAGAGATTCATTGTATGTAATGAAGAGGATGTAACTAAGGCTGAACTGAAGATCCCACACAAGTTGTTGTCATAATGTGGCAATAAAGGTTATTTTCTTTAAAAAAGATTGCTTCAAAAATAAATGGGAACAAAAGCAAGTATTATCTAGAAGCCAGTTTCTTATTTTCTTAGGATCGTGGGCAACTTTTGTAAGAATGAGAAAATTGGACTTCCTGAAAATGAAATTTTGATGAAGTGCTATTGAAGTCTGAAATTCTATAAAACTCCATGTTATGTTAGAAGGAGTTGACAACTAAAAAGATTATTATGACACAAATATAATTTTACATGTGATATTTCCCCTATGTTGTGGTGTAATGACTATTTCAGTGTTTTCTGTAATATGTAAATCATATTTCCCAACTTTGAAGTCCTGATCTTTGCCCAGTGGATTCCTGAAACCTGGCTTCACTCCAGACTTTCCTTATTCTTTAACTAATGCTGTGCAAGTGTCTTCTACTCTGTGATCATCTTTCCAATCTTCTTGTTTTCTCAACTTGGTTGTAAACTCCTGGGTCAAGTTTCATGGCTTTTAAAACACCTCTCCTCTTATGTCAACTCTATGTTGCCAAAATAATAGTAATTTCTTAATAACTACTCTTAGATTCATTGGCCAATTTATTAACTGTATTATTAACAAGAAGACCAAAGCCAATTCACTATTAAAAGGAGTATGGATTAAGAAAGTTGCTTTCCTTACAAATTTGAGGGGAGTGTTGATCCTCATTTTCTTTTTAAGATTTTATTTATTTATTTTTAGAGAGAAGGAAGGAAGGGAGAAAGAGAGGGAGAGAAACATCCATGTGTGGTTGCCTCTCATGTGGCCCCTACTGAGGACCTGGCCTGCAACTCAGGCATGTGCCCTGACTGGGAATCGAACCGGCGACCCCTTGGTTCTCAGGACGCGTTCAATCCATTGAGCTACACCAGCCAGGGCTGATCCCCATTTTCTTGATAATTAGACTCCACATTTCTCATTTCTTTATAAAAAAAGACTACTTCCTTTGGTAAAACTACTTTAAATTGTTAAGATCTGAACATTGCTATCTTTAAACATTTATTTTGACTCTTTGTAAAGAGTGCACAGGATAACAAATCAAACTTACTGAAATGATTGTGTTCTACAATTTAGGTGAGTAATTTAAAAACTTTGGTGGGTCGACATATTCTGGATCTTTTGGTTTGGATCAGTGCAGATTTCCAAGTGAGTCTGATTCAATAGGTACAGTACATGACCCGGGACTCTATATTTTAAATGAGTTCAAGTTGCATCTTGATGTAGATTATTTTACTAGTTGAGCAATGTTCCTTAAGGCGTTTACAATTTGTGGTTAAAAAATGTGATGAAATTACTTTAAAGAAAAATACATGAATAAGCTACACGTGCAGTACCTATTTTGTCAATCTACTCAGTTTTTGGTGTTTTTTGCATTTGCTTATGACTTTTGTAAAGTTCCAGCTGTCTTTAGCAGTCCACATAGAATATAACTTTCAAGGAAATTTTCTAATGCCCACTCTGAAGTATTCCTCAGCTGCATGAATCAAACCTCACTCACTTCTTTGTAGTGCTTAATATGAACTATTTATGACATTGATTTATACGATAATTTATGGGTGTTTTCCTTATTTTACTTTTTTAATGTATAATCCTTTATTTTTCTAGTGAAAAAGTATCACACACACACAAGTGTAAAGGGTTTCAATATGATAACCTGGAAATAAGTTTTACTTTAATGTTGTACACACAAAAAGAAATATGTGGAGTAGATATAAATTAACCTTAAAGATAAGACAAAATATTACTAAGCAAAAGGCATGCTTTTTTTTGCTGAAGCTGGAACACTTTTTTCTTAAACAAATTGAAAGCTGCAAAGATTTTAGAACCTTTAGTTTCTTAACCTGCAAAAGTTTCTGGTCCCTTATTTTTATAATCATCGTCACCGATTTGTTTTACTTTCATGCTGTTAAGATGGGAAGGGGAGATGACCTGGAAGATAGAATCACATAATAAGAATGCCACCAAATTATTTATTAATTTAGTATTGTTCAGAGCATTTATACTTGGCTATTATATATTTAGGTGAGTAAAGAAAAGAAATCATGCTTTTAAATGTATTTATTGCCATAAAATGAGTATTTACAACCATGAACACTGTAAGATACTGTGTAAAAGTATTTCACCTCACTCCTCTATTAAAACTTAATGAGGACAAAGGCAAATTAAGAAAACCAGAGAACATAAACATATTTAGAGAAAAAATTATAGTCCCAAAATGTAAACCGGGAAGCAAACCTGCCAAATACTGTGATGTTTTTATGTGCACACTCAATCAATGTTCACAATGATCATTTTGCCAACTTGTCACTCTTTTGGGAGGTGAATCTTAAAAACCTTTTGTTAAAAGGGTAAGATCTTATGAAATGGTTTGATTATGGTAAAGTAAGAAGGACACTGGAGAGTGACTTAATGCTGTCTAACCATACAATGGAAAGAATTTGAAGGCGAAAGAGAATCCAGACTGATGTACCATTTTATTTCACGTGCACAGCACTTCAAGCAGAAACAAAGAGGTATAGGGATGAAGCACAGGGAGAGGAAAAGCATTAACACACAGGTGTAATGCTGGAACCTGTAGTTCTGGGGCACTGAATCTGGGTCACACCATGACCTTGGGAAAGCTGATTGCTAATGGGAGCCTTTTGTGCAGCGTGTAGGTAGGAGGAGAGCTGGTGAGACGGTATTGCACGGCAGAAACCAAGGGCAAAGGTGACACACTGCGTCACGACACCACGCCTCCCCGGAGCATCCTTCAGCTATAGCTGGATCCACCCATCCTAAGAGGAACAACGAGGAATAAATCAGTCCAGGGTCTATGTGAGCATTTTATCCTCAATGTAAGAAAAGGAAAAAAAGGAAAATGACGTTGATGAATCTACATTACAAATAGAACTGTCAAAGTAATGAGAGAAAGAACTGAAGCAAAGAAAACGCATTCGCTGATTTCAAGGTAGAATTGGAGGTTAAAAAAATTGAGAAATTATAGTAAAGAGAGTCAAAGGATGCATAACACCAGAAACTATTCCCCAGAAAATGGTAAATAATTAGAAGAAACCACACAAAATAAAATAAAGATGACAAAGACAGATTTCAAGTATACAATACAGAATTATTAACTATTGTTACCACACTCTACCTTTTTATCTGTAGTTAAAAATGGCACAGTGATTGTAAGAAGAAATATGGGTAAGAGTCAACATCAAGACTGACCTTGATTCAATGACTAGATTTGAAGAATAAAGAAATGACACAATTGGCATCTAAGCAGAAAAAAAGACAAGTCTCTGAGATTTCCATTGTTGTTCATGAAGTATTATTACTACCAAAAGTTTTCTCCCTTTGTAAGCATGTCAAAATTCAGAAAAAGCGTATGAACCAAAAGATTTCATGCATTCAACAACAAGCCACAGAAAGCTGTGATGTATTAGAGAAAGGAATCAACAAGGTGTGTGTCCAAGGTGCCAGCTTACTCACTGAAAGCACTTTCCAGCCGGCTGCTCAGTGAGGAGAAATCCAAAAGAAAACAGCATGATTTGCTAAATATAAGAGTCAGATACCAAAGTCTAGGGAGATCAAGGCAGTGAATTCTTTAGTAGGACAGACAAAGAGAGAGAAGAGGGCTTCACGAAGAGAAAAGATACCCAGAGAGAGTCCCTGGAACCTTTGGGTGAGTTCTGATCTGCTCCTACATGAAGTAAAACTACATGAGAGAAGAAAAACAACCGACACAAGCAATAGGCCAAAAGAATTCCTGGAGCTCATACCCTCCTGGGAAGGGTTCACATTGGCCTGAGCCAGAGGGAAAGACGTGTAATATACTGAGCATCAGGAGGAGTTCTCAAATGAATCACACCTTAGTACTGGGCCAAATTAGCTCTAGCATCAAGACTGCTCTGCACTTATCATAACCAAACTTACATGCAAGCCACAAAATAAATCAACTCATCCCAAGCACCTTAACTGCATATCAGAGCAAAACACATTTCTTGTTAAAGCAATAGAACTCAGCATCATGAAATTCAAAATGTCCAGTATAAATTAAAAAATTATCAGAAGTGCAAAGAAGCAGGAAAATTTGATCCGCAAGAAGAAGAAAAATCAGCTGATAGAAACAGACCAATAAAAGACAAAGCTGATGGACTTAGCAAAAAAGAAATAGAAATTGGATCTTGCATCAGCTGCTGTGTGTGCTATGAAATACCTAAGCCCATACAGAGAAATATAAATATGATGAGAAGGAGAACGAAAGCTACAACAAAGGCTCGACTTGCACACTTAGAGAAGAAACGAGGCGAAAACTACACTGGTCATATTGAGACTAGCAGACCCTATGAAAAAGAATAACAGTGAGCTTAAACAGATAGCAATGATAACCACTAAAAATGCAGCACAGAGAAAAACACAGAAGAAAATGGACAAAAATGTGATCTGAGAACAATGTCAAGTTGTCTAAAAATACACGTCATTGGAATAGCAGAAAATGAGTGGAAGACAAACAGTATTTGTAGAAATAGTGGTTGTGATTTTAACCAGATTTGACAAAATGGTAAACCAAGAGATAAAAGAAGCACAGTGGCCACCAAGTAGAATAAATATAATGACCAAATTGAAGAAACCTAGTTATAAAGAAAAAAACTTAAAAATAGACCAAGAAAGAGGCACTTTATTGACATAGAAACTCATAAATTCTTGTCTAAACATTCATGTCATTAGACAATTGAGCAACATTTTAGTACTCAAAAAACAATCTAGAAATCTATTCCAATAAAAAAATTTAAAATCAAATTTAAAAAATGAAGTTGAATGAAGCCATTGCCAACAAAGAAAAGCAGACAGATTTTAGTAAGAACACACATGTACTGGAAGAAATGGCGGACCAAAAATGACAGGAGATGAATGAGCATGTCTTCACAAAGGAGAGAGAAATATTAGAATTGATAAGTATAAGAGGTCTTTTCTCATATTTTAAATAATATTAAAGGTAATTGACTATTTAAAAGAAAACTAATAACCATGTATTCCGAGCTTTATAATCCATCAACAAGAATATATATGACACCAATACAACAGAGAATTATTCACAGAAGTCTATTATTCTCTCTACTATTCATAGAGAGGAAAACACAGAGTTGTAATATTTTAAACTCTATATGAAGTGATATAAATTCATTAGAAGATTGTGTAAATAAAAAAAATACAAATATGGCATCAAAAACACAATCCATGAAAGAAATAATCGATAAGCTGCCCTAGCTGGTGTCATTCAGTGGACTGAGTGCCTGCCTGTGAACCAAAGGGTCTCTGGTTCAGTTCCCAGTCAGGGCACATGCCTGGGTTCTGGGAAATGTTCTCTGGTGTGGGGTGTGTGAGAAGCAACCACACATTGATGTTTCCCTCCTTTTCTTTATCCCTCCCTTCCCTTCTGTCTAAAAATAAATAAATAAAATCTGTTTATAAAAAATAATTGATAAGCTAAACTTCCTTAAAATGTAAAACATGTGCTTTGTGACCAACAGTATCAAGAGAATTAGAACACATGCCAGAGAGTGGAAGAGAATATTTGCATAAGACACATTTAATAGAGGATTACTATCCAAAATATACAAAGAACACTTAAAATTCAACAATAATGAAACAACCTCATTAAAATATGGACCAAAGACCTTAACCGATATTCCACCGAAGAAAATATGCGGATGGCAAATAAACATAAGAAAATATGTCTCATATCATATATCATCAAGGAAATGCAAATGAAGACAAAATACTACCACTCCTATTTGCCTGGCCAAAATCGGGAAACCTGACAACATGTGGAACAACAGGAGCTGTCATTCACTGCTGGTGGGGACCCAAAATAGTGCAGCCCTTGAGAAGAGAGTTTGAAGGATTATTACAAAACAAAACATATTCTTACTATACCAGAGCAGGAAGTGGTGTTCCTTGGCACTTACCCGAAGGAGCTGAAAACTTATGTCTATGCAAAAGCCTACACACAGGTGTTTACAGCACCTTTCTTGTAATTGCCAAAGCATGGAAGCAACTGAGTGTCCTTCAGCAGGCGAATAAATAAAGAAATTGTGGTACCTCCAGACAATAAGGTAGTATTCAACATTAAAGAGAAATGAGCTATGAGGCTGTGAAAAGATGTGCAGGCACATTAAATGCTTATGACTAAGTGAAAGAAAATATCCCCCAAAGGCTGCCTACTGTAGGATTCCAACTGATTAACAGTTCGGAAAAGACAAAACTAGGGAGACAATAAAAAGATCACTCATTGCTGAGGTTGGGGAGGTGGAAGAAGGAGATCAGTGGGCAGAGCACAGAGGATTTTTAGGGCAAAGAAAATACTGTGTATGACTTATAATGATAGGTCTGTGTGAGTACGTCCAAGCCCATAGAATGCACAACACCAAAAGCGAACCCTTAGGCAAACTACAGAATTTGGAGTGATGTAAAAGTTATTTCAATAATGATAGAGGAGGCTGTGCCTGCGTGGGGGTAGGGGGTTTATGAGATTTCTTTGTACCTCCCTCTCAATTTGGTGGTAAACCTACATATTATATCCCTCTCGTATGCTGTTGATAGTAATGGAAGCATAGTCAAAAGAAGTAAAGGGCACAAATTCCTTGAATACAAATAAAAGGTACACATTTTTGCACACAGAGAGAAGTATTAAACACAGTGTACAGCGACCTTCTCCCATCGGAGGAGGGAGTTCCCCAGACTACCATCTGCATAAAGTAGATCGCTCTCACTGCAAAGCCTCTATTGCTATTGTATTCCTCTGGGGTCCCTGCAAAAGCAGACGCTGAGACAAAGACTTGGAGGCAGGGAGTTTATTCAGAAAATGCTCTCGGAAACCTGCAGTGACAGTGGTGAAAGTGAGAAAGGAAATGGAGAAAAGTCAATGTGAGCAAGAGAATATTGCCATGTGCTCAGTCTTGCTGGGGGAATCCAGAACATGTTTTCAAATTATTTCACAGGGAGACAGCAAGACTGGAGCATTTTCTCGCCTACTCTCACCATTTAGCGGATGAAGCCGGCCTAAGAGGCCTTAGTTTTCCTTCTCCAGTTCTGTCTTTGCTCCCGCCTGAGGCTGGGTGGCAATGATCAGCTCAAAGAAGCTCACACACCCGGGGTAAGTGGGACACAGGCCTGAGATCAGGAGGCTGTTAGTGAGCTGGAAACAAGTGACTTTCAGGTGGATAGAGTGGGCCCAGGAGAGAGAGCACCAGCTACCATCAGTGTCTTTTACAGCCAGTTTTCATTTTCTTTTTCCAACACGTGTTCTCTGTGTTGGGGGTCCTCAGGGGCACGCTCAGGTTTGATGATTCACTAGAAGGACTCACATAATTCAGAAAAGCTGTTTTTTCCCCATATTTGTAGACTATTACAATGAATAGATACAGTTTAAAAGCAGCAAGAGCAAAAACGCACATCAAATGGAGTCCAGGAAAACCCAGATGTGAGCTTCCAAGTGTCCTCTAGCAGCAGAGTCTTTTGACAGCACTTAATTCTCTTAGCAGTGATGTGTGACTTGCTGCCCACCGAGCCTTGGGGTTGAGGCTTTTATTGGGGATCCGTCATGCATGCACACAGTGCCCATGTGACTGAGCTACTCAGTTTCCACACTCCTCTTTCCCCAGCAGAAGTCAAATTGATGCAGCGTGGTGCAAAAGCCCAGGCATACAGAAACTGACGTTCATGAGAAATCACACTGTTAGCAGAATCTGTCCTGTGGGGTCTATGCTTTCAGGTACTCAAAGACTCTTATCAGACAGGGAACAGGCTCCCAGTTTATATTCCCAAGAGGTGGCTAAGGCCCATTCCTGAACTGAAGACCTTGAGAACAGTACAAAGCGTTGGGCAACCCGCATCTGCTGAATTAACCCTTTATTGCATACCTCCCAAGATACTTTTGACCTTTTCAAACCTTTGACAATGTGCCAATCAAGATCAAGTAACTGGTAACAGTGTGTTCCTCAGTACTTGTTCAAATTTTAATTAAAAGTCCATTTTCTTGACAAAAAATACTTATAATTTTGACTCATTCACACTGGACAGTTATTGTTGCGCTGGCTGTTGTCATTTTTTATTTGACAATCAAGGGAAAAGAGATCAGTGTCCCTGACTAAGTAGTCAGATGTTACATGTTTTAAAAATGTTTGCAGCGCACAGATGCAACTCTTGTGGCACGCCGGTTGAAAATTACTGGAGTAGATAACCGACTTCAGGCAGCTTCAGCTCTCCACAGAAGCCCAGGCCTTTAAACCCTCAGAAATCTGCACATTTGTGATTCCCAGGTACCCTCTCAATAAGAGCCCAGTGTCATTGTTTATATTCACTCAGGGAGACAGAAATTATCCTCTGATAATTCCAGCATGATTAAAAATGATATATAACTGTGGTATCATTTCCAAATTTACATTTTACTGACTCATGTTTAAATTAAGTTGACATTGCACTGGCTGGTGTGGCTCAGTGGATTGAGAGCCAGCCTGTGAACCCAAAGAGTCTCTGGTTTGATTCCCAGTCAGGGCACATGCCTGGGTTGAGAGCCAACTCCCCAGTAGGGGGCGCAGAAAAGGCAACCACACATTGATGTTTCTCTCCCTCTCTTTCTCCCTTCCCCTCTCTCTAAAAATAAATAAATAAAATATTTTAAAAAGTAAAATAAAATAAACTGATATAAAGATACAATAAGTGCCCTGGCTGGTATAGCTCAGTGGATTGAGCGTGGGCCTGCGAACCAGAGGATTGCGGTTCAATTCCCAGTCAGGGCACATGCCTGGGTTGCAGGCCGATTCCTTGCAGGCCAACTACCAGCAGGGGACGCACAAAAGGCAACCATACATTGATGCTTCTCTCCCTCTCTCCTTCCCCTCTAAATATAAATAAATAAATAAAATCTTAAAAAAATACAATAAGTACTCAGGACTTTAGTAAAGTGAAGGATTATTCTTGTTTGTATGAAAGATAAAATGAGGTTAAGCAGCTATAGAGAAGTTAAAAAGTGACAACGAAATGCTTTGTGTTTATTCATGTAGCATTTAATTTTTTATTGCTACCATGACTATGGGAAATTGTCAAGGAATACCCCACATAAAATTATAGTTTAATGATATAGGCTGCAAGCACAGGGAGAGTTTCTTCCCAAAATGTCAGGCAGAGAATTACCAAAAATCTAGCTAATTAATTTCAATGCCTTAATTGTAGTTATTTTACCTAGTTCTTTTTCTTCTTGCTCGTTTTTTTCCCCTTATGCTTTTAAATACAAGGCAGCTTCTCAGATATTTTTAAAAAATGTTTACACACACTGGTGTTTACACCACACAAAAAAGTTGAATTAAGAACCTGAGGTTTAGTTAACACGAAGAAGTATGTTAAATTATTAACGAAGAACAAACAGTGTGTCTGCTTATTATAACACATACCCTGAAGTGGGCAGAAGCAGGCCCCCTCCAAGCCAAGATTCTGCCTCCATTGGCTTAGAAGTTTATTGTAAAACATTTCTGAGCCAAGGACATTTAGAGGAGCAATGCCAAGTCGGTGCGAAGGTGCCAGTGTGGAAGGATCTTTAAAAGATGGAGACTTCATCATCGAAATAACTGGAAGTACAATTCATGTCACGTCAATTTAACTGGAGACATCTGTTACCAAGGTACAGAAGCATATCTGTCTATTAATTTCTAAGTGGAACTATTTGGGTCGCGCTCGCCCACTTAGTTTTAATAAAGGCCCTATAAAAGCCCTTTTTCAAATGCTATTTTTTTATGAAGCCAAGTTTCAATCCCTGCTGTTCTTGGTCATTACTTTAATTTTAAAATATAGGTAGAGAAGAACGGGGTACAAAAGAAATCTTAACACTCATTGGAAGGCTATCATTTCTCAAGAGATGTTTTCCCTCGCCAGAGTGAAACCCAAAACCTCTATATTACCACAGGCCCCCGTGCAACCTTCACTGGTCTATTTTCTCCACTACGAATCTCCTTTAAACTGGTCTTGAAATACAGTATGTTTCCATGAAACATTTATTCAGTTACTGTCCATGAAAACCTCCGACCTTTTAATGAGAGCAGAAATGATGATGAGTAGGTTAATGATAGAGTTTCTGAAAATCAAAGTCTCTTTAAATGAGATTTAAAATGATGGGAAAAGACAAGGAGACACATTAGCCGTAACAAATAGAGTGTTTGGGCAGATAAACCTTAGAGATACATCAGTGAGTAGAATCCCAAGTTTTAAGGGATAAATAGTTCGTGCAAATTTTTTTCCTTCAATAGTTGATTCATCGTTTAATTTAACTTATCAAATGACACCTATCTCACTTAAAATAATGGTTCTTCTCACCATATGCCTTGTAGTCTGATGTGTTTTATACATAACTTACAGACCATGCAATGAGTCTAATTCTCTATCATGCGATGTGATAAACTATCCACCCTCACATGCCCCCAAACCCACAAAAGGCAGCAGTCGGTAACTTCCTACCATCATAGATGGTTGAGAGATAACCTGATTTCAGTTGTCGCTTCAGGGGAGTTTCTCAGTGAAGGCATCGGCGGGAGAGGCAGTTTACAAAGTACTACTTGGTTCTAATATCGGTACAAGTTGCGCAGCTCAAGAGCAGAGGGGACTTTTGGACACCTTTTACAACCTGATACGGAGTCACTGTCAGCCGTGTGAAGAGCTATATCAGGACTGAGGTAAGGGGGCCCGTGCTGCCCAAAACCTTGAGTCTGGACAGCCACAGAAGTGAGACCTCCACCCCTAGATAGAAAAGGCTGGAAAACACTTGCTTTATACATGCTGGGTGTAAAAACTCAAAACTCCGCCCACGCAATACTCGAGTCTGGCTGTACCATGGGTCATGCTCAGAGCCATGTTGGACTTCTACCCCACCGTACATGTGCCCCAACTTCAGCTGCCTGGCTTGAGACCAATGCCCCCTCTCCACCTGTAGACCCACCAGTGACCAGAACTTCATGCCGGGCGCTCGCTCGGCTCATTTCTACCACACAAGCTTCCCCTCTCTGTGTATAACCTGCGTGTGACTCTGCTGGTTTATCGGGGAGGTCTACTCTAAAGACACAAACCTGCATGACTCCTTTTGGGGACACCCTCTTGCTTAGGACAAAAGTTCAGAAGTCGTGACTGTATAGGTTATTTCCTCTTAGTTGATTCGAAATGTCACCCTTAGCGGAGCCCTGTTGGCCTTCCATAGGTCCGTTGTTAGAAGATTATCTATTCGATTTATCGTACTCCTAGAATAACTAAGAAAGCATCTCATGTTTTCCTTTGTGGGGCCGACTTTCCTAAACCTAGTATTTCAGTTAAATAGAATTATTTAAAATGTTAAAGCATTTAATAATAATTTGTTCAGTAGGTTTGAGTGAATTTTGCACATTCCTGTCAATTAATGTGAAGTTTTCCAGTTAAATACGGAACACAGTATCAGAGAACTGTCGAAACCCAGGTGCTCAAGTGAAGCTATCACTGTGTATTGATTAGAAGGTCCTCAGTAAAAACTCGTTACTGTTCTTTCTTGCTCCAAACCTACACACCATGATGTTAAGTCCAATTGTTTGATAAGTTAATATTTTGTGTTAGTTGACTGAAAACTGTGCTGTATATTTAGGTACTAACAGTTAAATACAGGTTTGCACATTAAATTTAGTCAGTTGGGCTGAAGGTGACCTCTCAGACTTAGAAAAAAAAGCGTGCTCTTCCAGCTACTTATGCAAAGCACTGCTGCAAGGCCAAGGCTAACTTAGCAGAGCAGGACGCCATTTTTATATTTCACTAAAATTTACCAGACCCCAGGCCAATAGTAAGCTTATACAGTAAAGTAAAAACCATTTGTATTTTAACTTTCAACTATTATTTCAAACTTAACTAAATCACACATTTGAAGTATTTTTACTTGTTCTTATAATATCAAATTTTAATCTATTTTTCCACGTAAGCTTGGAAATTAGATTTTAAACACCGAAACTGTGTATTGACCAATACAAAGTAGTTACCAATCTCCATTTTGAACAGAAGCCAATCTACTTTGTGGGGGGGCAATACATAAGTTAATTAATAAAGCACTTTTAGTATGTTTAAAAACACTTTCATGAAGTATTTGGAAAATATTCCTTTAGAAAATACCAATCTCAAGATGAAACTATAAAACAATTTCAACATTAAGCCAGCGTTTGATGTTATTAGGTGAATTGTTTTATTGTGACTGTATTTAAAAGAGTAAATCGGCTGTGTTTTCAACTTGTGACCATCTCTCTCTCTTACACTATAATTGCCAAAACCACGAATGTCAGGAACAACAGCTCGACTGTTCTCTTGCCTCCCTTTGGAACTTGGGATGCAAATAAATGACTAGTTGCTACCCAGTATGTGGAGCTGGAATCAGAAGTTGCCTTATTCTGTCTTCAAGAAAGGCACCCCACCACTAAGGTGACAGGAAGTGCTCCAAGTTAACCCTGAGTTCTGACTTAACCTCTCGCATAAATACGCAGGTGTTGACAGTGTAAACAACCTCTTATTGGAAAAGACAAGAAAAAATAGTTCTTTTAAATAATGTGTCTGGGGTGAAAAGGACAGGGGAAAGTAAAAAAAAAAACCCACCATAAAACCTTATATCATTGTGGCATTAAAAGGATAAAAAAGACTTCAGGATTAATATAATTTTACCTCACACATTGCACACTCTCTGCTACTCACACATTGTACACTATTCAAAAAATAAGAAAAGGAATCTTTATAACAATTGTCAAGGATATCAACTATAGTGACATCACACAAGAACAGAAGGTAGTATAAAATTAAAGTATTAACATTAGAAGTAGATCTACTTTTTTAATGTAACTGCTAGAGAAGCGAAGTTAGTAGTTACATGGAGTGACAGATGGAGGGATGAAAAAATTCTGCACTTATAAAAATGTCGATTACTCCTAATGACACTGAAGGCAGACTATTGTTGAGAAAATGGATGGAGAGGTCCTGTTTTGGACTGAGCCGTGCCAACCTAAGATCCTGGTGATCTTTTCTCTCCGATGCTTGTCCTCTTTTTTTTTTTTAAAGATTTTATTTATTTATTTATCTTTAGAGGGGAAGGAGAGAGGGAGATAAACATCAATGTATGGTTGCCTTTCCTGCCTCCCCTGCTGGGAGTTGGCCTGCAGGGAACCGGCCTGCAACCCAGGCATGTGCCCTGACTGGGAATCGAATCCTCTGGTTCGCAGGCCCGCGCTCAATCCACTGAGCTACACCAGTCAGGGTCCGATGCTTGTCCTCTTTATCAACTTTCAAATTAAGTTCTTGGTTTGGATCATCAGTGACTCCTCTAGAGTCAACCTATTCAACATAGAAGATTTAATGCTAGGTTTGGTTTTCAACCTCTTATTTCTGAATCTTTGTTTTTGATCTAAGTTTAGGATTTTTAGGGTTTTTAAATTTTTCACTTCTTTTAGAAGAGGTGGATCTAGGTAATCAATACAATACAATTTATTTGTATCGCATTACATTTAGGTGTGGTAATTCACCCTTTAAGCACATAAATGTAATGATAAAGTCATAGATAGTTTACATTTGTGAAGAATTTTCAAATCAAATTGAAAACATAAGAGATTGCTAACAGGGCTGACTTCATAATGAAAAANTTATAACAATTGTCAAGGATATCAACATTATATGACATCACACAAGAAAAGAAGGTAGTATAAAATCAAAGTATTAACATTAGAAGTAGATCTACTTTTTTAATGTAACTGCTAGAGAAGCGAAGTTAGTAGTTACATGGAGTGACAGATGGAGGGATGAAAAAATCCTGCACTTATAAAAATATCGATTACTCCTAATGACACTGAAGGCAGACTATTGTTGAGAAAATGGATGGAGAGGTCCTGTTTTGGTCTGAGCCGTGCCAACCTAAGATCCTGGTGATCGTTTCTCTCCTATGCTTGTCCTCTTTTTTTTTTTTAAAGGATTTTATTTATTTATTTATCTTTAGAGGGGAAGGAGAGAGGGAGATAAACATCAATGTATGGTTGCCTTTTGTGCGTCCCCTGCTGGAAGTTGGCCTGCAGGGAACTGGCCTGCAACCCAGGCATGTGCCCTGACTGGGAATAGAACCGCAATCCTCTGGTTCGCAGGCCTGCGCTTAATCCACTGAGCTACACCAGCCAGGGCCCAATACTTGTCCTCTTTATCAACTTTCAAATTAAGTTCTTGGTTTGGATCATCAATGACTTCTCTAGAGTCAACCTATTCAACATGGAAGATTTAATGCTAGGTTTGGTTTTCAACCTCTTATTTCTGAATCTTTGTTTTTTATCTAATTTTAGGATTTTTAGGGTTTTTAAATTTTTCACTTCTTTTAGAAGAGGTGGATCTAGGTAACCAATTATACTTTATTTGTATCTCATTTACATTTAGGTGTGATAATTCACCCTTTAAGCACATAAATCTAATGATAAAGTCATAGATAGTTTACATTTGTGAAGAATTTTCAAATCAAATTGGAAACATTGAAAACATAAGAGATTGCTAATAGGGCTGATCGCATAATGAAAAATATTAATGACTTCAATTTTTTGAATAATGACTTCAAATTTAAAAAATTAATCTTATTTTTGGGCTGACGTATAGTTTTTGATTTCTAGCAGTCTTCCATCCTTACTCTCCAGGCAGGTTAGTAATTTCCTGGCGAGATTGGTGCAAATTGATAGTGGATGAATTAAAACTTCGGTTTTGAGTTTCTTTACTACTTGAAATTCCCTCAGTCTTGACCTCTCAGCACAGGGAGTGCTGAAGTTTTTAAAAAAAATTTTCTCCCACTTATTTGTACATTTAGTGATGTTAATGTGTATTTAATGATATGTATTTTAATATTGTATTTCCATCATTTCCCCATATACTGTGTAATGAGTTCTTAGAATACAATATTAGATATGCTTAATTTTTAAATTGAGAAAATTATCATTGGAATAATAATCCTTTATTAAATGAGTTTTGGCTTTACTGTATAATGTAGATTATATGGTAGAAATAAAACATTAAATATGTAATATTAAAAAACAACTTAATTTTCAAAAGTAAGTAGCTTAAAAAGAGCTTTATTCATTTTATAAAGCAAAGAACTCTTTGAGTAGTCAAAGTGTAATGACTATGGACGGCCACATAAATACAACCATTAAACTATATTATAGTCATGGGCCTTTCCTGATACCTGGGGCCACATTCTCCTGACCCACCAGTTTCTGTGAAACTGTGTGGTTTATATCAGGCAGTTTTCCAGATTTTTACCTCCAGCAAGTACCCTGGAGATTTTCTAGGCTTCTCCTTCTCAAAGCTTCCTACGAAGTTCAAAAATGCTGTTTAGTCTGCATATAGACCGAGGTAGAAAAGTAGATTTTCCAGGAGTACAATTCACTTAAGGTGGGGCCAAAACTCAGGAAACAAAAGCCCACCCATTCCATTCTTTAGAAGAACGATTCTGAGTTACGTTCTGCAGAGTTCCTCAAAGGGTAGCGGGATTGATTCCATTGATGCCAATGGTGGTAACAAACAGTAATCTACACTTCGTTGGCTTTTCTCCCTTCCCAGTCTCACTCTTCCTACTCGTTATTTCTGCTTCTAAGAAAACCTAAATAAAATATCTGTGCTATGTGTCTTCTACAGGTTCTAGGGAAACCAGAAAATTATACAGCTTTACACCATGCTGCTATGTTTTGCCTAGAGAAATAGAACCGCTTGTAACACTTTGTTTGAAAAGTAGAAGTTCGCTATTGTCAAAGTATTAAACTTCTTGTAGCCTTCACAGGCATCTACCACGGGGATTTCCATCACTGTGATAGTCTTATAGCCACAACTTCACTCCCATAAGGATCCCTTACCTGTTAGTGTAGGTTTTAGTACATTATAGTCATTGATGGAATGTGTTATAAGTGTGAGGACTAATTGTTTCTATTCTATTTTTTGTAAGATTAGTTATCACTGGGTAGATAGTGGCAGTAAATAAAATTAAATTCAATAAACTCAGCTATGGGCAAACATTAAGGACATTATTATTATATAAAATATTGCATGTAATCAGAGTACTCATGCTTTTTCTGTAAAAGTATTTCAAATTACTGGCATCATTACGAAGGAAAGTATTTAAACACAATCTGAATTCAAATACTAAAGCAAAATGGTATTTCCAGTAACCTATATTCTACTATTACTAATATGTACTTCTTTAACTTTGGATGAGCAAATTTACTTCAAAATATTTTTCACAGGCATAAAGCATTTCATGTTCTTATGTGCAAACCATTTCTACATTTATGCCAAGACAACCATATTTCAACAAAAAATTCAATTACTGTTGGAGAAGAAACAATGGATAATGTGCAGGTTTAAAGAAATATTTTTAGAACCTCACAAGAGTTACCTCATTAGAGGAAGTTGATTCACCTCTAAAATTCCAGATCAAATGTCAAATTGAAATAGAATAGAATACATAACCTTGTACCAGTCTCATTTTTTTGAAAAAATCCTGCTTTCAGTTAGGCTTTATATTCACTATTAAAAATTGCCAATACATAATGAAACCAACTATTCATCAATAATGAGTATATAACAGCACCTTTCCCCGTAAAATAGTATACAATAACTTCAACAGAATAACTGTGAGTGATAAAAATATGTCCTCATGTGTATTTACTTCAAGTATGCTCTATAAAATTACAGATTTAGTTTGAACACACAAAAAATATTGTGCCATTTTTGTCATTTAACAAAAAACGCTCTTTAAATGTAAGGAATATTTTTGAACATTCAGTTAAAATAAAGTCTTTGAATGACACTGGATTTGGAAGACAAGCTCATATAGATTGCAAACATCTGTAAAAATGCATATATTCCATGTTAAATAGTGTCAAGATATGAGATGATGAAGTTGCTTGTGAAAATATGAATCTCACAGTTTCATTGGCCCAATTTCATGGCCCCAGTGCGTAGCATACAGCACAGCACACTGTAAGTGGTTAATAAATATTTGCTATTTTTATCGCCTGTTTAATTCATGAGTAGGATATCTTATTTATTCTTTGGCAGATCTGATTTTAATTATTCCTCAGGACATTTTTTGGTTATTATTTTCATGTTTTTATCTCAATAGATTTAGAAAATATATGTTATAAATTTGATTGCATGAAGATAATATTTTCTCTGATAGAAATAATGTTTGTTAACTTCTCATATTGTCTACATGAGTAGATAATGTAGGTCATCCAAGTTTGCTGAACGTTCGGTCTTAGCTTCCAGCGGTTGAAATTCACAGCCAATGCAGCTGTTCATTTTATCAGACTTGCATTCAATTTCAGTTTGTACTTAAGGGTGTTCCAAGAATTACCTTCCAAGTTTTTTCTTTGTTTCTTCCATTTTATCATCAGGGTTTCTCCTCTGTATTAAATGCTATAACATATCTATTAAGCTCTGCTAAGATTTAATCATTATATGTCTTACATTTATTGTAGGTACAAGTGGCAATGGAGTAGTCACCCTCTTTGGCGAGTGCATCTGAGAGTTTGCAGAAAATGACAAAAGAATGATGGTCATATGGGTACATAAAACTAGGGGATAGAATTTTTAGGGAAGCATTGTCAGTTCCTCTTCTTAGTATGGTGCAATTTTATATTTCCATAGATAATGAAATACTTTCTATAAACATAATCAGATAGAATGATATATCTATGAAATAATTGAGATAAGTAATTAATTTCCTAAGTTATTAGAGAAATTCAAATTAAAACCACAATGGGATATCATCTCACACCTGTCATAATGGTTATCATAAAGAACCGACAAGTGACAAATTCTGGCGAGGATGTGGCCAAAGGGGAGCCCTCACACACTGTTGGGGGAAGAGGAGAGTAAATTGGTGTGGCCACTGTGCAAAACCGCATGGGGGTTCCTCAAATAATTACCAATACAGCTACTTTGTGACCCAGCAATTCCACTTCCGGGTATTTATCTGAATAAAATGAAAACACCATTTCAAAAAGGTACATGCACCCCTATGTTCGCTGCAGCACTAGATTCAGTAGCCGAGACATGGAAACAACCCGAGTGTCCTGTAATAGACGAATGGGAAAAATGTGATGTACAGGCTCTGGCAGAAGCAAGGTTTGCTGGAGTGTGGTTGCTATTAAACCACTCTCAAGCCAAGGGTATTATTTAGTATTATTTAGTGTGTAATAATTTATAGTTTTAATTTGAATATTTCACCTAAACTGTCACATAGTGTCATGCTTGAATGTGATATTGTGATGTCAGAGAATGACATGCTTATGATTTCATAATAAAAGATTTTGTAATGAAAGAGGGATGTTATCGTTCTGGGTCCTGCGTGTGTGTATATGATTCAGCCATAAAAAAGAAGGAAACCCTGCCATTTGTGACAACATGGTGATACTAGAGGGTATGATATTAAGTGAAATAAGTCAGAAAAAGACAAATATCATGTGACTTATATGAGGGATCTAAGAATTGGAAAACAAATAAATAAACAAAGCATAATAGAAAGAGACACTAGATGTAGGAAACAAACTGGTGGTCATCAGGGGAGGGGATGGGGAAAGACAAGTTATTACATTATACCTCTTATGTTAAGGCAAATTAAATTCGAAAGATCTAAAATTCTATGTGAGGAAAAGATCTAACTGTAGCAGTGTAGAAATGTAGTGTCCAAAAAGGAGTTTGAAAAAAATATTTGACATCTTATCTATTTTAATCACATTTTATCAATCTTGAATTGGATGTATGAAGCAATGCATTATAAGAGAATAGTTATAGAAGACATACACTTTTTCATGCTTATTACATACAATTCTTATGAAACCTATTCTCTTTCATTGTGTAAACACATAAAGTATCTTAAAAGACAACGGACAGATTTATGAAGATAAACTTTTCTTCTCCCCTTCGTGCCAATGATGCTGTAAGCTGTAAGGAGGGCACAAGGCCTCTGATAAGACCCCCAACCTCCGCTGGGGGTCACCTCAACTGTAGCCTGTGAGACCCTGAGCAGAGAACCCAAGTAAACCTCGCTGGGATTCTTGAGCCGTGGAAACTGTAAGATAGCAAATGGACACTGGTTTAAGCTGTTAAATTTGTGGTAATTTGTCACGCAGCATACAACAGTAATGCGTTCTGTGTGTGGCTCTATTCTAGGGACCCACAGCCTTGACCATGGGATACATTATGTACAAAAATGACAATACAAAGTGAAATTATGTAAGGCTTTATGGGAGAGGTTAAAATAGATGAGTAGAAATTCAACAGAAGGAGTGAGAAGGGTTTTTTCTGTGTGTGAAGGGGTCAGCGGTATTTCATAAAGAAGGCAGCCCTGTGTTCATTTAAAGTACAAAAGTTCCTCTAGAGGATCATAGGAAAGGCATCAGAATTGATGAGTTATATGAATGAAGGCGTGTTGGCAGCTGCACGCAGTCCAGTAAGGTATTTTCCATGGGTTGAATCTAGAGTATGTTACGGGGAACAGTGAGGATTAGGGTTGATAGACTAGGTAGATTAGGTAGTTGGTAGACTTTTAGATAACTGTACATAGTGTGGGTTTTCACTGAAGATGTTTTTGAAGGGCAGGAAATTGAGATGGTTTTCCACTTACTACCTCTGTGATCTTGCACAAATCACTTCCCCAAACTCACTCCTCCCTTCTATGAAGTAGGTAAGGAAAGACCTACCCTGAATGTGGTGTGGCTCATGTGATGATAAAGGTACCTTTGCTTCATACAGAAAGGGCCCGGAGGTTATCACCTACAGCATCTCTGGCCATAGAACAGGGGCTAAACTGGAGGAAAGACGATGACAAAGACAAGTTCAAAGGTACTGCAGTGATTTGGGACTAGCTGTCAGAGGCAGTGGGAATAAAACACGAGATAGGTGGGAGAAGGTGGAAAGCTACAAAGAACCAAGCACATTTTCTTGCCAACATAAAACATTTCTACAAGAAAAAGAGAGTACTATAAGATATAAAAAGTTCAATTTTTTTCAATGACAACATCCTTGTTCTTAATCTTGGGTGCTCTCTGGTGTAGGATGTCAGTATCATATCCAATATTTTTATTATTATAGCACCCCAGGCTGAGCTGATTTCATTTGCTAATAAAAGTGATTAAAATTTTGAAATATGGCATGATGTGATCACATCTGTTCTTGCAAAACATAAACTTCATGGCACATGGAAAGCTGATAAGAGCCAACGAAGTAAGGCAGGATAAATTACTACTGTACAATTTGGTGGAGAAACCATGAGGTTTATATAGGAGTCATAATGGTCAGAATAGAAATGGTATAATAGTCTTGGCTGATATAGCGCAGTGGATTGAGCACAGGCCTGTGAACCAAAGGGTCACCAGTTTGATTCCCAGTCAGGGCACATGCCTGGGTTGTGGGCCAGGTCCCCAGTTGGGGCCTCATGAGAGGCAACCACGCATTGATGTTTCTCTCCCTCTCTTTCTCCTTCCCTTCCCTATCTCTAAAAATAAATACATAAAATCTTTAAAAAAATAAATGGTGTAGCACTTCTAGACATAGTCCAATGATGGAATATTGCCATAACTATGGAATATGGGATATAAATATTTTACCATATTCATATCCCCTATTCAAATGATGGAATAAATATGGCAAAAAAGGTGATTCCAATGGTATCCTGGGGACAGTTTACATTGACTCCCATGAGCAGATTTGGCACATCTGTCCCTAACTTCCTATTGAGAGATATCAAATTGTTAGTTTAATTAACCATGGTGCGAATCATCACATTACAAATCAGGGAATTTTAAGGGGGGAACTGGTTGTTAAACATGTACCAGAATACCACTGGACGATGCTTAGTCTTCAAACTAAGCAACTAAAAAGATGGTAGTTCTAGGAATTAAAAAAGGTAAATCAAAACAAAGACTATTTGAATAGAAAAAAACCATAAATGAGGTAAAGGAAGCGTGATTTTTCTGGTTGAGACAGAGGAAAAGTCTGCTTGAGAGGCTCTCGGATTTGAGGGAGCAGAGGTCAGAGCTACGCTTGGTACCCGTTCTACATTCCACTGATATTTGTTGAAGAACTAACTTGTGTGCCCTCCAATGTGGAAACCAAGTAGAAAACTGGAAATATAAAATTTGAAGATAGAACTACATACACAACTAGACACATACATGCACACTATAAAATCATCTATATGCAGTAGTAGCAAGAGAGATCATTAAGGAAATGTGAGTGGGTTATAAAGGAAGATAAAAGGCAACATTTTGAGCTATTTTGACAGTGCCACTGTATTGCCAAAATCTGGTGGGGGGAGGTGAGAGATGGGATGAGATATTGTAGCACAAGGAAGCAGGGAATCTGAGAATCTGCCAGAGGGTTTGATGAATTGCGATCTGTGGAGGGGTGATGCTGGTCAGATGGTTGGGGCAGAACCTGGACATAAGATTTCCCCCATGTGGTCATTGTGAAAATCCCCAGGAGGGCGTGTTCACACAGGGTTTGAGGATTCCGCTCAGCAGTCCTGATCCAGCAGGAAGTCCACACAGGAAGTCTGCAGCCTGTTCTTTCAGAAACACTGTGGGAGGAATTAAGAAGCGCCAGGAAACAGGATACCGAACTGTGAGGTTAGAAGGGTATGCTTCTCTTTCGTGCATTTTGGCAATAACCGGAGAAGAGAGAAACATTGGAATTTTGACTGGCAATGGGCTCATGAAGTATAATTTCAGGTTAGGAATGATTTGGATATGTTGATGAAAAGAGTTTGCAAATCAGAATAGAGGAAAAGACTAACAATGCGCAAGAAAAAGAAAAAAATAAGCATAGTGTGTCCATGGAGGAGGGGGGCATGGTTACTCACTTTTAGGGATGGCTAGGGAGAGAACAGTGTTGACATTTAAAGTAAGAAAAGAAATGTTGTTAAAGGAAACATTTACATGTTGAACATATTGCACCATATCGAGTTGATAAAAGTAGCACTTGCCACTGAAGATTTCTGTCATCCTACCAGGTAAAATAGGTATCAAAGGAAAATGAGAAGTGTTCCTTTCAAAAGGCCAATTGTTAGTTTTCCTCCAGGGTTTAAAACTTGATTCGTACTCAAAAGGTTTTTAAATACTTTTGTTTTCAAAGAGGTATAGTTAATGGCAAAGCTCTACCCGTGTCCTAGAGGTAGCTATAAAATGAAGAATTCACAGTATGATTTGACCACCTGATACCATTCTGGAGATTTCAAATAGAAAGGTCTTTTATGTAAGGAATCTTTTAGAAAGGTGTTAGGAAGGCATTGAAAAGGGTAGAGGGAGTTTTACCCGGAGGCTAGGAAGATACTTCCTTCCCTGGACGGAGGCCGTGAACCTTTCCTGGCCACTGAGAACAGGCATTGCTGAGGAAGCTGCTGGTAACACTGTCCTTGCTGCTGGGCAGGAGCCAGACTGGCGGCTGCTGCTGGACCTTCTGATGGTTCTGGCACCCACAGTTCCAGCTGCTGCACCTGCTCAAGCTGGAGGCATCATCCCGTCCCCCTTCCTCCCACTTCTAGTTTATTGCAAGTGTCTCACAGGCCAACTTTAGTTAACTTCCCTTTTGCAAGGGAGTCTTGGAAGTACCGTTTTCAACTAAGGCCCTGTGATTCTGAGAAGAGCCCAGAAAGATGAGAATTAAACTTAATGCTGATAGGCAATGTCCACATCTGTTTATACCTACCTCCCCAAAGGGGAAAGATGGGATGCTTGAGGACGTATAAGGATGATTGGAATAACGTAAGAAATGCTATGTAGATAAAGTGTTATAAAAGACTGCCTGCATGTTACCCAAGTTGTAAGATTCAGATATTTCTTCCTACCTTTTCCATGATATTTTTATCAGTGATCCAATCCAGAGCTTTTCTCATGAACATCAAACAAAACACACACACAAACACACACACACACCTATCATCCATCCATCTATCTATCTACCTACCTACCTACCTACCTACCTACCTATCACCTATATATCATCTTTCTATGCCTTTATATCACCTATCTCTGCCTTTATATTTATGAGGCAATCAATATTTTGAGAGTTTCCAAAAAGTAGATTATCTATCTGAGAGTCATAGCATAGCACAGCATAGATTGATTTCTTATTGAGATTTTTCAGAAAATTGTTATGAATTGTTTTCTATGTGCATTGCACTAGGTTCACCAGAAAGCAAAATGATCAAGCAGGTCAGCCGACATTTACCGACAACTGATTTTGTGTTTAGAACTTTCCTGAGTGGTGTATAATATCCCATGACATCCTTGTAGCTACCCTATTAAGTATGGACTCTTATCATATCCACAGCCAGGATAATAAAGAAAAACCCAAACAGCAACAAAACAGGAATCACAGAGAGTTTATGCAGCTGTTCTAACCTCACCTTTCATAAGTGGTACAGTGGTCAGGGAACAGCATCTTACAGTGTTTAAGGGAAATGCAGTAGGCGTGAAGACATTTTAGGATAAAGTAAAAGCTCTGTGTACCACAAGCATTAAACAGAATGGGTTAAGAAAGTACTAGAAATGACTTTTTTCTATGTCAGTATGAATTCCAGTTGCACAGTCAATATTCCAATTCTTAGTCTCTATTTAAATGTATTTTCTGAAAGGGTTTTATTAAGATCACCTAAAAGGTGTATGTGGTGTGTGAACTTTTTCAGGATCATTTTTTTGACCTGTTTGCTTCACGCATCATTGGACATTTACAACACACTTTTAGTAAAACAGTGACATCCTACTAGTGCTGAGACCATTATAAAATGTCTACATTTAGAAAAATTAATGCTTTTGTATGATTAAGGTGTGTTGAAGTCTTGACAGCATTTCCATTCTACCAAGCAAAACTGGAGAACTCTGAAGCGGAACACACATGTGTATATCATGTGTTTATACATACATGATATGCCATGTGGCATAGAAAACAGTCACATAAGAGCAAACAGTACCATTCCACTCCTTTTGAGATCAGACCACACTCTGTAAACTTCTCTAATTTCTCTGCGCCGACCTTTGGGTGCTAACCGGACTTCTGATCACTATCCCAGTTGGTCGGTTTAATTCTCCCAGACAGCCTGTGCAAACGTCGGGTCAGAATGACCCAGACAAACCAACCAAATAATGTCAGATCATTATGTTTTAATTAAATCACATGTTTAGATAATCAGACTGGTTCTAAGTGCTAATGTACTGTTTTTTCTCCCAATTTACATTTACATAACTATACATGCATTTGGGGAGGCAAATTTCATGAGTTTTTTTTCTTGTGAAATGAAGAGAAAGAAAAAACAAACAATGATTTAAACAAACAAGGGCTAAAACATCAAAGAGTTGGTGGCTAAGAGTTAGGATGGCCCTGGCCAGTGTGGCTCAGGAGGTTGGAGCATTGTCACATAACTCAAAAGGTTGTGGGCTCAATTCCCGGTCAGGGCATATCTTAGCTCGCAGGTACCATCTTCAGTTGGGGTGCATATGAGAGGCAACTGATCAATGTTTCTCTCACACATTGATCTTTCTCTCCCTTCCTTCTCCTCTGTCTGAAATCAATAAGTATGTCCTCAGATGAGAATAAAAAAGAGTTCATCTGGATAGTTAGAGCTTAAAGAAATTGTGGAAGAGGAAAAATTAAAGTGGATGAGAAATGATAAATCTAGGTACTTGGAGAGGAAGAAGGGTGAGCCAGGGTGGAGGCAGATGTGTGCATGTGGGTGTGTAGGCATCCAGCCGTGTCATGTGAAACAGAGACATTTACTAAAGATGATACAAGATACAAGAAACACTGTACACAGGACAATGATGCCTCAGTCCCCTTCAAAGCAGGTACCTTGGGACCTCACACAGTTCTTCCATTCACCATCAGCTGCTCCTTTGTATTTTTCTGAATTTCACTGATGGTGTGAAATCTTTTTCCTTTCAAAGGTGACTTTAGTTTGGTGAAAAGCCAGAAGTCACAGGGCACCAAATCTGGGCTGTAGGGGGCTGAGTCACCCAGATGATTTGGTGTTTCACCAAAAATTTCTGAAAGAGACGAGATGCACAAGCAGGCACACTGTCGTGGTGAAGTTGCCAATCACCAGTTCTCCATAGCTGTGGCCTTCTGCATCACCTGAATAGTTTCCACAGAGAAATGTTCAAACTTAATGCAAACTTTGGTGTAGATTTGTTGCTCTACTTTGTCAGCCATTTGGAATGAGGCTGTCACACAGTGCGCATATTCACTCAATGACATCTACCGCCCCCACTGACTAGTACAGTGAAGTCATCATTGTTCATGCCTGTGCACTCCGGTCCACTCTCCTGGTCTGTCAGACACTACATTAACATCACACAAACTGTTCTTGTTATATTCACAATGGTGGGACTTCTTCCAGACAGACCTCCAGGGCATGTGTATATATATATATAAAACAGTGAGTAAACTTGAAAATAGGAGAGGGAGAGAAAGTGAGACATTTCCTCTTACATTCTGATATAATATACCTAGTATTTTGGTCTTTCTGCTATCTCAAACCTGTGTTACATCTTATGTATAACACCTAAGACCAAACAATTAACTTAGAGGATTTCTAACCTTCAAAGGAAGGAGCACTTTCGTGTAAGAAAAGTAAGATGAGGTCTGAAGAAGTTTTGACCTTCATAGGGGTCAAAGACAATCAGTATTATTATATCTGTACCACTTTACATGTTTCTCTGCGGAACCCCTCACATCTGTTTTTCCATTTCATCCTCCCGGTAACACTGCAAAGTGAGACAGACAAACATCGCACTCCTCATTCTGTAGATGGGAAACTGGAGGCCATTGAGGTCGAATGACTGGCTAGAGTCAAACTGCCCATTAGGACTCAGGTCTCCGAAAACTGCATCTTTCTAACACACCTGCTGCCTCCCCTGCAGGCCTCTTGAAAGCAGTCTCTGACGTAAGCGTTAAATTTTCTTCCTTTGGACAAGTTCTTTTTATTCGCTTTATTTTCCTGCATTAGGAATTTTGAGAGGACTAACACCTTAGTGTATGTACAATGGATTTTTCCTATTAGGTAACCCTGCCCTTTGCTTCACCCACCACACAGCTGGACTAAGTAATTCAAAAGGAATGTTGTCATGCCAAAGACTCAGGGAAAAGTAGGTTGGGTAAAAGTCAATTTATTAAAAGAAATCCAGGCTTTTTAAGAGTCCCTTGGTCAAACATTAGGGTGTTCTTACCACAGAAATACATAATAATTTTATGTGTTTGGATACATAGCAAAGAAGTAGAAAAGATTAGCTTTTCTGTAAATGTGACGGCTTACAAAGCCCTAGCATGGGTGCTTTCAAAAAGCCCAGAACCCAAACTCACAAAAACACACAACACCGCTTTAACACGGAGAAGTATCAGATCGCAGAAGAGAGAGTTATTCTAACTACTAAACAGCATATTTTTCCTCTTGACCATGAACTTCGTTGATTGGTTTGGGAAGTTCTATCAGACAATTCTCTGAGATAGATTTGTTCCAGGTGTTCATTAAAAAAGAAAAAAACAACACCACCAAAACCAGATACCCACCAAGCAAGATTAAAGCCTAGTTTAGATTTTTCTCTGGCCTAGAACTTGGCTTGTTTGTTCCCCATGAAATGGAACCATGTGACTCTCGTCCCTGCGATCTAATCTGCCAGCATACGGAGGATTCACAGTGGTCGGTACTAAGAGATCAGTTGCTCCCAACAGTCTGTTCTCTATAAATAGAATCTGCTTGAAATGAAACTGGGGTTTGTATTTCACTTGTGGCAGATAAGCATTGAGGACTGAATTATAGTACTAGATTTCCTCAGAGGTTTCAGGGAATTTACAATGTTGAGGGAACTGAAACTTAAAAAAAGGAGAGAATAGCTTTGCTGCCCGTACAAGAACCGTGGCAATTATGTGGCTCCCTCCAACTGTCCACAAACAGGCAGTAACGTGTAATAATTTCTAGAAATGCAATGTGGCTCTAGGACCACATTGTCCACTAGATAGTACTCAAAGTTCCAGTATTTGAAAAGCTGAATCAGCTGAAGGCAGTGGCCAGGAAGCTGGAAGGAGGGGCTGAGAGAATGTGATAACAGAATATAGGCAAAGCAAAAGCTCAGTTAATGGGAAACATTGTGTTGGTTTCTGGGTTTGTTTTGCTTTGCTTCACAAATATTTTTACATTCGTTAGATAAAAGAAGGAGATAATGAATGGAGGCACTAAAATGTGACCTTTTGTTGTGTACATGCGTGATAATTAATATGGATTTTATGGTTCTGTATTACAGAGTGGGTTTGGAAGTACAACAGATGCCCTGCGGAGGTGAGGCACTACTAGAAAATAGTACAACCTGCTCAATAAGATGCAAAACACAGTTCTATTGAAAAGGTACTTAAGAAATTATTCTTACATATTGTTATACTGAGGAGTTGTAACTAGGGGTGGTTTTCTAAGAAATCTCCGTGTTCGAATCACCCCACTCCTCAAGGCACCCTATTGTTGTCGGTAGAAATGAGGCTCTTCCACAGGACCAAGAGGGAAGCATTCCAAGGATCCACATGCGGGGGGGATCGTAAGGTGAGATGGTTTATTCACGTGCAATCTGCCCCTGGGTTTCCAATTTTCCATCTCCCTCCCTCATGCCGTAGGAAAAGTCTAACTGTGTCATTAGAAAGGCTGAAATGAAAGCCAGTGTCCAGAGTTTCTGATTTATATTTAAGCTCAGTCCTTTTGGAGCCAGCATGGTCTGCCACGTGTCACAGTAGCTGCTACACACATGGTTGTGTACTTTTGGGAGAGAGAGAACGAGCAGACACACAGAGTGAGTGCATTACCCTGTGGGTGAGAGAGATAGGGAGCATCTTTGTTCCTCTGGGATTGTATTAGCTTAAATTTGGGAAGGACCAGGTGCGTTTTCAAAATCACCAATCCATTTCCCAAGTTTTCGCAGGCTTTTGATGGGTCCGCCCCTATTAGACAGGCAGGGCCCTTGGTCAAGCACCTCTCCCTGCACCCTGAATAATCTAATACTGGAAAAAGAAAAGGGAAGGGTTAACCCTCTTGGCAGAACAACACTATGATCCCCTGGGGTGTGAAGCTGTAGCTTCCTGGTGAGGCAAACAGGCTCCTGCTCCCAAGGTTAGTAAGTGCAAAGTCAAATTCCCTTTGCTTCCCCTTTTCCCATTAACAATTAGTTAACTACAGACAGCAGTGTTCCCCCAGAAGACCTTGAGCTTTATAATCTTACAAGGGTAAGTAGATGAAGGTCTCATTGTCTGCAGCTTCTTCTTGCTGTCAAAGGAGCACAGTCTTGTCTATCCCTAGGCTCAGAGGGTCCTCCTATCCGCCAAAGGAAGAAAGGAGGAAAAGGAAGGGGAGTCCTCGCACAGAGAAGAGGGATTTTGCAAAGTCCAGGTTCGTCTGTTTCTGTCCTCGAGAGACAACATATATGATGTCTAAAAGATGGCACTGCTCGACACACTGGCATCCTTGTTGTATTCTGGAAGTGACTAATTTGATAGGAGGGTTAAAAGACATAGCCCAGGACTGAGGGGAATTATAGTAACTGGAGGTCTGGTGAGAGGTAAAAAACAGATGATAGAGGGAGGGACTAACTGTGTAGTGTCCCAGTTCAGCTTGGAAAAATGGCTTCCCTGGAGGAAGGTGTGTTAATGCCTGTCCAAAATCTTTTTGCTTACCTTACTTAACTCAAATTAGGCTGAGGAAAACATTCTAAGATTCTCTTCCTGCCCTCCACCAAAAAACTGTGTGTCTTTTCTTTCTGAACCATTTGAACAGAGAGAGGAAAACAGTTTTAAGTGAAGCCAATAGACACCCCATATTTCTCTAACTCAACCATCTAGTTCTGACAACAAGTAAATCCAGCCAATCCACTGAGTCTCATTTCAGGAGATGGCAATGCAGATGGACTTCTAAAATGAGGCCTTTACTGGATAAACAAGAAGCCAGGCAAATAGGGTCATAGATATACATCCTATAAAAACAGGAGGAAGAACAAAAGGTTAGTGAATGCAGTAAATCACAAGCCACTGATAGAATAAAGCAGAAGCAATGGGAATTAGACATTGAGCTTGGTAAAGTGGGGAGTATGAGCCTGTTTGCTTCACACCCCGGGAGATCATAGCATTGCTCTGCCAAGGAGATGAACACTACCCCCTTCTCCTTTATGGTACCAGATCGTTGGTAGCAGGCATAGGGGAAGATGCTTGACCAAGGAGGCCTGTCAGTCTAACTATGGGGGTGGGGCTGCCAAAAGTCTGCAAGAACTTGGGAAGTTGATTGGTCATTCTGAAAAAACACCAGGTCCATCCCAAACTCAAGCTAATATAATTCTAGGGGACCAGAGAAACACGTTCTCTCTCTCTCTACCTACCCCCCACTTGGCAACACACTCACCCCATGCATTCATGTGCTTTCTTGCCCTAGAGCACTTGACCATGTGGTTCCATATGCTACAGGAGTTCATGGCAGACTGCATGGCCTCCAAAAAGACTAAGTTTTAATATGGCGCAGAATCTCTGGACATTGTCTCTATTTCTTGTCCTTCTTTTTAATGGCGGTATGGACAGAGAGGGGACCAAGAGGCAGCCTTCCACACAAATAGACCATTTTGCCAGACTACAGTCTCCTGTGCATGGGTCCTTGGAATGCTTTGCTCATAATTCTGTGAAAGAGCCTCATTTCCCTTGGTATTACTAACAGCCTTCAGATGTCCATAACATAGAATGGAACAAAAACAGTTTCTTCCTTGATTTGTCACCTTCGGTGCTTTGGTATGTATTCTACTCTTGAGAGGACCTGCACATTACACAGTGGGATGGCAATTTTCTGATGGCCCGGGTCATGGGCACTTCTGTGGAATCTTTGTTTGGAGCTCGGGAAATGCTAACATTGATATAGCACCTCTTATATGCCCGATTCTAGTTTAGGTGCTTTACACATAGTAATTCACCCAACCCTTCTTAATTACCCTGTTTCACACGGGAGGAGTTAGACACAGAGATGTTGGGGAACTCACTCAGTTTTGTAATCAGTGAATAGAAGAGCTGACACTTCCTCCCGGAAAGTCTGAGTCCGGAGTCCGCGCCCATTCCCAGTAGTCCACAGCCTTTCTGGGAATTGAGGAAAGCAGGCCCAGCGTGTCTTAAGGAGCCCTACTCCCTCTGTGCCACTGTAGTCCCACCCACTCACACAGTTGGTCCTCCCACCTGGAGCTTTCTGTATGAAATCTACCCTTTGGTCTACTCAAAATTCCCTGCATTCTCTCATGGAAGAGTTTCCATTACTCCAGTTTTCATTCTCCAGAAAGGGACAGGAGGAGAGAATCCTACTCCCTCCATAGAGTGGAACTCAGACACAGGAGAGAAAAGGATTCTGATGAAATGAACTCACCCTGAGTGAGAAAGGTTATGAGCAGGCTTATATTTGTACTAACAAAAGGAGCAATGATTTCTAAATGAAACTTTAATATATAGAATTTTGGCCACACTACAAGTTTTAAAACATGTAGTTATATTGGGTTAAACTGTAGGCAATGGCCATTTTAGGCCAAAAATGATCGAATATCAGCAATGTCACTTGGTTCCACCTAATAATATAGGATGGAGGAGAAGCTTCTTGACAGCCCATAAAACTCACCCACCCATTTGCCTAGTAAGACTAACGGTTCAAATCAGCCCAATCCCAGGCCGGAGCCTATGGTGCTGTCTTTTAAATCCTCAGATTTGTGGAAAGCTGCCATTTTGCTGGGCATACGTGCTTCGCTGACCAAGGAAGAAAGGAGCACGCTTTGGAGTTGCTAACTCACCACCCGAAGGCCACTTTGCAGTGACTTTGTGAGAGCTCCTTCCAATGCTGAACCCTTGTTCTGCTCAGAGACACTTTCTCAAAAGGCTGCTGGCAATAAAAGCTGCTGTGTGCTCAGCTATCTCCCTTGATCTGCTTCCAGTCACCTTTGGATAAACCCGTAGTGCAGAGAACACATGGACATCTGTGGACTTGCTAAAAGAGAAAAAACATTTCAGAATGTTTGTGTAAAACCCGCCGTGTTTTAATCTGGTAATATTTGGGTTTGCAAATCTAAATGACCATATATTTTCTGTGTGTGTGTGTGAGTACATGAGCACATATACATATGTTTTCACAATACATGGTGTTCTTGAAATGGTCCGGAAACCAAAAGGTAAACATCCACGTATCCAGGCATTTAAGACGCAGGCTAAATTGTTCTATAATATGTAAAATGATAATCCAGTTTTGTAAGGATAAAAAGATGGTTTTGGAACCCTGTTGAATCACTAACGAAAAATCGTACTTCGTAAGATTTAAAAGCTAATTACATTTTGAACAACTGTATTCAAAGTTTGAGTGAATAAAGTTTTATCTACTCATCACACCCCCAGAAGCTTCAGCGCCAGATCATTACAGATCGAGGGCAGTTTTTCACTAAAAGCAGTATGGTTCCTGCTGAGTCTGGAATATGTGGTCCCCTGAAGTCCTGTTCTGGCCCTAGGAACACTGCCTGCTCCTATCTTGTGGAATATGTTTAACTTTGGCTCCAGGCCACATCAAATAAGGAACACATCAAATCCTAGGGATAAACATAGTCTTAGAATAAACTGATATCCACCCAGCTGAGCTTGGAAGAGAACTTCATAGGCACAGAGTCAAGAAAATAATCATAAATGCTGTATATGTATGTATATATGCTCTAGTCCAGTCACTCCCTCTATTCATCACAGTTTCTGTTAATATCTGCTTGCTAGATGATTCTTCACGAAAAACAGTTGGAGTGCTCTTCAGCTATCACTACTATCATCGTTTGGGGGTCCATAGGATTTAAATTTTTTTTGTTAAATCAATAAATATGTCATTTCAAATGTAATTTCTTAAGAGCTATTCCAAGGTGGGGGGGGGAGTGTTCGTGTTAGAAAAAAGTCAAGAAAACTCGATGACTCCGGCTTCTTTATTTTTTCCTCTGCCCTGCTTTCTCCACCAAAAGCAGCATGTGGTAAAGTGCTCGCACCACAGACACTGGCCTTTTCTTCTTGTGGAAAAAGGCTGTGCTGTTTTACCGTGGCCTGCAGGCCAGGCGCCGCTGCGTGCCAGGGCTTCTGCCCTAATGGCTTCACCAAGCACGCAGCAACCGCTGGGCGCAGAGGGGCTGAGCCTGCACGCCAGTTGTTTTCTCTGTAACCTGGAGCAAAGGCTCTGCTCTCCAGAACCTTCCTCTGTCCTTCCTCTTCCCTGCTCTCTTTTCCTCTCACTCCCTTTTTTATCAGAGACTTCTCACAACATGTATCGGAGTTTTCCCACGGTGGCTGGGAAGGTCGGTGGTCTTGAATTTTTATTAGAGTGGATGCAGATGGGATACATGTCCAGAAGAGCCAGGTTGTTGGATGGAAACCCACAGATTTGCATCCTGCCGATGGAATGTTTATTTATCTGCGATTGCTGCATTTGTATGATTCAGAGTAGCCACGAGAGTTAGTGAGAAAAGTGTTTGCAGCCATGCTGGGCTCTGGAATAAATCTTGGCTTCGTTACTTATGGACCTTGTCAACGTTTCTGTGCTGCTGTGGCTCCCTCTGCAAAGTGCAGGACTGGGATACATATCAAAAAACCATGTGAGAGAATGCCCAGCTTGTACTCGGCACTCAACACATCTTTGTTATCTGTGTCATTATGAAAGCAATTCTATAGGATACTTGATAAAAGTGAAAATACCCTGTGGTTCTTTTAAAGTATGAATTGAATACATAAAATGTGTATCCCACTGAAGTTCACTTTATTTTACTTATGGTAAACTATTAAATGAGGACATGTTGTGGCAATACTTGGAAAAGTAAAGGTGATTTTAATTCAGATTAAATTTAGAGGCAAGCTATCAAAGAAATAAGTTCATAGAATTTTTAAAAAGTCAAAATTTACGTGGCTGTTTTTGGTCTTAACTTTAAGGTATTTCCATCCACAATTGACAGATAAACTATTGAATTTGGAAGTTAACAATAGTACCAGAAATGAAGCATGTATTGCATTGATACTAGCTCCTTGGTGTTCTCAGTGTGACCCCCGACTCAGCAGCATCAGCACCCTCTGGGAGCTCGTTAGAAAGGCGGCCTTCCAGGTCCAGAGCAGGAGCCAGGTACCAGCATCCGCATCTCACAGGTACCCTTGGTGATTCATAGGGATGCTGTGTAGCCAAGTCACAGCATTATACCTGTAGATGGACAGCATTGCTTCAATACACCCAATGCTGAGAAAATCTGGGTCTTGAGGAAGCTTCTACTATTTGTGCTTTATCTATAATAATTCTTAGAAATACTTTTCATATTTGTAAAAGAACATTTTTTACATCAAAAGGATAAGCATGTCTACTTTTTTTGTAACTTTTACTGATTTATATTTATTGTCTTCTTATTTTGAGCAAAAACAGTCACAATCTCACTTAGAAAAGTGTCAGTAAAGGTTTTTAAAGGAAATCGCATCTCTAATAAGTTGCTTTTGGTTCGCATGAGGGATGGGCAAGCTGCTGCCCTGGGCCAAATCTGGCTAGGGGCCTATTTCTGGGCACAGAAATACAGCTATGCTCAACTGTTTACACACTGCTCTGGTTGCTTTCATATTACCATGGCAAAGCCGAGAAGTTGCGGCACAGACAGTATGGCCCACAAAGTCTAAAATGTTTATTATGTGTCCCTTTATAGGACAAAGCTTCCTGAGTCCTGGTCTACGCTAAGCACTCCCAGGTTTCCTACAACAAATGTCTGTTGAACCTCCCCTGTGTGTCAACTGAGGTTTCAGAAGTGGAAAGGAACCTTGTCTTCCAGAATGTGATCCTCGACATAATCTTTCTTTTACGCTATTACTTATGCATGCCATTTAAAAATATGATGCCTAGCTCTAAATTTCAAATGTGGTTTAACAAGTATAGAGTAGCAGGGTGTCCTGTGCCCCATAACAATGTTTGGGCCAGTGACAGGCTACATGTACAACCATGGTCCCCCACATGGTTGTAAGAGAGCTGAACAATTTCTGTTGCCTACTGACCTGGTATCAATACAGGAGGAACCTCTCTGTTCAGGAAACAGCTGTCTGAAAGGACTTTCATACATAAGGAGGCCAAGACCACACTGGAAGAGATTTTCCTCCAGGAACAATCAGCTTATCTAAAATCTGCAACGACTCTTCAGCTGCACTTGCAGACTCACCACCAACTCTCATGTTATGTAATGAGTAACAATTCTTGAATTGTTTAAACCATTCAGAGCTAGGAGTAAATTTGACATGCTGGCTGGGCTCAGCTTTTTTTTTTTTTTTCCAACATGGCAAACTGCTTTTGCTAAACATGTCATTCAGGTTTGTAACCCAGGAACAATGGGCCGTAGCATGTAACCTGTATGATATCGCACTAGTTACAGTGTTTGCAAAGTGCCCCAGTCACAGTGCACTTACATTAAGCCAGGTGGAACAGTCTACCAAGAGAAATACATGGGTGGTCACTTCAGAATGTATCATACTTGAAAAATGTTTTTTTTCTCTTTACTTTGTTATTGAGATTTAGGATGGTGGTATATCACTATGTAGGCTAGAAGAAAAAGTCCGGGGAAGAGGAAGAAATGGGTCTTTGCAGAGAGTGCATCATCACATACGCTGGGGAGTCATCTGCGGCCACAACTACACTCCTGTGACCACAAGCTTGCGTACCCCGACTCCCAGGTTATAGAGACCACTGTGGCCAGGTGGAATTCAGAGACCAGTGACCAGAGCCAGGCCAGGGCGAGGCAGTGAACCAGCGTGATCTGCAGCCCTGGGTCTGGGCAGCAGTGGTCACTGCAAAGTCCTCATGGTACTTGCTGGCCCCACTTGCCCGACCTCCCTGGTCCTATCCAGTCATTCCAGGCTGTTCACCACCAGACTTCCCAGCAATTCTGGAGCTCACCAGTACCCCTTCAACAATCCCTTCTCTGCCAAAACTAGCTTTGCTGTTTAGAGCCAATAACTTGACATATTCCCATTAATGGTGGCAAAAAGAAAAAAAAATCCAGTGTAACTACTATCATTTAATGTCATTATTGAAATAGCATTCCATACCTCAAACAAAAATTTTAAAAAGCTTTATTTAAAACTTTGAAATGTGGGTGGTTGCCAGGGGCTGGCAGGCAGGGGTATGGGGAATTGTTTAATGGGTACGGAGCAGCAATTTTCAAACTTGTTCACCTTGTGACACATATAAAGTAATTACTAAAATTCCACGGCACAGCAAAAAAATTTTTTGTTGGTCTCACAAAAAATACTCTGATTTATTCATCACACGGGATGGCTATTATTGTGTTGGCTGTTGTCTTTTTTTAATTTGCTAGTCTAAGGGAAAAGAGGTCAGTGCCCACGACTAAATAGTCAGGTGCCACCTGTTTTAAAAATTCTTGGGGCACACCAGTGTGCGTGCCACTGCACGCTGGCTGAACATGGCTAGTACAGAGTTTCAGTTTTCACAGGATGAGAAGAGATCTAGAGACTGGTTGGTCAGAAATGTGAATGAACTTAACAGTGCTGAACTGTACACTTGAAATGGCTAAAGGAATAAATTTTGCATTGCATGTAATTTGTCAAAACTAAAAAGTAAATTAAGAACAAAATATTTGACAATTTCATTTATTGTTCATTGCAGAATTTATTACCTTTTCTTGAACAAAGTCAACTAAAAACATAAGTAGCCAATTACAAAGAACAAGGGAAAAACCATAACATTAAAAGATAGCTATTCTTTATGAAAATAATAATTGGGGCCCTGGCTGGTGTAGCTCAGTGGATTGAGTGCAGGCCTGCGAACCAGAGGATTGCGGTTCAATTCCCAGTCAGGGCACATGCCTGGGTTGCAGGCCAGTTCCCGGCAGGGGACACACAAGAGGCAACCATACGTTGATATTTCTCTACCTCTCTCCTTCCCTTTCCCTCTAAAGATAAAGAAATAAAACCTTAAAAAAATAATAATTGGGTAGATGACACAATGGAAGAAAAATGTCTTATGTATAATAGTACCCAAGAGTTTAAATACCTATTAAACATGGCAAACTTACGAAGTAAAACTTGAATAAAGCAAAAGACAAACCACATTCATTATAGTAAAGATAATAATTTATAAATTATTCTGTGAATTCACTAAAATTGCAGATGAACCAATAGATATATTTCCTTTGGAATTTTTAAAAATTACATTATTAGGAAAACTACCAATGCAAATTAGATAAAATTTTTTATAAAAGAAGAATGAGGTAGGAGTGAGCAACACATTATATTACAAAGCTATGGTAATTAAAATGGGCTAGCCCTAGATAGATATAAACAGGCTGAGAATGAAAAAAATAGACTGAGCAGAAAGAAAAACATGTGAGAATTTATTATGTGACAAAGATAGCATTTCAAATAAGTGGGTAGAGAACATATAATTAAGTAAAAGATGTTTGGACACATGACTCAACATTTCAGTAATTTCAAAATGAATCAAATACTTACCTGTAAAATATGAAGCTGTAAAGTGATTAGATGAACATAAGTGCTAGTTAGAAAAAGGAAAACATTAATACATTTGACTACCCCAAAACAAGAATAAACTGTGTTGGAATAACATTAATAACATTAATAAACAAATCTCCCTCAACAAAATAGCTGACAACCTATAATCCAGAGTCTGCAACACATATCCAAGCAAAGAAGCCATTTTTTTCATGTACAAAAGTTTCGACAAATCAATCACACAAAAAGGAAAACAGCCAGCACATATGACCAGGGAGTTTACAGATGCATGAATGCTAATAATGATACAAATGGCGCAATTCTTATGTATTAAGTGATATTGTCTCATGTCATTCTTTGTATTAACTTCTTTTTATTATAATAACTAATGTAGCGCCTTTGTCCAAAGTCCAAATTTATCCTTTTGCAATGTGTACTTTACAAGACAAAGACCCCTAACTCACTCTAGAAAAGTACACAGTTTACACTTCTGTGTTAGGTGGTTCATCTACATGAGGTGGTGTTGGCACTGTTGTGAGGACGGAAAAATGGGCGCGTGGGGTCTGTTCCTAGAAATATCAGAATCTTTACTACAATGACCATTACATTCTGCCTAATGCAACTATTTTCATACAAATTCCTCTGAGTTATTTTGTTTTAAATTGCATGAAAAAATTATAAACCAAACATAACTCTTGAAATATACCTCACAAGGTGGGGGCAAAGGAATCTATATGTTTAATAGTAAAATAATTGTTAGCTTAACCATAAAAAGGTGTCATGGTATAATTAATATTCAAGTGTACCTGCACATACAAATTTTAGATTATGTCTAGTTAAGAGAAGGGGACCCACCCTGGTCTTTTCGGATCATTTTCATTTTTAACTGCTCAGTTCTGCGTGTCTGTGCCAATGAGGAGGCACTGGTGTCAAATTGATCGGTGGTGTACCTGGACTGGAGTGCCAGTCATTTTGATTGGTGGATATACCTGCTTATACGCCCCACTTAAGCCTCTTCTGGCTCTGCTTCTGTGTGATCCTGCAAGTATCATGTTTATGTTTACTGCGCTGGGTTCACCCGATCTTTGGACATAGTGAGCCTGACAGAGCAGGCTCATTTTGGGTAGCTCTGATTGCACGGTCACTTGCAGTTCACGGCCATTTGGTCTCTGTGGGTTGCAGTACCGCAGCAAAAGGTACTTTGCAAACGCGATACAGTTTTCTACTGCGTGTGACCTTTCAATAGGGTGCTAGGTCTATATTTGTATTTTCTTATAGAAACTGGACATTAATTCTACATTCTACACGGTTTCTTTCTCCACCAAGGGTGTCTTTAGAACAGTCGAAACTGCCAGGTCATACGATTGGCTGGCAGGGCAGTTTACGCCCAATCCACTGCAGAGCGTTTTCCAGCTCTGGTCCATTCAAAGCTGTCAGCCTTCTATTGCTATCCATAAAAGAATTCGTGCAGTATTTTCAAGTATAGCATGCGTTGCCTTCAGAACTCAAAAGTACCTAGCAAGCTTTGCTCTTCTTTCTTTGCATTGGGAGGGGCAAGATGCAATAATTCGATCTTTTCCTTGTAGGATATATCTTCGAATGCCCATGATTGCTGGACCCCAATGAGTTTACTGACATGACAAGCTGCAGGAGTGGATGCCTCTATCCTAAACACAGCACCTGCATCACCCTCTGAAGCATCTACTGTCTTACTTACTACCTCCAATGTTGGCTAGCACACCCTTGTATGTCTTATATCTTCTACTAGAATAAAGAAAGATTCCTTTCTGATTTACCAGGGCATTTACCAAAGTATTAAGCATAAAATTCTTGCACATGATAGGTGTTAATGGAAGTTACTGAATTAATATTAAACATCAAGCCTATGTAGCCATGAATCGCTCAGTATATATAAAATGACGTACTAAATACTAGATATATTGCCACAGCCAGATAGTATATTAAATATATCCTAAATACTGTATAAGTGGAGATAAAATTAATTTACTTTGTTTTAAGTGAATATACTTGTTTACCCATTATTGTGTGGTGTTTTAAATTTTAGAATTGATTTAGATTTAGAGAAAAGTTGTGAAATAGAGTTCCAATATCCCACACTGTTTCCCCTTTTACTAGCATCTTATATTTATCACATTCAGTGAGCCAGTAGTGACACATCAGTGGTAAGGATAGTTGATATTTGATTCAGCTGGATTTCTTTGCTCTTTATCTAAGTGATTTTGTTCTGTTCTGGGATTTCACCCGGGATAGTAAATTATATTATCTAGTCACGTCTTCTTGGGTGCATTTGGGTTGTGACGAGGCATCAGATTTTTCTTGTTTTGGAGAGTACTGACCAGGTGTTTTGGAGATGTTACATGAACATGCTTTTGACGTGCTGAAGTGTGAAAAATGGGAGACCTGCATGTCAGTTTATTGTCCGACTCCTTTTCATCAGCCTTCGTGTTCTCAGAGTGGGCTCTTCCTGTTTTGTGTTGGCCATGCTAACACTTCTGGAAGTGGTCACGGTGAATAATGACGTCCAAACAAACCAGCTGCTACGCTGCTGTTTGCAGGCAGAGAGTGTTTAGATTGTAGAGGAGCGAGGCACTTGGAACGTTGTGTTCTCCAGCACATTCATCGGTACGTGTCTGCTGATTTCGTGAATTAGCGTCCCTCTCCTGGTTTCTGAATTTTAGAGCCAAAAAGTTATTCAAATTGTTGTTTGAAAGATTACCCCCCTTTTGGGGACAGTTATAAAGTGGAAGCATTTTGTAATCTTTGCACAACTAACATTGCTTGTAAGTCCTCTTCCACTTAAAATGCTCATTTATTACACTCCCTTTACAAGAACATTGTAATCTCTTTCTCCCATTTACCGAAACACCTTCTGACAATGTGTATCAGCGTATGACTCCTAGCCATTGTTAATAAGTGATGTTTACAGTAAGTAACTCCTTTGTATGCAGTTTTAAAATACACTGGTTTCAGACAAACAACAACATGTTTTTAGAGTGCTCACTATTTGTTATATGAAATCTCAGGTGAGTTCAATAGCGGAAATCTACTTCTCACATGTCATGCTCTCCAGGGTATAAGACAATCATATTTACAAATAAAAAATGCATGCCAAATGAGTGGCATGTTGTAAGATTTATTCACAGTATCCACAGCCTCTTGCATATTTGTCTCCTTTGTAAAAAATAGGTGGGAGAATGGGATAACTTTCATTTCTTCCACCCAGAGTTGAGTTGTGTGGCCTACCACCCTGGGATTTGTCCATCCAATCCTGTATCGCCCACCATAGTTCATACCGTCCCCTGAGGTTATCTGGTACTCAAGGTTATATGCAGAATCTTAAATCATATACTAATTACTCAAGAATGACCAGGAAACCTCCTTAAGAACACAAGTGTATGTAAAGAAGTTTATTGTATGATAGATGTATAGTTGATAGACTAATACCAATAAATTCTTGCCAATAGATTTGGCATTTTAGGTGAAATAGGCAGATTCTTAGAAGACACAATTTGCCAAAGATGCCACAAGAGTAAATGAAAATGTGAATAGTCCTAGGTCTGAAAATGTGAAAATGTGAATCAAGTCCACAATTCAAAGCCTATGTACCAAGAAAATTGCAGGTCCAGGTGGCTCTATCAGTGACGTCTTCAATGGAAACAACATCAATCCACACCCCCAAAAATCTTCTAGAGCAAATAAACAGGAAAATACATTCCAGTTCATTTGATGAGGGCTTGGGCTTCCCCAAATCAGACATTGATATTATAGGAAAGGAAAGTCACAGACCAGCTTCTGTTATGAACATGTGGCAAGGATCCTAAAAAAAATGTAAACAAACCAAGTCGAAATCAGAAATGACTTCCAGTATTTACTCAAAGAATGCAAAATTTAACACTAGAAACTCAATGAATGCAAATGAATACATTAACAGAATAAGAGAAGAATTATAAAATTTCTTCAATGTGATGTAAAAATACTGATAAAAGTTAACTCCCATGTATTGTAAACTCATGTAATAAATTTTAATAGAAAAGGCCTCCTTTATCTGACATAAGTAGTTAAATGAGCACAAATATCAAACCTATGATTGAAATATTGAGGCCTTTACCCAATCAGACATGAGCCAAGACAACTTCTATCACTGCTTTTTTTCCAACCCTCTATGGCAGTGTCTATTATGGAGAAGTAGAAAGAGAAATAGAAAGATGAGGAAGCATAATCAAAATGATCATTTTTTTAGATAACTTCAATTTTACCAAGAAAATTCTAAAGAACCTAGTAATTAATTATTAGAATCAGTGATCGAGTTAAGCCATCTTCTGCATACAGGATTAAGGAGCATGAGCTACATAAATGCATTGCAAGACTGTTACAATGGCATTGACCCATTGAACTGATATTTTAGATACACTCTGCAGTTTGAGCAAACATCTCAGACAGAAAACAGTTCCATATTGTATGATTTTCTTTGCGTAATATTTAAAAACATGGAAAACCAAAATACATTGTTACCAGTCAGGGCAGTGTTTTCATCTGGGCAGGAGTGGAGATGTTGCCAGTGGAAATGGGGTTCATGTGGTGTCATGAGAAAAACATTTTGGGGACCACGCAAGGAAGAATGAGATTCCATACATTAGCCAAAGTCATCCTGGTGAACCATAGGTCAGATCGCTTTTTTTTTCTTGTTCAAACAACTTAGTGATTTCCCATGGCACTTAAAAAGAATTTCTCATTATGAGCCAATAAGATCATCAGAAATCCGCCCCCATATTCTCGCTGCCTTCTTCTCCTCCAACACTGGCCTCGGAACTGTTCTCCAACTACACCTGGAGTCTCCCCCTTGCCCACAACCATGACAGCCATTCTCTTACTTACATTGTACCTTTTCAACGAGGCTCCACTGAAGTTCAGGACTATGGTGCGAACATCCCATGTACTTCGGAAGTTTCCTAAGACCCTCTTCAATTTTCCTTTTGGCACTTATCATTTGGCATGCAAAACTTACAGTGGTTACTTTCAGTCTATCTCATGCAAACGCAAGCTCTGTGAAGATAGAATTTTTTTCCTGAGTGCTTTTTGCTGTACCCTCAAAGCTAGGTATACGGAAATGCTTCCATAGCATTGCTTCAATGAATGAATACATCAATGAATCAAAGACAAGACGAGAACAATAGATGAGACTCAGCTCTGTTAAGTGTTTAGATGATTTCTTCCAGGTGTTGGGATAAAACTCCTTAAGCACTGCCTCAGGTTAGAAGCAATTCTACAAACACTGGCAAAAATAAAGGCTCAACTAAGTCATTATATAGCTAATGCTGTATACTTTTTTTGCTGTTGAAGGAATAAGCAAGTGAAGTGATTTGTCTACAGTTTGAGGCTACATTAGCTAGAAGGGAAACTCCTGAAAAAAAATTGATGCCTTAATTTCACCTTTTAGTAACAAAACCTGGGATAATACACCAGTTTTTTAAATCTGGGATTCTAATCTGCTGAACTTGTTTTGAACTTTTAAATTAAAATACTCACACATGCACCACACAAAATGAGCAAAAATCGCCCTACCTTAGAACTATGTCTACTCTTGGAGCTAAATACTCTTTTCACACATATGACAAAATCCCAAAGTAATTGAATTACTGGAGAGATTTTTAGCATTAAAATATTTTTTCCAGATGCCAAAATGCAATTTTGACAAGAACTGATAAAATAGCTTGAAAACTTATTTGCTAAGCAAAATCTTTTCAGAGTGGTAATTTGGATAGAAGTGAAGTAGAATTAAGTCGCACCAGGAGTTAGGGAAAATGAGCCAAATAATATGAGATTTACTGGAATCTGGTTAGGGAGTAGCTGAGAAGCTTGTCTGATTCACTTCCAGTTTTTTTAAAAAAAGAATTTTGCATTGCCCTTCCATGGAGACTGGACTTCAAAGAGTTTGTTAGCAACAAGTCACCAGGAAGGAGTGGGAGAGACCCTTGTTCACACTATAGTTTTCAAGAGCATGAACCCCTCACCATTTTATGACGATTAATTAAATTGTCGGAAGAGGAATTTGGCCTCTGGATGAATATTTTAAATGTAAAACATTCTTTAGAGCAGCAGTTCTTAATCCAAGATGCCAAGATGCACACTCGGGGAGTTTTAAAAATAGCTGACGGCCAATTTTCTACCCCTGTGCTTTGAGTTTGTATTTTCCAGAAGGAGGGCCCAGGTATTGTAACTGTTCTATGTCCTCTTAAAACTTTAAAACTAAAATGTCATTTTTATTTATTTATTTTTTAGATGTTCATGTTCTTCAGAGTTTAAGTAAGCACCAGGGTTTGAAATCTATTACCTTTATGGGAGTCGCGATTTCATTTCTGAATAAAGTATTTGAAACTCTCTGATGGTTAAAGCCCACTGTGGTTAATGTACCTGTACGCGCAAAGAGCAAAAAATAAGCTAATAAGGCTGTTACATGTTAATATAAAATTCTAACTATAATGTTTTCTTAAACACATTAATAATTTTAATGTGTAAATACAGATAGTGTCTATCTGTTTATTGACTTCTTTCATGTACTCATTCCCTAAAGCAGTAGGTAACTTATGTAAGGAGAAGATAATGATTTATTTTTGTAATAGTTGAAACATTTCCTCTTCTCTTCTACCATTATTCATTCTTACTTAGCAATGGAATTAGTTTATTTGCTAGAAATAGTACTTGAGTCATTTCCTAGAATTATTCTAATTGTTTAGGAGTAGAATTTAATAAAGCACAAATTGAATGAATGGCACAGCAGAGCTACCATTAGTGATCAGCTAGTGAGCGTGTTTCCATCAGAAATGCAGGATGTAACTAAAGACATAAGTGAAGATACGGGGTCATTCTTAGTGCTATCAATTACCACTACTTGTGTACTCAAATCTCTGTGCTTTTGAATCATTCCTGGTAAAACAGTTTTATCCTTGTTATTAAATTTCTCATCATGAGCACATTACTCAGGGCAAATCTTTCTTTAGCCAATGGAAAAATCCTTTGAATAAGAGTCTTAACACCTTTGCATAACATAAGACTCTCTTTTGGAAACTCCTTATATTTCAGATTTCTTTCATGTCATAGCTCCTGCATGCCAGCTCTTGGGCCACATGGTTAATTATACTTCTGAACATGATTTACTCCTCTCTCCTTTGGCACACATACTTATTCCTCACCCTGTGAAATACTTTGGGGTTGTGAGTCTAGTTTCTCTCTCTGCCTTGTCTTTAGACATATGCTTGGTTTCTAAAATCCCCTGAGACTGTAGATTGAAGGGACTACTTTTTTCTCCTTTGCAAAGAAAAGGTTGATGTGTGGAACAGAATGCAGTTATTTAGGTGGAAATTTGGCCACACCTCTGGGACTTGTGACCTGGTTTGACTGAGTGCTGAGGGATTTTCCCCCCTAATGCCTAATAGTCAAAGATCACTAATTAGTAACTCATGGAGTGGTCTCATAACATAGACCACTGGTTAGAGAACTGGTTTAGTGCTAACTTAGATGGGAATCTTGTAAAGACAAAGTTATACGTATACATTCCCTAGAGTGGGTAAACTCCTGAATTAAGTGTGGTAATTTACTACAGCTTATGGGATAGTATTTCCAGATCATAGATCCTAGGACTAGAGGCAATCGGGGATTCTAGAAGAGTCTTTTTTTTCCCTCCTCAAACATACACTTACTGCTCTCTCCAGGGTTAAAGCAATTCATTTACTCCCTTTTTTGGAAAGGTTAAGGGTGATGCACATTGTCTCCTGACTCAACATTACAGACTGCAGGAAGGAGACTAGGAGAGAAGGGGCCAGGTGTGCTTTCCTTCTGGGAGCACGACTCTGAAAGGGAACATCAACTATGTTTACATTCTACAGTACGGACCCCCATCCCCAGGAAAACCAGACTGCAGGGAAGACTGAAAAATTTAGGGCATAAAAAACCTCTAACGATCAAACAAAGAGAATGAAGGATACGATGGATATGAGGGCAAACAGTTGTCTCAATTTAAAAAGCACTTATTATCTCAATCAATTATTTTTGTGTATTTATTTTCTACTATCTGTATACTTAGTAATCACCACAGTTGTGGATCTTGGCTAGAGTACAAAAAATCATGAACTTTAGTACTTTTGAATTCTTGCAACCAATTATTATGGTTTCCTAATTGATTACCAAGCAGATAAAGGGAAGAAAGCATTACTTCTGAGAAAACTGATATTTCATGTCCTAATAAAGGATATATTTACCATCATGCTTACCTTGCAGTAGATTAAATTAAAGTATGAATTTCAAATAAAATTGTAATTATAACGTACAAGAGACATTAGATTTGAGAGTCATAAAAAAACCACTCCTTACTTATAAATGTATTATTTTTAGATGTTACTTACTAAGGAACTTTATTCTCTCTTTTCTGACATTTCCTTGTTTTTGAGTATTCATTGACATGTTCATTCATTTATTCAGTAAATACTTATTCAGCACATGTCCCAGGCCTTGAGAATAGGGCTGTAAAGAACACAGAAAAAAACCCTTGTCTTCATGAAGCTTACAATCTATGAAAAAGTGAGATATATTCTAAGTGGAAGGTGGTAAGCATGAGGAAGAAACAGAGCAGCAAAAGAAAGTATAATAGGGATCATCACTGGGAAAGGAAAGGCTATAGTTTTTAACACTTGTGCCTGGGAAACCCTCCCTGAGAAGGTAACATTTGAGAAAAGACCTGCAGTGTCAGTGGTGTGAACAGCAAGGTCAGAATCCTGATGCTGACAAATACCGGAGATGCTGTGTCCACTAGGAAGGATGGCCGTCTGGCCAGGAAGAGTGCAGAGCACAGAGGCCTGGTCCCTGGGAGACAAGGAGAACGAGAGGAGCGCTTTCTCTGAAGACCAGAAAGCCTATGGCCCGACATCTCACCGGTCACTTGGTCGTGGTCTTTGGGCCAGCAAGCTCTTGTCTCTGTGCTGCGATGCACTCCTCATTCCTGTCTGAGAAGAGGTGGAGCTTTCCTGTATTAAAAAAACAATATATTGGAAAAGTGCTTTGCAGAAGCAGAGTTCTATTTTTCCCACCACCATTTGTTCTGCTGGCCCATTTTTCTTTCTTGTAAAATATTTCCTACCAGTGGTTTGTTTCTACTAACCTTATTTTGGTAAAATTTATTCCCACTTTAACTCTTCACATTTTGATTTCCACCCATATAGCATTTTGTGGAAATCACGCTAATGAATTTCAACAGTAATTCTGAAATCCTCTGATCCTAAACCTGCTTTCAATTCAGTGGACGCAGCTGACGAATGTGTTTGTGAACTCTGGCTCTGTGAAATCGCACTGTGCTTACTCAATTCCTACTCTTTGTTCCGTTTGGACTTGATTCATTTGTGATCTTATAGTTCTGCTCCTTCCAAAGGTCTAGCTATTCCCACACTGATTTACTTTCTACTCTTAAAGAAATGCATAGTGAAACTCACTGAAGCTGTACTTTCAAATTTCTACTGACCTGTGGACTATTCCACTTAAATATTGTCTCTTCACTTACTCATAATTAAATCTCTTTATTAGATTGAAGTCATTAAATCTAAGCTGCATGCATTATATTTCTCCTCCAAGCCTCCTATTATTCCAAATTGTACTATTTCTGATGGGGTCACCACCGTTTTTCCGATATCCATATTTAAAAGCCTTGGTATCATTTTTGCCTCCTTATCTTCTCTCTCTATCCTCCAATAATATCATATATTTCAGAGGTGAATGCCCTACATACCCTCTTTATTCTATAATGAATCTGGAAAATAGTGATGGACTAATAATAAATTACATATCTGGAATTAATATGTATTTTATTTATTTTTATTTCTGTGCCGCAGTCTAATAATGGCCTCCTTTTCACAGAGAAGCCACAGTGACTTTTAGTTGCAATTCCGAGGTTCAATCCTGAGGTTCTATTCCGATCCAACATTCCTTTGTTTCCAGGCCCAGCTCACCAGATGCCGGGGTCAGTCCAAAATTCTTGGATCGTTGTAGCCTCTCATTATATGTAAAATCATGGCATTTGGGGGGCGGGGGTGTGGCAAACAGCAGGGGTTGTTGCCAAGCGCATATTCCCAAGCAATTTCTTAAGTGACACAGATTGATTTCTGGATTTAGGAGATGGAAGTTGCCAAGTCAACCTGTGAGGCACTCCAAGTTCAATACCTGACCCAGCTAATTCATAACAGTGTTACTATTTTTAATGTCACAATGCTGGGGTGAGCAGCTTTCTAGCGGCTCCTGACAGTTTTTGCAAGGCAGCAGTAATGAGTGGAGCGGTTTCTAGGTTCCGGGGCGTGTTTTGCAGGCAGACTTCAGTAAGGATTCCTTCTCACGAGGGCTGCAGCTGCGCCTCCGTGCGGACAGTGGTACGGTCTCATCTGAGTCCTGATAGTGGAATTTCCAAAGAGAAATCTTTGCTTTGTATTATTGGATTTGATACTTAGTAAGCTGTTTGCATGCCATTTCATCAATTTCATTTTGTGTGTATTTATTAAAGCATTACTAACTTTAAAATTTACTTTTGCTATCTTTTTTTCAAATCTTTCAAAAATTTTCTGTCTTTTAAGAGTTAATCTTTTCCATTGAAGAAAATATGACAAGTCAGTTTGGTCTAATTTTCCCCACGGCTTATAACAGCTAAAAGAAAGCAAAAGTTGTCATAGGTAACGTGACCTATCTACTGATTTAATTTTAGCTGAATAAAACTATAAATAAAATTTGAGTTTCAATCTAAATTAGGAAAGGAAATGAATCAGACAACTAAGACAAACTTGGGTCTGAGAAAATTCAGGAAGTAAGGAACAAATCTATTTCCATTCTTATTGTTTTTTGAAACAATATGTTCCTTCCCACTTTGGACTTGTATCAGTCTCAAAAAAAAAAACCCACCCAAAACAAAACCCACACAATAGCCTTTTATATTGGACAGTTTAAGACAAAGGTGTGGTCCATTTGAAGATGTTTTATGAGTGTATGTTTACTTCTGTACCTGAAGTGAGTTCTTTTTTTAAAATATTTTATTTATTCATTTTTAGAGAGAGGGGAAGGGAAGGAGAAAGAGAGGGAGAGAAACACCAATGCATGGTGGCCTCTGATGTGTCCCCCACTGGGGACCCGGCCTGCAACCCAGGCATGCGCCCTGACTGGGAATCGAACCAGTGACCCTTTGGTTCACAGGCCCATGCCCAATCCACTGAGCCACACCAGGCAGGGCCTGGAGTAAGTTCTCGAGTGAGGCGTGATGGACAGAGAGCTGACCCCACTAAACCAGAAGAGGCAGGAACTCAATCCCAGCTTTGTCAAGGACACAGTGTGCGGTTGCCTGTGCAGAATCCACCCTAGACTCACTTACCCACGTCAGAAACCAGTCACTTGTGTTTGAAAAGTGCTTGAGGGCATAAAACCCTAATTAGCAGAGCTCTTAGTTCCTAATTAGTAAACCTTTATTTTCTTTCTAATTTTTGTCTCAACAGAGTCATCCTGCTCACACAATGTGTAGTCTATTTTTAATTCTTTATTAAACGAGAGGATAATTCTTTCTTCAAAACCACACCGCCCCCTGAAACACAGTGATGCCATCTCCTTACACTCATTTGCTTTAATTTAGTATGACTTGGTTCCTCTCTACAGTAGCAATTTGTTTCTTAAAATAACAGTGGAGCCAGAGTGATCCCTGCAGAGGAGCAAACTCAAAAATAATTTCACCTCTTCACTAGCTGGCCTTCCTTTTGAACCTTGTGTTGTCCTAAGTGGTTCCTGCAGGACGTTATAAAAATAACTCCAGGCCTAATGAGAACACAAGTCTCTGAAGCATCATTATTCCGAGACTGTCATCCCCTGAGCTGTGCTTGTACGTGACAGAGCCCCATTGTCTCCTGTCATTACTCATGATCTCAAACCGGCCACTCTAATTTCCAAGAAGGGCTAAGCAAAAGGAGGATTGCAAATTCCGGAAGAAGTTTTCCCCTTTTGCATGCAAATGGGATGGTAGCTGGAAACCTGGCTGATTAGATAAACATCACTTGTTTACTTGGGAATATCTATAAATTCTGCTGAGCGACCCTTGGGACAAAAGCGAACAGGTAGGATTTGGGCAAAGGTTAATCATAAGAAAAGTCCCCTGATACAATGAAAAATGTTACAAAATGTTGTTTTCGTGCTGGTGTCATATTAAACTTGGTGCTTTCAATGTCACCAAGGAAAGGACATGCATACATCTTGCAAATAAGTGTTGTATCATAATTATTCATGCACGCACTTATATGAATGCCCAAGTAAAGAAAAATAAGGTTGCATTGTATGTGGGAAATGAGATTATATTTTATATTTTTTGCTATAGCAAATAAAGAACATTTTAGAATATCTATAACAGTGTTACTACTTATGATGTCCAGTGCTGCAGAATAGGGTATTTGTGTAACTTCAGGTGATATTACTATCAGGCGGATAAAAACACTGGGGGAGAGCTGATCAACATCTTGCTCGTTGAAGAATTTTAACAGGAAAAACAATAGTTGCGAAGAAATTTTGATGAGTCAAAACATACCGCGCGGGGATTTGTTCTTTGATTCTACATCTAAAGAATTGACCTATTGGTACTTTTGTTGCTGCGAGTTGACTTGTCTGCAGGAATTAATTTTAGTTACATGCATTTCTTAAGGGAAAGGGCAAGGAAAGCATATATTGTTTAGTAATTTTATGCAGAGTTATGTGGTGTTCTACTCTTACCCGTCCTCATCTCTAACTTGTTAAGCCATTAGATGGCCTCCAACGTTTAGTGCATTGAAAAGAAAGGCAGTGAACACATCACCTTTCATATGTAAGTCTGCACTCATCAGGAAATGTACATTCTCCAGTCTTGAAGAAGGCAATGTAACAGGGCGCAGCCAAGAGGGGGGCCCCCCAAAAGGGATTTGGAATGGGGTCCAGAACTCAAGGTGTCCAGGAAACACTAGAAAAACATATAAGATGTCCTCACCCCTTAACCGCCCCCCCCCCCCGCCAGGTGTCAGTTGGGGAAAGGGACAAATGGAGCAGGGCCATTGAGAGCTGTTTTGCATAGCAACAGTTTCACGGCTAACCTCTGGAATGGTCATTTAACGTATCTATAACCTTTAACTGGTTTCATAGATGTGTTAAATAACTGTGGCCAGGCCTTGAGCCAGGGAGAAGGGAGTGACTTCTACCCAGGATGTAACTGGGAGCTGGTCCCCTGAGTTATAGCACCTGTGTGAGACCTTGGAGTTGATTGGCTTCACGCCGTGGGGTCAAACCTGCCCAGACTCAGGAAGGCAGCCCAGTCGAGCTGGGAGGATAAGGGAGTCCTGGCAGGTGTAACCAATTGTGGGAGGAGTCGGAAATGGTGCTGTAAAGGAGGGCTGGTGCAGGGATTTAAATGCAGACGCAGTATTTTTATCTTTTTTTTAAAATATTTTTTTATTTAATTCTTGTTCAATTACAGCTTCCTGCCTTATATTCCCAACCCTGCCCGCCCCCCGCCCCTGCTCCCCACCTCCCTCCCATTTCCACCCCCCACCCTTAGTTATTGTCCATGTGGCCTTTATACTTGTTCATGTGAGTCCATCCCCTTTTCCCCTATGATTCTCTCCCCTCTCCCCTCTGGACCCTGTCAGCCTGTTCCCTATTTCAGTGTCTTTGGTCATATTTTGCTTGCCTGTTTGTTTTGTTTAGATCCCTGTTAACGGTGAGATCATATGATATTTGTCTTTCACCGCCTGGCTTATTTCACTCAGCATAATGCTTTCCAGTTCCATCCATGATGTTGCAAAGGGTAGTAGTTCCTTCTTCCTTTCTGCGGCATAGAATTCCATTGTGTAAATGTACCATAGTTTTTTGATCCAGTCATTGATCGATGGGCATCTAGGTTGCTTCCAACTCTTGGCTATCGTGAATTGTGCTGCTATGAACATTGGGGTGCATAGGTTCTTTTGGATTGGTGTTTCAGGATTCTTAGGTTAAGCATTTCAGAAATCCAAAAAAAAATCTTCAGCCATAAAAAGATGCTCACAGTTTTAATAATTCACTCATCTGATAAATGCAAATGATTTCTTCTTCTTTCCATTATCATTCTATAATGAGTTTTCCTCCACTATTATAAACATTTCATAAACATCACTTTCTATGACCACTTTAAAATTCTATGAGTTAACCATTGGAGATTTAGGTTGTTACCAATTTTTTTCTATTATACACAATGTTGAGGTAAATATGATATCATACATGTCTTCAAAGAAAAGTAGGATAGAACAGGTCAAAAGATATGAAAATTTTAAAGCATGAATGTTTAAAGTGTGCAGAAGCTAAGCCACTTACAAATGGCTTTAGATTCACTCATAAATGCTCTAAATATTTGGAAATTCACAGGCAAGAGCTGGCCTGGAGTAGAGGACACATTCTTTCAGGGATTTAAAATCAGTGAGAGTCATTTTAATGCTCTGGATAAAAACATACTAGGTTCGCATGTATTGCTTTAAGCCTCTAAATTCTGGAGTAATTTGCTATCTAACAATGCAACTGATACACACTCTGATTCAGGATTTAGAAAGTGGAGCACTTCCAAGTGTAGCTGTAGAACCAAGGAGTTGAAGATGAATATGCCAGGATGTGGAAAAAATAGACACCAGGGTGCGCTGATGTCGGCCAGGATAATAGGAGGACTTGGGATGAAGAAGAGAGCCAAGAGTCCACCTGAATCCCAAGTTTGATTAAATGAGGTAGGGTGCAGGATGGTCAACCCAGACGGCAAGAGCTTCAAAAGGGCCAACTTTTATAAAGACTGTGCCTGTGTTACATCTCACAGAAAATAAGTAGGTAGTTATCTAGACCCTCACCATACTGAAGCTAAATACTGATATATTGTATCTTCTAGTGACATTGGAATTCATGGATTATCCAAAGGATTTTTTAAAAAATAACTCACTAAATATAATAATTAATTTGAAATACTATTATGGCTATTTTACATTATAACAATGCATGAAATGTATATATTTGTCTTTCAAAACAGTAAAGCTTACTAAAGAAAACTAAAAAATAAATAAATAGATAAATAAATAAATAAATGCAGACGCAGCAGCCATTGAGGAGGAGGAGGAGGGCCACACGGTTTTGGCAGAATGAGGACCTCTTCTTAGCCAAGTGAGGAGAGAGAACCACGCGCTTTCGGCCAGAATGGGGCCTCCCACAGGCAGGTGAGAGAGAATCACCATGCGGCGTTAGCTCTCCACAGCCTTGCGGAGAGATCCACGCGGTTTTGGCCAGACTGCAGACCCCTGCAGCTCTGGTAGAAGAGGTTCACGCGGCCTTGGGGTGCTCCCTTTGGTCATGTGGCCTGGAAAGCAGGTGAGACTTTGCCTGGAAAATTGGGTACAAAGAAGTCTTTGCCAGTGGACCATGAGAAGGTGCCGCATGACTTTGGATTGATTGGAGATCCTGCCTGGACGGTAACACAGCTCACAGTGCCAGTGGCCTGAAACACAGACGTGTGCTTCTTTTCGTGATTTATGGTACCCGGAGTTGGGACAGGGGGAGAAGGGAGTGCTGTGTGTGTGTGTGTGTGTGTGTGTGTGTAGGTGGATACCCTAAGGGACTTCGGGTATATTAATGAAGACATTAGGTCTGAATAGCATTAAATAAACATTTCCTTTCCTTTTCACAAATCTCTGGCATTGAGAGATGTCTTTCCAATTGGCGGTGGAGGATCAGGCCCAGTAGGGGGTCTGGCTGGTATTAGTATACCATCCTCTGGAGTCCGGGCCCTGGTGTATCTGTTCTGTAACAGTTCTTGGCATCCCTGAGTGGGCCAAATATTGCCCCCCTTGAACTTCTGTTCTGTAACAGCAAGATTTATGTTCAACTGTATGCAAAGATGAAAGCAGTCTAGTACCTGGCATTAGAACTCGGTCATTTCAGTAAAGCTTTCACTGAGCTTCCGCACTGTCTTCAACATTTCTGCTCACTACATTCAAAGAAAGGGAAAAAAGTCACCGCTTTATATAATTTTGATTTATAACTTTTTAAATCTAAATATTAAAAATCTTAGGAAATGTTACATGTATTCACTGGACATTTAGCTGTTCTGTGAGTGAAACAGAAAGTTCTCAGGCTTCTTAAAACATACCTGGCCAGACTTCACATTCCTGAGAACCTTCTGCAATTTTGTACCATAGTCTTGAGCTGTATCTGTATCTGATCCCCAAAGGAGAACTTTTCTCTGTTGTTTTCCATCACCCCTGCTTCTCATTTCCACAACAATGCACTATACTTATCTCTTTATGGGTTTGTTTTGCCCACTATAGTGTGGTTGTTTTAAAAATCTTTTACCTTTGTTTTAAAAAAAAAGTTTATGTATTGATCTTAGAGAGTAAGAGAGACAGAGAGAGAGAGAGAGAAACATAGATTTGTTATTCCACTTATTTATGCCTCCAGTGGTTGATTCTTTTATGCCCCCTGACCAGGGGTCAAACCTGCAAATTCACGAGTTGGGACAATGCTCTAACTGAGCTACCTAGTCAGTGCTATACTGGGGGCTTTTCAGGAGGTCTAAGTATGCTCTTTTTTCTTTTGCATCTTTTATACCCTAGAAAATGTCTAGGGTATAAAAAGCCTATTATAATGGTTTGTGGATTAATCTGTGAATGAAAGATGAATATAATTCTCTCACCTCTAACAAAACACTTGTCATCTGTTTGACAGGGTTTTTACATTTTCTGTTATGTATTATAGCATTAACATATAAGAAAAAGATTCTTAGTAATGATATTAACATATTAAGAATGATATTATCATTCTTAGTAATGATATTAATGACATATTCCTAATGTTCTATTAGGAATATTGCTTGTAATCAGTTGAAGTAAGTAACTTTTTAAACTACCGTATAAACAATGCCCACCCAGACACACCCACAAGCAACTTCGATCATTGCAGGGTGGTTGGCAGAAGCCACTCAGAGACGTCTTGTGTATTCTAACTTGTAAAAGTTGGGAATTGTTAACTTTTCAGTCAGGAATTGGTGGAACAGTGGTGAAAACAGAAAGCGCTTTGTCACTCCTAATGGTGGTAAAGCGTTCCTGTCCTGATAGATGGTTGATAAAGGGATGGTCTTGAAGTTGACTGAGGACACAGTCAACTGTGTCCTATCCTCCTATCCTCATATCTACGATTGACTTTGTGCCTAATGATTCATCAGCACCTGTTAATTCCAAAGGTGGGTAATCAAATTGGGTAAAACTAATGTGAGGCAGTCATGCGAATCCCTGCTGACACCCTGACGTCCTACATCCCTGTGTCGTTTACTTCGTTCACTTCCCCAGGTGTGAACATGTCACGGAAGTTCACAGCTACTGATCCCTGCTGTGACAATTCATTCTTTTCTTCCACCAGTTATACTTCCTTCCTCAATGACAGTTGTACCCCGAACTTCCCTTCTTACTGATAATTTGCACACCCAAATCATAATTCTTAAATCAGCTCATAATAAAGTGGCCATCTCTGCACTGAGAGATTCTGGTGAACGAGAGCCCTGGAGTCAGGAAAGAACCCCTTCAGCCTTCGGTGTCTCTCCTGCTCCCTCTGATGACAATTCTCTACATTCTGGCAGCTATTTAAAGGCCACAGACTTTTTGTCCTCAGAGCGACCATGAATGCAAACGTGGAGCTAGAAGGCAATAAATTGATAGCTGGTACAAGCACCATGTTGCCAGGAATGGGTGTTTATTGCAGGTTTTTTATTGCCATTTACTTGTTTTCTGAATGAGAATTTGTAATAATACAGAGATATATGGCATTATTTATGTCTGAAAATTTATGAAAAACTGGTAAGACTGAAAGCTGGGAAGCATGTCTTCAGTGGCATGTGGGGGCGAAGGCCAGCCAGACTTTACAAGGGCAGTCGTTCTGGTAATGACATTGATAGCTGTCATCTCACTTAACACCATCCCCAGGAACAGGCTCCGGCTATGGTAGGTGGAGATCCAGCTCCAGTTCTCTCTGGTTCTCTTGGCTTTTTCCTCCTCCACGTGTGACCTTTACCCTCAGGATATTAGTGTGGCCGTCACTGTCCTAAACCTCACACTACAGACATAAAATGCTCAGAGGAAGAAAAGGAAACAGCCTTTCTCACAGGAGGGAAAACCTTACCTAATGGGATCCGGCTTACATATATTCGTGTTGGTTGCTCACGTGTCTATTTTGTTGGTCAGAACTAGCAAAGGAGATGCGGCCACATGATGGGCAGACACCAGGGTTCGGCCTCCCCCTCTCCATACTTCAGAGCAGCCCAGTAGGTGCAAATGCACGGCAGAGCAGCTAGGAAATGTGCACCCAGCTACCGCTGAGGAAAGGCAGCTCAAGTTTTATATTGTGCGGCCCCAAATTGAAGACGTTATTAGTGAACAGAGAGGAGGTTGTTCTGACCAGCATCCATTCTCCTCTTCTGCAGTAGAAATAACGGGCCACAGACTGTAAGGCTAAAAATTCCCCCGCCTCCCAGTCAAGCCGGGCCTGGTGGCTGTGTGACTGAATTCTGGCCATTTGTGATAAAAGTAGAATTGGTAGAGGTAACTTTTGAGAATTTGTCCTAAAGAGAGTGAACTTCCTTTGTCTTATTCTTTTCCTTCCCTCTGGTAGAGAAGGGTGACGTGATGGATGGAGTTGGAGCAACTATCTCATACCACGAGGTGGAAACTGATTAAGATTGCAAAGCAAAAAATAGACATTTCTTGCTTCTTCATTAATGTGCAGCCTCTGTAATGTCCAGGCTATGAACTGTCTGCATTTCTGTGGGGAAAAATAAATGAAATTCTGCATCATTTAAGTCACGTTATTTGGAGTTTGCTGTCTTTGACTTCCAAATCTAACCCTAATTAATGTGTATGGATACATTAATAAGAAGCCAAGAAGTCAGCTCCACTTAGAGAAAACAAATCTTTAGTATTTCTTTGGAACTTAGAGTTGAAGATTTTATTTACCATACACACATTCAATTTTCGGTCACCTTAATTTATTGGCAAAGTAAAAACAATAATTCTTATGGGAAAGCAGGATTATCTTAAGTGATACTCATCCCAGGAATCTGTGGTGCAATGTTAAATATTTCAGATTACTACTGTATAAGGTCATGTTTGAAAGTTGGGAAAAATACATGCTGCTTCTTACAAATGAAAATGTTCTCATCTCGATGCAGTTAAGTGGTACATTGCACAATCTTTTTCTTGATAACTTTATTCTTAGTGGGCCTTTTCTGGAACAGGCTCAGTGCTTGTTTTTGTCCTGGTTGCCACACAGCTTACTTATGAATTAGACTAGGCCATACGGGTATCTGCTTTTATTTTATTTTTTTAAAGATTTTACTTATTTATCTTTAGAGGGGAAGGGAAAGACAGGAGAGAAATATCAATGTATGGTTGCCTCTCATGCATCCCCTGCCAGGAACTGGCCTGCAACCCAGGCATGTGCCCTGACTGGGAATCAAACCATTATCGTCTGGTTCACAGGCCCGCGCTCAATCCACCGAGCTACACCAGCCAGGGCCAGGTATCTGCTTTTAAATAAACTTTAGTAAATCCTTTAATAATAGTTAAATAGCTATTGATTTTCATCTAAAAGCAATGATATAGATTTAGTAAATTTGTATTCCTTCAAGAATTTCAAGATTGATATAAAAGCAGGTTTCAATTATTCCTATATGATCCTTATATAATAGAATTCTGGTTATGTGATAATGTACTTTAATATTTTAGTGGGGAACAGTTCATCAGTACTTAGTGTTATATGCTTGGATCTAATAACATGGAAATTATTTCTCCTTTTTAAAATATTTAATAAAATTCTCTGGTATAAATCAGTATGTCTTGTCACTATTAGCATTTTCAAGGAGTAAGAAAAACATGTCAGAATTTTCAAATGTCAGCCCAGTTGTGTAAATGTTACCAAATAATCACAGGTCACCTGAAGGAATAAGTAGGCGTACAGCTGGGCTAGCCAGACTTGTCCAGGAGAAGTACCTTGTACTTTCCATGTCTTACAGGCAACAGACCTCTTAATCAATTTACCCATTCTGATTAGTCACTGTGGCCTAGCCAGTTTCTTCATATTTTTAGATTAAATGCTTTAGATGCACTTACAAAACAAGAAGTGAGTTATCATCTATGAAATAATACGCACCAGGTATTGTTGTACGTGGAATTTTCAGAACATGATGTTTCTGTCCTGATCATAGTCCTATGTAATAGTCCCCTGCATCCCCGTTTGTGTACCTAAGAAAACCGACTCTCACATTTCCAGCAGTTACCGAAGGCTGCGGAGAGAGAGCAGTAAAGTTAGACTCCAAAATCTTTTTATTTCTGAAAAGAATCAGTATCAGTCATTGGCTTTGGGGTTCCACTTTCTCTTTGTCACTCTTCTCTGCGCCTTGGAACAGCAGCATTTATGAAAGTAAATCAGTGGCTTCCTTTTTCTTTGGCACCTGATTGGATCAGCTAGTGGGAGTTACGAGTAGGTGGTTAGGGAGACTGGTGTCAAGTCAAAATAATTTACCGTGAAAAACCATGTGTAGGACAGGAAAAGCAGCAATAATGTTAGCAGACTGCGTAGGAAAGGAAAGCATAGGTTGTATTTATCCTTGGATTCACACTGATGAGGGCTAAGTGTTGATGTATCAAAAGTTATTTTGAAGTCACTGCACTTAACAAGGTGGTAAATAATTGCATATTCGTATTACTTATTATGGAATAGTGTGATTAAAAATAAATGGTCTCATGGAGCCTTTTTATAGAAGATGTAGGGTTGGCTTTCATAACTACTAGTAAATATGATTGCAAGGTATGATAAATGTTTTGAAGGAAACCTGTGTATGAAATGAGCAGCTAAAACAGGGATTCGGTTTGGAAGGGGCTGTCAAAGATGACCATTCCCCAGCAAGTCTCATGTATCCTGAGATCACTATGAGGATTCTTGCTTAACTAAAAGCAGATGGGGCAATATTTAAGAGAGTCAAATACAACAGAGATGAGGGGAAAAACTGTAGTGGGTGCAGAAATTAAGGGTATAAACAGAAAAGAGGTCATGTAGATGTATTTTGGTGGGTGAGTGTAGGGAAAATAGTTGAGTTTTATAAAACAAAATCTAGATACACAGGCCTAGAGTTTCAAAAGAGAGGGAGGAGTATCTGTATGCAGATTACCAAGAATAATTATATTAAGCAACAGATCCCCAAACCAGCGTGTGTATTCTAACTTTTATGGCAAAATCTTTGACAAAGCTGTTTTAAAGCTTTTTGAGAAGCTCAATGTTTATTTCTCTAACATTCCCAGAATAAAGCCTTAAGCCGAACCCTACAGAGGCTGAAACGTTTCAGCCTTTCACCGCGAGCCATAGAAGCAAGGTTGCTCAATCTCCATTCCAGCAACCAGAATACACTGTAACCGCCAACAGGTCAGATATGTTGGTCTGCTTGATCCTGCCATCTTTTCCAGAGCCAAGCCCGTACAAGGCTCTCTAAGATTTATTCTGGGTTCAGCAGTGTTTTGCATCTCTCTATACAGTAGCAAACTCCTAAGTTTGTGGAAATACCTGATCCCTTGGGTGGCCCCATCTGCGTGTTCAAACTGGAGTAACTATCCCCAGAATTCTTTGAAGCCCTGACTTTGGTAACATAAACAATTAGGGGAAGATATCAGTGGTTGCAACCAATAAAATATAACTTAATTTAAAAATCACAAGAGAAAGTTCATCTGTTTTAAGTGAATATGCAATGAAAATAAACACATGAAGATAATTGAGCAAAATCACCCAAATTAATGCCTCTGTCATTATCAAATACAGTACACCCATGCAGGCACATACGCATTGCACAGGCACACTCATTGCACATGAGTACACGGACACACAAACAGTGTTCTTAGATGGGACTTGAAACAGTCCTGGGTGGAGCCCCACCAAAGAGAGGATAGTGGGTAGAGCAGAGGATGGAAGAGTTAAGAATTAGATTGGTTCATGAATTGAGAAAGGACCTAAGGAACCAGAGCTAATGGAGGTTATTAGTTCGAAGTTTAATACAAGCAAGTGCTTGGGGCAGCTGACTGTACAGGCAGGATGGAGGTCCGATTTAGAGAAAGTCTGTTCAGATGGGCAGTGACCTCAATAAGTAAAGTTGGGATTTCACATATGCAACAAATCAGAGGTGATTATCATAACGTAACCACCAAATATGAGTATAGGATTAGGAGGGAATCAGAAGAAGAAGTCTGAAACCAAGCTCACAGTCCACAACAAAGACCAGTGCACAAGAATGGGGTGTGAGGTGCAGATCTCGTTTCTGGAAACAGGCATCAGCACAAGTGTTAGACCCCAGCGAAGGCTGACGCAACAGCATCACCAGTGATGAAGTGTGAATTTAAGGTCCTCATTTTATTCCTGAATGGCCATAGTGTTCTTCATTAGGATAGAGGAGAACCAAGACTATAAATGAGAGTCCAGTGATTTAGCCGTGAATAAAGAAGTCTGTGGAGATTGGGTATCATTCTGAATCAAACTGGCAGATTATGTTACAGTGACCAGAAAGTAAAATATATAAGGACATGATCACTTTACTTACTAACCAGTTTTTATAAATAGATGGGTATAGAGTAATGAATGTGCATGTATACAGTTACATTCTTTTATATCTTAATGTATTTGATTACATGTAAAGCATTTATCACAGTCTCTCATATACCACTATTATTATTATGTAACTAATATTAAAAATGTCTCTAACAGTAATTTTTAATGGTTATGAGTAATGTCCTCCTTGGCTCCACCCTTGATGCCAAGATTCCATTTAAATTGGCACATGATTAGCGATTGGCATCGCAGCCAACACTACTGGGTGGCAAGAGTTTCTAAATGGTGTGTGAATGCGAACACTGAGTGGGGAAAAAAGAAAACCCAAAGCCCCAAACAAGAAAAAAATATGATTCTTGCCTAGACATAAGTTCTAAACAGTTTTAATTGTGTTTTTAGATAATAATCAAACTGTAAGAAAAATGAACCACTGGTATACATTTCTAGTTTCACTGTTATAGTAGAGAATATGTGTTTACGGAACCCCACCTAGACAGCTTTTCAGGTGGGCGGGTTATGTGACTTAGCAGTGACCAGTGAGTACCCAGGGAACGGGTAGAAATGAAGTATGATGCTTACAAGCCCATGCATATTTCCAAGTGGTCCCTCACTTGCATTTACATTCACCAGTGTTATGGCCTGAACGTAAGGATAGAGCAAGGGATGAAAGGAACCTAAAACTCTAAGTCTCTACATGCAGGGGAGGCCCCCAGAAGAGTTTTCTAATCTGAAGGGTTAGCTCTGTTCTGGACTATTGGGTGAGCAGGAAATAATCTTTCATCTTGTTAAGCTATTAAAACATGGAGGTTGCTCTGCCTAGTTTTGCTTCTAAAAGTCTTATATTTTATGTTCATCTACACTTAAGTAGGCATAGAATTTTAAATGTTGTTTTAAAATGTCCAATAACATTGGGGGTTGTAAAAGATCTTACAGTACTTTAGCGGTCTATATTTAAGTGCCTTAAAACTGAGGTTTTTTCTTTTTTCTTTCTGTATAAATAACACCAGGAAAATATTACAAGAGCAATTGAACCTAAAATCTTTATTACATCTAAATTCTCTGAATACACTGTCTGTAAATTATTTTAATGAGAACAATTCATCACTCTGTATTTGAAGTGGCTTTCAAGTCAACAGTTACACCAAATAAACTGGCTGTAAATTCTGAGTGACCAAGTATGAACTATTTCAAAGTTACAATTTCTAAAAAATTATAGCATGCAAAATTTGTTATTTAATACAAATGTTAGAAGAAAAGTAATAGGAAAAATTTGTAACACATGGAAGACAAACGATAAATATTACCAGCATAGAGTTTCTATAAATTGTTAAGAGACACAAATAATGAAAAGAAAAACAGGGCAAGGGATGTTTACTACTACCCAGCAAAAGAAAGGAGAATACCTCAAACGGATGGAGGCACAAAATTTCAAAAGTAGTCTAAGAATTAAGTAAATTTTGTGATATCATTTTCCCCATCTCTATCTTAAAGAAATTAATGTTTTTTTCAGAGCCAGAATGCTACCTTTTAAATACAATGGTAGTAGTATTTAATGACTTATGGTGATAAAACTTTATTAGAAAAAAATGGAAATGTGGAAATATACCTAATTCTTATCAGTATGGTAGGCATTGAGAAAATTATGGGGCATCTTGATTATGTAGCTTAAATGACCACAACAATAAGCCGTCAACATATAATGTGGAGGCATGGTCATAATTTATATTAATGAGTGAACAAAAACAAACACACAGAGAAAAGTGCGTAATATAATCCTATCTTTGTAAAACCTAGCATGAAACAAACATTGAAAAGTTTGTAAGTGCATGTATGTACGCATATTCATTCAACCCCTGATCATTCAAAATCTCATATATTCCAAGTAGTATTGGAATATATCAGGGGGAAAAAAGAGAACAAGCCTAAATGTGAAAATCTTACATTCTGACAGGGAGAGACAGACATTAACAATAAAAACACTAAGAGTAGAAGGCAGGGTGTATTAGAAGATGATGTGTGCCATGCTTTAAAGAAAACAGAGCAACACAAAGGGGATGTGGAGTTGGAGGAAGGGTAACTTGTTATTTTGAAGTCAGTGACGAGGATTCATTTCAGATCACAGTCCCTTCCAGGGATGCAGGCCGAGCAGATTGTGAGACCCGAGAACCAGGCGGTGCAAAGCCTGACCAAGGAAGATATGAAAGCCTGCAATCAGCACGAACCAGATACGATCTTAATCCTCAGATTAAGATTGTGAATCTTCTTTATTAATGGTGGCATGGCTGTATCTGCCAAACTGTTTGCTTGAAAGCCCATAAGATAACTGAAGACTGTCTGAGTAACAGCAAATAAAAATGTTAGCAACAATAACCAGAATCTAGAAATTACCCTTTTGGGAATATGGATATAAGAGAAAATGAGAACTACTACAACATTACAAAATTTTAAAACTGCTATAAAACAGTAAGAGTAATGATGCAATTTCAACCAAAAGATTTTTATAGAAAATATAGTATAGCTTTAGAAAATAGATGTTATGTGTTCTTATTTCTTAAAAAAGAATACATTAACACTGTTGAATGTAAACAGACAAATTAAAAAGAGAAACAAAATGAAAGTAATATTATAGCAAAGTAAATGGGATAAATTGTCACAAGTTTTAAGTGGAGAAAAATCCAATTTAAAGTTATCGAACTGTGAAAAATATTGTCTCACTTAACTCGAAAGTTCAGTCAAGTCAGGCTTCAGGCAGTGCTTGATCAGAGCTCTAGTGTGTTTTCCCAATTTCTCAGTATTTCTCTCCTTGTTGGGTTGAGTTTGGTCTGGGCTAGGCTTCTCCCAAGGCAGGGGAAGAGCTGCAGCTGTTGTTCAATTAAACCCTATAAACCCTAAACACTGACCAAAAGGAGGAGTTCCCTTTTCACAGCTTGGCTTGAGTCTGGTGGAAGCAACCAGACTGAGACTCCAACCATGAGCAAGCTAACCCAAGGGGCATAGCATTTTATGGCTCATCTTGGATCACTCAGGTTCCATCCCTGGAGCTGAGAGAAACCTCATGACTCTTCCACGGTGAGGCACTGGTAGAATGGGTGCTGGGAAGTCAACCAACCATGACCCATAAAATCACCATCAGAAGCAGTAAATAGCAAAAGCAACACTGGGGAAAACACAAATTTAAAAAAAGAAACTCTTCTAGAGAGCAGAAGAAATTAATTGGAGATGAATGAGAATTTGGCACATAGGAAAGTAGATCACAAAGAGACAATCTGCAAACAAGAAAACAGAATACCCAAGATAGAAATGATAATCATGGCACAATGCAAGGAAACTTTCCACACTTAGTGGACTTAGATTGGAAGCAGTAACTAGCCTGAGATAGAGCGTGATGAAACAAATAAAACTCAGGGAGAAAGAAATTCTCTGCTATCTCGAGAAGAAGACATTGTCCCCAAGTGTGTTGAAATGAAGCCCTATACTGTATTTTTTTCCACACTGGACCTTAGTTTCCATCGTCGCTATTATAAAACTGTGAGATAAAACCCTATCATCGCCACCTGATGCTCGGGGAAATTGAAGCTGTGGGATTTAAACAGCACCGCTAAGCGGCCAAGTTACCCTTCGAACCTAGGCCCAGTCAAAAACGAAATCGGCATCTTCAATTGTCCCATTGAAGAAGGTGAAATGAAAGAGCACCTGGCCAGAGTCTGAATAAGAAGTAAAACTCTGTTACAACACTTGCTGTTCATCTGGGCTTGCGATGACCATGGAAACCAGATACTCATTATCCAGATAAGGGAATTGGAACCCGGTCCTCTCCTCTTCCCACTGAGTGACTTTCCGCTGACACGAGCCGAAACTGGTTTTTAAGTAGCCCGCACTGAGCACATTAACAGTCTCCCGAAGGGACAGAGTCTCCCCTCTGTGTCTCTGCAATAGATGCACCTAACAGACAGGCAAATATTCATAGGCTGCTCTAAAACTAACAGAAAGACATATTCAGTACTATCAAAGCAAGTTAAAACATGGCAGTGGAAAGATATTTTAGCACACGTAATTCGACGTGTTTTCAACTGCCAAACCACTTGCTGCTTTAATTTGGGCTTTCCCTTGTTAATGCACAACAGTCTTTGTGGATGGAAAGTCTTCAAATAAAAACCAAGAGAGAAAAAACAAAACAAAACTTTTTTGAATTCCAAGGAGCAGGGGAAATATAGAACAATTTAAGCAAACAAATGAATGTACTTTGGCACCAAAGAGATGAGGTACTGTATTTCTTTCTCTCAAATGCACCACACAATCCATTGGCTTGGCGAGGAAAATCTTCCCACAGGTGGCAAAACAGTTTGCTTGTTGTAGTGGGTTGCCTAGTGCCAGTGTAATGGGGTGCAAAGGGATGGGGGTCCCCCCAAATATTCCCCACAGCCCACAGTTGAGGGTAGGGGAAGGGGATGTTATGGTGGTTAAGATACTTCTCATAATAATGGTGAGTTGACAGCAAGTTGACTCCTATGCTACTGTCCCAGGCCAAAGGTCTATGCCTACATGACTTTCAGATGGTAGAGTGACTCATGACGTACCCAGGGGAGGCAAATGTCCTCCCGGGAAGCCTCTGTGTCAAGGGGACTCTTGCCCTGACTAAAATGGCAGCCAGCCGAAAGAAGGTAAAAGAGCCAGGGGAGCTGGCAAAAATAGACCATTGTAGGAGCGGCTGGAGATGAGGTCACACGGGAGGCCCTGGGTCAGCATTTCAAATTAGGGCAGGCAGAGAGAGAGGAAGACTGGTTTGCCATGGGGCAGGAAGGAAGCCAGGAGCCGTGGTGCCAGTGTACAGTGAAGAAGCCAGCCTGGGAGGGAGGTTCAGCCACCTGTAGGGAGGGAGGGGCGGTGTCTGCTCCGCTGAGCTGGCAGCCAAGAGGGAGGAGTCGTGAAGTCCGAGAGAGAAAACAGCAAACACCTCTGCACTTTGTAGTCGTGATTCCACCATGCAGCTGGGTGTAGTCAGGAAGAGGCAGCCATGTGGGAAGCAGGCATTCGGCCTCTGGTTAGGCAGGATCTGGAGTGAGGAAGAGGACACCCACTGGGAAACCTGCCTAGAGAGCATGGCAGCAAGGCTGATGGAGCTGGGAATTCCCGGAACCTGCCGAACCAAGCACAGATCTGTGAGAGATGGCTGGAATGCTGCCCCCGTGAGCAGGGAATGCCGACTTCTGCTTCTCCGAAGGACAAATGGAGAGACTGCTCTCCTGGACGTGTGCCTCCCTGGACTTCAGCATGTTCCAGGGCAACGTGGCGCATGTTTTCCTGGACTGTTACGTGGAGGCTGAGGACAGCGTCCCCCAGATTCTCAAGGAGAGGGCTGCTGTGGGAGGATGGTGATTCTGAAACCCGCGAGTGTATCTTCCAGAAGGGAAGGAAAACTGTGTGCGCAGCTTAAGAACAGACAAGGATGTGGGGAAGTGCTGGGCACGCGTTCGGCTTATAGCCTGGCGGGGAGCAAGGGGTGTGCTGGGTCTGGTGGGAGAACAGGGCTCTGAGCCGGAGTGCCCCCAGTCCTCCAGGGCTGGAATCCTGCAAATAAAAACCTGTTTCCTTCAACACCAATCGTCGGGTCACGCATCGAGGCACCACATGCACAAATCTGGTTTGCTCAGTCACACTAGCTCTGGCCTTGAATGGGGTCTTCTTCCTGAGTTACCGGATTATGATTAAGAAAACATTTATTATACACAGACCATTCACACAAACAAACAACAAACAACCAAACAAAAACTTTATTCAAAATCAGTTGCATGTGGGTCGAATGATTTCCCTCACCAACATGTACGTCTAAGTCCTAGTCCATGCTACGCACAGCGTGGCTTTATTTGGAAATAGAGCCATTGCAGATGTACTTAGCCAAGCACTGGTGAAATCATACGACCACAGGGTGGGCCCCTAATCCGTGACGACTGGACTGCTGTCGAAAGGAGAGATCTGGAGACAGACACACAGAGAAAACACCAGGTGGAGATGAAGGCAGAGATGAGAGTGGCAAAGCCGAATCAAAAGAACGAGGACGATCATCAACAGATCTGCAGAAGGTGGAAGATCGTCATAGGATAGATTCTCCCTTACAGCCCCTCAGTTAGAACGAATCAGCCTGACGTTGTGGTCTCACACTAGTGCCCTCCAGAGCTGTGAGAAAGACGGTTCTCTGGTCTCAGCCACCCGCTCTGTGGTTCTTTGTTATAGCAGTCCCGGCAAACAAACACAGCATGGGATATACTGTCACGTAGGGAGAGGTTATGGTAAGATAATTAATCTATGTCAACAATGGACCACAATTCAGGTGCATCCAATGTATTTTCTCCCTGGGTGGGAAAAGGAGAGGGAAACTAAAGAAAAGAAATACAGAGAAGCCAGCATCTGTGCATCCTGGGCACAGATTGGCCTTCAATCCTCATTTCATCTTCCTGCTGTCTAAAGAGACTAGAAAGGTTAAGATCTGTTTTCAAGAATTCTTTGAAGCTTTGGTGCTGTAAGTAAATTCGGGTTCTCTAAGTGGAAGCTCTCAAGCAAGATCAGAAGGCAGATATGTGGCGTAGACAATCTTCCTGCAACTCAATGCTGCTGGTGTTTAGGGAGGCCCAAAGGTGACTGGGTTCATTTTTTAGCAACCCTGGGTGTCAAAAGAAAGAGGATTATTGCCATGACTTCCTTACGTTAACAGTGAGGCTTCTGAAATCAATTTTTTCAAGTTCCTAATATTAAAACTAGCATCAGTTCCATGGTAGCTCCAGGTGAGTAGCTCTCCTCCATCAGTTTTCGAACTTGCTGCTGTAACACTTTTGGTTGCTATACTTTACAGGTAATACTTACATTTTGTCTTTTTATCTTGCAATGTATTTAACAGGTTTAAGTTTTCTAAGCTGAGCATTTGCTAGAAATATATCAATGTTTATTGTTAAAAGATTGAGAAATGTATTATCCAGATGTTATTGAGCAAACCTTGAAGTAAGATTAAAGGATGATATGAGCTAAAAGTGTTTGACTGTGGACTGCTGCATCTGTGGTATGGAAATCATGGCTAAAGCTTTGAAGAGGATGGTGTTGGGAAGTGGGAAACAAAAATTTATTTTCTAGAGACATTTTTTTCCAATTTTTTAAAAGCTACTTGTGTATCAACTTAATTCATTTTCCAGAAAATTTTCAAGACTTTACTTAGAGGGATTTACTTAAAAGTAGAGGGATTTCACAGTCTTCTTGTGGGAGAATAAAGTATAACGAGGAGAAGAAGAACAATCGTGCCTTGCTACCATGCTTTTTTTAAAAGAAAAAGTAATTAAGAAGGACTGCTTGTGGCATCAATTCCAATTTAGTTCTAGTTCTCATGAAATCTGCATAACCCTCTCTTCCGAGATTTAGCTCAGTGCAATATTGATATTCAGAAATAGAGATTCTTTTATGTTGATACCATTTAATGAACCAGAAGGCACTACTGCTGGCAGTGGACCACAGCGATCACCTTGTCTAGACCCGTATTTGGAACAGAAGGACAGCGACTCTGCGAGCCTTGGTCAGGGTCAGAGATCTGTTTAGATTCCAAGACCAAACTAGAGTCTTTATTTTGTTCCATTAGTTCTGCCAGTGACACTGCCTCCCACGGTCAGTGGGCTCTGTTTCATTAATCAGAACAATCCTTTCATGAATGAGCCTAGGTAGTTCAGTGTTTAGTCTGCTATTTGGAGGCATGGTCATCTTTCCCGTATTTGGAAATCCATGAGTAGATTCAAGGCTAGGAAAAGAAGCCGCCACACAAATGCCTGGGAACAGGAGCAAGTGACAGTCTCTCTTGTGCTGTGCAAACCCACCCGTGATGGACTGGCCTCACCCCCAAGCGACAAGAGCCGTGTTAACATTGTCCAGGGAGCACATTATTGAGTCACTCTTACCTGGAACTGAACCTCTGAACTTCCCCATGGGCTCAAGAAAATAATTTTATTGCTACCCTTCTTCCTTACCACATCTGAATAATACTCTGATGTTCACTTTCTGTCCCAGGACTGGCTGTGTTCCAGGATCCCTGGGCTGGAGAATTCCCATACTCTTCACAGGAAACAGCATTTTCTGCAAACAAAGGCTGATCCTGTCTTAGTATTTCATGAATACAATCCATCAGGACACATGAATCCTGCATTTCATTACACGTGCTCATGTCAGAGTGATTCACGTAAAAATAACTCTGTCTATGGGTCTTCGATTGCAGACTCTGCAGTAGATGTCAGCAGTCCTGGTTGGGGTATCTTTATGGTCCCTCAGTTGTCATGGCGTCCATGCGTATCACAGCACCTTTACTTTCGATATCTCGAGAGAGTGATAGAACAAGACCACACACACAATCCATTTGCCAAGAAACAGTAAATATAATTAGGAAAAGTACAGTCTAAACACATATAAAAGAAACATTGCTAAGAAGGATTCTAATCTACAGACATTATGCACGAAGAGTCCTTTATATTATTTGGTAACACAGTTTGGTTTCTTGGAGCCAGGATGTCTGGAGAGTCGACACCCAGAATGAGGACTGTGCTTCAACGTTGCATAATCGAAAGCCCATTAAGTAACTTTGTGCAAACAAGAATCTTTCCTGCTCTGAAGGTAAACTCAAGCCTCCAACTCAAAAACCACAAACCTACCTGATAGCTTTCAAGTGTTCATGTTTCTGCTTTCTAATCATCAAAGTGGAAAACAAAACAAAACAAAACAACCTTGGTGTCCAGAATTATCTGTTGCATATAGAGACTTTGAACTTTTGGAGAAGGCAAGACATTTTAAAAGAAAAAATCAGGTAAAAGTGAGAAAGGTCAGTTGCAAGACTGAGGCAGGAAAAATAGAATGCATCGATTTGGCTTCAGTAAAGCCATCCTAGTTTTATAGTTGGAGTTCAGATTACATACACTGACACTGAGGTTTGCAGAACCAGCAAATTCCAGTTGTTCTGATCTACTTACTTAGTGATTATATTTTTGCATTAGTCTGCTAGGGTTCCTACAACGAAGTACCACAGGTTGAGTGTCTTAAACAACAGGAATGTTTTTTCACAGTGCGGAATCTAAAAGTATGAGGTCAGGATGTTAACAGAGTTGATCCTTTCTTTTTTTTTAGTTATTGTTCTTTAAAGCACTTTACTAGTAAAAAATTGAAAACAACCCCCAAATCAACAGTAGTTTAATTATATGCAGCACGTATGATGAAGCACCATGCAGCCATTAAAGAAAATGCAGTAACGCATTTGACACGACAGGGCACTTGTGGTATTGTCAAGAGAGAAAAAGTTATAAAATAGCATATTCCAGTTGATTCCATTTAAAAAACCTATAAAAATGCATAGGAGAGTCTGGAATGCTGTACAACTAAATAGCAGAACTCCCTTGATGGTGGTATTATAGGTGATTTTTATTTTTGAAACTATATTTTCATTTTTCTTTTTACCAACACATCTGATTTGTATTATTGAAAAAGCATGAACAATTCTTAACAAGTCTCCTTTGAGGGAGGGATGGATGAGAGTGCAGCGTAGCGCCTTGAGGTGCGGGGGTGTACTGTTTAGTCTGATAGAACTTGAGCGGTTTTTCAGGGTGACAATGGCAAATTGTCACTGTGCAGAGTGGAAGCATGGATGGCAGAAGAGCTCACCTTTCTTCAGACTAGGAAAGCCACTCCCAGCATTTCCCAACAGCAGCCGTTGCTCCTGAGGCCCCTCTCAATGACTGGCAGATGGCGATCTTCTGTCCGTCTGTCTTCACAGGGTCTTTCCTGTGTGTGTCTGTGCTTGTGTCCTAATCTCTTCTTTGTAGGGACACTTAATTCTCTGGGACTAAGAGCCCATGCTAATCACATTCTTTGAATATAATTACTTCTTTAAATATCATCCCAAATATAGCCAACCTAGAATTACTGGATGTGACTGTGGGGGACAAAATTCAACCCATAACACATTTTTTGTTCCAGTTTTCCTTTTATCTTGCTAATTTTCCTGGAAATGTCTGTACTGTCTTCAGCCAAATCAATGTAAATATTGGCGTTAACAATATGGCGTATTTTCTCTCAGCTTATGCAATATAAAGTTTTAAAACTCCAAATATTCTATAATCTTTGTTATCCTGCGTTCTTGTCTTTCAAAAAATTATGAGAATATTAAATGTCAGAATATACTGCTCAGAAAGTTGGAATATAATGGGCACATACAACGCACTGCATGAAGTGAGTGCACTGAGCCTTTCAATCTGACCACCTAGGATGCACATTTTCTGCTACTACAATAAATAACAATGCACATTTAATTATCCTGTAAGATGAGTTCCTAGAGAGGCAAATTACTGTTTCTAAGCATACAAATATATTTAAGGCATTTAAGATACTTCTCCAAACCGCTTTTTGGAAGAAGCAATTACACAGATTATACCATATTAAATTACCAGTAACAAAAACCAAAGAACTAATTATTTTCAAAATGATATACAAAAGTGAGTATTTATTATTGTTCAAATTTCATTTCTTTATTTGGGTTAATAATGCCTTGGTATTTTATTTAATTTTTCATTTATCCATATTCTGTGCAAACTTTTCTGTTGACATCCTTGTGTTTAATCAAAAAGGTCAACTTGAAAATGGATTACAGTAGACTGTCCACACTTCCATTTCACTAACAAAAATTTGCCAACTTGAGTTATTCATATTTTATTTCACAGAAAACTGGATCAAAGTAAGTTTAAGACACATTCTATAACACAAAAGATGTGCCTAAATGTACAGAGTCCACATACTTTTTAAAATTATTTCTGTGCATAAGAACACAAACTTCAGGATAGTTCAGTCAAGTCTGTCCCCTAAGTACCTTATATATTTAGTAGAAAATAAACATCATGCCCTGGCTGGTGTTGCTCGGTGGTTTGAGTGCTGGCTTGTAAACCAAAGGGTCAGCAGTTTGATTCCCAGTCAGGGCACATGTCTGGGTTGTGCATGTGCATCAGGTCTCCAGTAGGGGGCATGTAAGAGGCAACCACACATTGATGTTTCTACCATTCTCTTTCTCCCTCCATTCCCTGCTCTCAAAAAGTAAATAAAAAAAATATTTTTAAAAAAGAAAATAAACATCATTTGATCATTTTAATTTTCTTCTTTCTAACTTTATGTCAGGGAAATCTATAGTTTTTTCCATGAAGATAGGGGAGTGGAGTTGCTTAAATGGTCATCCTCTTCAGTGGTGGTAGTCATCTATACCACTGGCACAGGAAAAGTTCTTAGTGAGATAAGGATGGCTATGTAGTATCAAGGCAAGGAAAAAATACCAAATAACAATTAACCGAAGGAACTAAGAATAGGTGTACTTACGGGGAAAAAAAGAAAGTGTGTCCTAAGATGGAGGCTGCAAGAAATGTGTAAAACTGTTGGTGGAGACAATACAGTTATGGAGAGAAGTGACCGTCACTGACATGGGAAGAGTCGTCGTTTAGAAGAATGATCAATTTCAGGCTAAATAATTACACAACTGCTGGTAATGGTATTGCAAGCCATCAGTCAAAATTAAAGGAAGGTAGAAATTGATTCTATATAAGATGATCCTTCTAAAATCAGAGCTTTAAAAATAACGAAATATAAAGACTTCCCTGTGATGTAAGGAAACTCCTGTCACTTGCAGAATTTGACTGTGCCTATATCATAGCCTTTCAGAGAGAATATATAATTATAGTCCATAGCATTGGCAAAAGCAGGATAAAGGGCGACAATCTCCTACAGTTCACTGGTTCTCATTCATCCTCAGATTTTTGGCTGTGTTTTACTATGTTTTCATGGAAAATAACAGGAAGTATTTTATTTATTGCAACATATTGAATCATAGAAATTGTGCCAAAGAAAAATTTATCATATGATTAGATGCATGCCCCTTTTGGTAACCACTGTAATCTTAGAAACATGTTTTTATTAAATTTGAGGGTATTGATTGAACTGGAGATAAAGCAATTATTATGTAAAACAAGCTCTTAATACTCTCTTGTAAAATAAATGTTTGAAGCATGTGTTTAATGGTGATATTTTATTACAAATTTTATACATAAATAGGGTGAAAAAGGAAATAATACTGAATGTGTCTGTGACTTCAAAAAAAGTAGTTGTTAAAAATAACGTGTTGTAAATATTAAATTATTTTATTTTGTTTTCTTGAACCCCAAGTTCCCTTAAGTCTTCCACACACACAACCAAGCCATGAGTCCTAAATACTCCAGGATAGCAAAGGGCAAGAAATGGACCCCTTTGACAAATCCCTGGAAACAATCAGGTTTGAAAATTTAGCCATAGTAGATAAAAGAGTTTTTAAAAATTCCTTTGAAATATCAAGGCCTGAGTCTGGAAGATATCAGTCATGTGTGTGTAGCTATATTCCTTTGTGTGAGAGAGCTGCTACTTCCACAAGGACATTAAAATATATGTACAATGGAATGCTACTCAGCCAAAGAAAAGATGGACTATTGCCATCTGCAACAACACGGATGGACCTCGAGCATGTCATGCTAAGGCAAATAAGTCAGCCAGAAAAAGTTAAGAATCATATGATTTCACTCATATGTGGGATATAAAACTGAAAATAACAAATCAACAAACAAGAAACTTGAACAAACAAAAACTCACAGACACAGATAATATTTTAGTGATTACCAGAGAGAAAGGGGGTGAGGATACAGTAGAGGGTAAAGGAGGCCAAATACACAGTGACAGAAGGTGATTTGACTTTGGGTGGTGGGCACACAATGTAATATACAGATCATGTATCGTAGAAATGTACATACGCTTGAAATCGATGTAATCTTATTAACCAATGTCATCCCAATAAATTCAATGAAAAAGTAAAACAAAATAATTTTTCAGAATGAATTTCCTGTTGGTTAAAATATATAAATGGTTGACAATGACATTATAACAAAAATCTAAAACTCATTTCAATCTACAGATTAATATAAGGAGATACTTTTTACAACATTGCTATTATAATCTAATAAAGACTCTATTCATTTAAGTAATGTCTAAAATAACCATTTAATTTTGATGGGCTTTTTGGAGTGTCATTTAAAATTCCGTTTTTAAAAGTAGGAGATTCAACCAACATCAGCTGCTGGTGAGGATGTGGAGAAAAGGAAACCCTCGTGCACTGTTGGAGGGAACGCAGCCTGGTGAAGCTACTAAGGAAAACAGTGTGAAGTTTCCTCAAAAAAACAAAATTGGAACTGCCTATGGCCCAGCCATTCCACTTCTGGGAATATATCCAAAGCACTTGAAACACTAATATGGAAGAACGTGTGCACCCCTGGGTTTAGTGCAGTGTTATGTACAATAGCCAAGATCTGGGAGCAGCCCCAGAGTCCATCAGTAGATGAGTGGATAAAAAAAAACTGTGATACATTTACACAACGGAATACTACTTGGCCATGAAAAGAAGGAAATCTTAACTGTCCCCGCAGCATGGGTGGACCTGGAGAGTATTATGCTAAAATGAAATAGACCAGCCAGAGAGAGACAAATACTGTATGGTTTTACTTATCTAATCCAATACAACAAAATAATGGGATCTAATGAACAAAATAAACTAACCAAGTAAAGACAGGCTCATGGGTACAGAGAACAGACTGACGTCAGAACAGATGTCAGAAGGGAGGGAGTTGGAAACTGGTTGAGAAGAGTGAAGGGATTAAGCCAAAAAACTAAAAGAAAGATTCCTGAACACAGATGACAGTATAGTAATTGCCAGAAGGAAGGGACGTTAAGATCAGTGGTGATGGAAAGAGACTCGACTTGGAGTAAAACACAAAATACACTATACAGAGGATGGATTGTAGANCTGTCCCCGCAGCATGGGTGGACCTGGAGAGTATTATGCTAAAATGAAATAGACCAGCCAGAGAGAGACAAATACTGTATGGTTTTACTTATCTAATCCAATACAACAAAATAATGGGATCTAATGAACAAAATAAACTAACCAAGTAAAGACAGGCTCATGGGTACAGAGAACAGACTGACGTCAGAACAGATGTCAGAAGGGAGGGAGTTGGAAACTGGTTGAGAAGAGTGAAGGGATTAAGCCAAAAAACTAAAAGAAAGATTCCTGAACACAGATGACAGTATAGTAATTGCCAGAAGGAAGGGACGTCAAGATCAGTGGTGATGGAAAGAGACTCGACTTGGAGTAAAACACAAAATACACTATACAGAGGATGGATTGTAGAATTGTACACCTGAAACCTGTATAGTTTTACTAAGCATTGTTACCACCAAGAAATGCAATAAAAATAAATTAAAATAAAAATATCGAATCTTTTTAAATTTTTATCTGTAACCTGCATTTCTGATGATACTCATTCTTTCCCACAGATCTGTATTTTCATTTGGTGTCATTTCACTTCAGTCTAAAGAATTCCTTTCAGTATTTTTCATAGCACATGGCCTAAGAATGTAACTTCTCACTTTTTATTCGCATAAAAATATATTTATTGGGTGGTGCAAATTGTTTTTGACTAACTGTAGAAGTCTGAGTTGAAATTGTTTTTATTTTAATTAATTTAAAAACATTTAAAATTTTGTCTTCCTACCTACATTGTTTCTACCTGAAGTGAGCCATTATTCTTATTTTTGTTCTTTGTAAATGCTGCATTTTTTCCTTTGGCTATTCAATATGCATTTTTTTAAATCTTTGGTTTCTATTCTTTGACTATGATGCATGTAGGTATAGTTTTTACTGTTCTGTCCTTTTTGGAGTTTATTAAGCTTCTCGGAAGCTTAATAAAGCTTCCTGTAAGTTGGTATTTTCTTTGAACCTGGGAGATTTTTGGCTATTACATCTTTAAATATTTTTCTCTAATTTCTGTATTTCCTTCTCTCTTTCTGGAAATTTAATTCCATGTACAGCAGACATTTTGATGTTATCTGACAACTCTCTCAGTCTATCTTGGAAATTTTTTTTCAGGGTTTTTAAGATTGAGTAGTTTCTATAGATCTTCTTTAGTTCTCTAATCCTTTCCTCTCCCACCTGCAACCTGGGTAAAGTTCCTCCGATATATTTTTAATGGACTTTAATTTTTAAAGCAGTTTTAGATTTCCAAGGACAAACTGAGACTATAGTAAAGAGAGTTTGTTTATTAGCAAAGTGCACATGTTAAAATGAATGAAATGTCAATACATTACTAACTATAACCCATATTTGAATCAGACTTCCTGTTTTCACCTGACATCCTTTATCTGTTCCAGAATCCCAGCTAGAAACACCGCATTATCTGTAATGTTATGTCTTCTCAGGTTTCTCGGGGCTGTGGCAGCTTCTCAGCTCTTCCTCATTTTGGTTGTTTTTAACAGTTTTGAGAAGTACTGGTTAATTATATTTAACAATGCCCCACTACTGGAATTTATGTGATATTTCCCCCCTGATTAAAGTAAAGTTATGGGTTTTGGGGAAGAAACAGTCTATCAGGACTACAGGATCAATGTCCTTTATGAGTGCTCAACTACCTGGCACGTGCAAGAAATGTCTGAATTTGTTGCATTTGCCGGGTATCTCCTTTGTTCGGTCACAGAGGTTTTTAGTAACGAGGGTGGAGTTTTCCTAAGGGGATATTGAGGGTCAGGACTTCCGTCGCGTGTGCCACGGAGGGCGTGAGACAGTTTGCTGGCACACACTTCATAGCTCTGCTGCTGGGCCCACTGCCTGGCACGTGATAGACAACGTTCTCCTGTTTTTGTAAAGTTATCGGCTTTGGCTGATGTAAGAGCTTCAGTATGTAAAGTGCTGTAGGTTCCGGAAGAAAAACGTAGTTTATCACTGAAAACCTGACAGAATCAGATGCACAGAATTTGAATCAGAAAGCTATCTATTCGCCGCCAGCTCGGTCGTCTCAGAGAGCTTTTGAAAATCATGTTGAATTTTATGTTGAACATCCATAAACAAACAAAAAATAAATATTGCTAACCTGATTTTGAAGAGGATATTTAGTCCTAGAATATAATCGAGACCCTATAATTGCGAATACTTCTATTGCCAAAAATATGCTATAATAACCTCTTTGGAGCATACCTTCAGAGATGCAAACAATTTAAAGTTTTGTTTTCAATTTCTGTGATTCATTTCAAAGAGTTTTGACAAGTTACATACTGCCTATGTTTCTCGTCTGGCTGACGGCTGTTTTAAAAACTGGGGTGGGGTAGCTTAATCCTGTATCTGGGTGCTGGGGGAGCAGGAAACAGAGTCAGACTCCCAGACTGGGAGGCTACGAAGTGCAAGGCAGGGTGTCAGCATCCACTACTTGACAGGGAGGATGGAATTGGGTGAAGAAAAGCCTGGGGGAATAATGAATATTGAAAACTATTCAAAATGCATTAAACACGGAGCGTGGCTACACAGTTTTGTTGGAGACCCAATTTAGGATGCAATTAAACAATGAGCTCGTTTAACTGGAGGAAAATTAGCAAAAATATTTTCTAACTTAGATATTGCATGTCATTACTTACATAACAAAATAAGTGAGGACATGTCCTAAAGTAACCCCATTATTTCTGATTGGTGAAAAAGCAAACTCTAATAAAAAGAAAAAATCTGGAGATGGGAATTACTTAGGATATGATACAGCTGTGGAAGATAAAGTTATTATTTCAGAAACCCTAGGATAAAACAACAATGCAACACTGCATAGCACTATTTGGTAAATTTAATAGAAACAGCATGCATGAATATATCAGGGCCCCACATGAGTTTATTTTATGTTACGTATTTACTTCAACAGAGTACAACAATAAGATTTATGTATCGTGTAATTTTGTGGTTGATGCTTTGATTACCGCAGCCATTTAATACACCAAATATAAAGACTCTATCTTATTTTAAAGTGAATTGGCATGTAAGTCTTGGTTTGAAATTGTCAAAGTTCGGGAAAGCCTGCTACTCTCCAGTTAAAAAGTTGTATTGGAAAAACATATTTAATTGAAAAGAAGAGGAAATCAATTAAATCAATATCCCAATAAATTATAAGTAGATGAGGATGAGGTACATTTCTATGTTGATTGCTATGGAATGTTCGAGCTTTACCAGAGTGATAAAATATAGAAGATGATCAGCAAATATTTGCAAAATTGAAAAAATGAATGAATTGTATGTGATTTCTGTGTGGCAGAATTATAAGTGCTGTATTGATGGAAAATTAATTCCTACTGTTTCCTTGTCTTATATTTCTACTCTTTCACTATGTCAGCCACAAAAAAACCACAATGAACATTGCCCTAAAATCAATGCTGCCAGATATGAAATTCTCAATTGAAAAGACACATGTGGAGGGGAGTCGATACAGGTTTGCATGGCGATGCAGACAGACACAGCTGTGCATTCTCTCTAACCCAGAGGAGGTAAAAGTAGCATTGGGTAGGCAAGAGAGCTGAGAGAGAGAAGAAATAGGAACCAAATTTCATTTCCCTGTCCTGAAATAAACCCTGCAGAGGCCGAAGAAGGCAAACACACGCATCCTTCCTGGGGTCTGAAGGATGTTGGATAAAGGATGAATCTTACCCTTTCCCACTGCTCACACCCATTTTGGGACTATTCATATCAATAGCCTGATACATGCGTTTTAGGTCAGAAATTTTAAGACTCATGTACAATTCCTTCTTCCCTCTCCATTAGTTTCCCCGGGGGTGAGGAATCTCTTTCCCCTCCTTTATGTGGTGAATTGAGAGAAGAGAGGGTTCCAAGAAGGGCACGAAATAAACAGAGGCAACAGTGAGGGGATCGTCAAGGCGGATTGAAAAGCCCTGTGTCCAGACACGCAGGAGGAGAGCCAGGATGGGAGTCACATGAGAGGTTACGTTGGAGAAGACTGTATAGCTTCCCACTCATAATTCTAAAGCACATGGGGAATTTCTGTACTCCCCAGGGGAGAAAAATAAGGGGTGAGTAAATACAGGCTTTTTCTAGCTCTCACTTCTCCTTCCCTAGGACCAAGGGTACCCAACTAATGTCTGCTGGTGAGGTTGGGAAGCAGGAATTTTCTGGGAGTGGGAATCATCCTATTTTGGGTCTTTTTCTTCTAGCAATGCTTGTCTAATATCCTCTTCCTAATTACAGAATAACTGCAATTGCTGGTTCTCCATTTGGGGGAGAATAAGTACTCTTCATGGAGTTGGGTATTTGGGAGTTCAATTTTGCCTGCAGAGTCACATTGATTCCTCCAACAAGACATCTATAAAAAATGTGAAATTTTAATATGCTATTTGTTTGACTCTTGTCTTAACCTCTAAATAGATATGAATTAGAGAGTGGGTGGACAGAGAAAGGCTGATGAAATATACCCTTATATTGTAGTATATTTTGTCTACTTCCTCCCTTCTACCTTTGTACTTCATGGGGGTAGAGTACACTATACCACCCACTTAAGCTGGGCTTGGCCAGATGGTTGCTTTGGTTAATGAAATAGGAGAGGAAATGATAGTGGGCCAGTAAGAAAATTTTAAGGGCTGCTTAGTGCTTCTTGTGCTCTTCCTGATTCCTGCCATCTGCCATAAGAAGAGCAGACCCTAACTAGCTGCTGGGCCCTGTGTCCTCGGAGGAGACTCGGATTCACCATACCTCCTGCAGCCCGGCCGCCCAAGCTGATCCTGCACATCCATGAGAAAAATTAAATGTTTTGTTATATGATGCAACTACACCTCCTACAACGAGCCTGGAACCTCTGAGACAATGCCAAGGAGTTGCCAGGGAACCAAATGGGCACTAATAAGCCAGTGCCAGTTGCTGTTTCTGCCAAAAAGCGAAAGAAAACAAGAAGCAGGCCTCTCCCTTGCCACCACCACTGGGTGGATAATCGCCTAGAAGAACTTGTCCTTTTCTTTGGCAGCCTGGGGGCTCGTGAACCTTGAGAGCTACAGCAGGCTTGCAAAGAAGGACGGATCCTCAGGGAGGTGTGAGCCAGGCTGCCATTGACTAACCATTCTGACTTGATCTAGGAATTCTTAGGAAAGGACAGATGGAAAAAAACGTGGGGAGCTTGTTTAAGGAGTTCATATTAAGCAAGCCGAGGCCTCCAGTCAGAAATTTTGATTCAGATTTAGAAATAAGGTGTATTACTTCAGCACACTTAAATAGTATACTGTGAATCACGTGCCCAGTGCATATTAAAGCAAATTACAATATCCCAAGTCCATAGTTTTTAGGAATCCCAAAGAAAGAATATCCTAATGTCACTTACAGTGACAAGAATCTAAGGCCACTTACCATAACCGTGACTTATTGGTTGTCAGTGGCAACTGCTTATATGACCTGTTTCTGTGTGTGCTCTGCCATCTTTTTCTCCCTGGTTTGCAGACTCACTGGTATCCCCAGTGAGCCTGGGCATATGCATCTCCTCTGGGATCTCAGATGTTATCAGGAAATATCTGCGAAAGTTGTTCCCTTTGATCTGGTCCATGACTGTATTTCTTCTGGTTAAATCTATAGCTTTAGAAGTCACACCTACATAGCGGACTTTTCTTTCTTAAAAATATTTTATTTATTTATTTTTAGAGAGAAGGGGAGGGAGGAAGGAAGAGAGGGAGAGAAATATCAAAGTGTGGTTTTCTCTCATGCACCCCCTGCTGGGGACCTGGCCTGCAACCCAGACATGTGCCCTGACTGGGAATTGAACCAGTGAACCTTTGGTTTGCAGATCTGCACTCAGTTCACTGAGCTTCGCCAGCCAGGTCTTGTTTTTCTTTTTGAGATATATTCTTTTACAGTGTACTGTTGAGTCAGAGAAACATTCCCCTAATGGCATGAAAGGTTAAGTTTCTTAAATGTTGGCATATTGATTACTATGATCTGCATGTTTTTGTCTCCTTAAAATTTGTGTTGAAATCCTAAGGTGCAATGTGACAGTATGAGGAGATGAGGTGTTTGAGAGGCTTTGTTCTCATGAACAGATTCGTGTCTTATCAACAAGGCTCCAATCCCAAGCCACTTCCTCTATGTGAGAACTCAGCAACAAAGCACTGGTGGCCATGAATCAGGAGAGGCCTCACGAGAACGTGGTGAACATGCCAATGACTTGATCTTGCATCTCCCAACCTCCGGAACTGTGAGAAGTGAATTTCTGTTGTTTGCAAGCTCCCCAGGCAGTGGTATATTGTTATAGCAGCCTGAAGTGACCAAGACACTGATACAATCTCATTCTTTTAAGCTCATGCCTTCCTCCTTTTTCAATGAGATGTGGAGTCAATAACATTGATCTTATTTTTAATGCAACAAACTATTTTTACCTTTTATGCTGTTTGCAATAAACAGTAAGCTCTTCTTCTCCAGATGAATTACATTTAAGCCTCTGGGCTTCTGAAAACAATATAAATAATAGTCAATTTACTCCCAGGAGGCATAAGGGTTCATTAAGAGAATTAAGAACACACACATGAAACAACCTCAACAATCACCATATGCTATGTTGGCAAAATTTAGCCTATTTGTCATTCTTTCATCAGTAAAATCTAAAATATTAAACACATCAAGATTTTTTAGTTTCACAAGCTAAGTAGGAAGAGAACATACAGTACTTATTACATCATAATTGAGAAATTTCTGTTTCCAAGCAAACCTTGAAGGTAGCAACAGCCTCATGGATGGAAATGCTGACATTTTTGTAACATTTTACATGTCAGCATCTGAACAATGCCATCGCCAACGACAGACCTCCAGCAATCCACCTGGCAGTTGGCTGTGATAATGTCAGTAGACAGGGCTGTCAGTAGTGCTGGCTGAACAGATGAGGACAAAGAAATATTCATACTCTACTTCCTGCGTGTGACACTTGACTTGTGAAATCAGTGTCCACATTTCGAAAGCAACAAAACCCAATTTTACCTTTTTTTACTCTGAAGAGGAAGCCATTGGAAAGCACCCTTTTCTTGACCATTTAAGGATTCAAAAAGAGAAAGGAGAAGACTCAGGGGTTATGAAATTATGATTTTCTTTTTGCAATGGAAATCAAAGTGCTTAGAGCAGGAGACGGAGGACGGGGATCACGAAGGTGAGTCATCAGGGGCCGAAATGTGGCTTTAAGAGGAAGCTTTAAGAGGCAATAAAATTTTGTTGACCACTAACTGTTCTCCTGTCCATTAAGTTACCCCCCAATACCTTGTGAAACACGGAGCACTTTGAGTAGTCTTTATTTTATCTGTTAAACTATTTTGATGAGTTGAATACGTACACGATATGTATTCTCTGGTGTGTAGTATGTCATCAAAAAATGGCAACAGCCATGCCGATAATGTAAGCATGGCTACTCAAGATACAGAAAATCCTGGATCAGCAGAAAACATATCAGAATGTTCAAGAGGTGGGCCAGATTCTGTCTGATTTTATGTTGAACTTGGAATATTTGGAAAATACACAGAAGTGTGCACCCTTTAAAACAAAGCCTTAGAGATGATGGCTGTGCTGTACACACTTGAAAATGTCACATAATCCCTTATCTTTGCTTTACACAATTTGAGGAGATTTTTTTGAGAATATATACAACACAAGTGTTTGGCATCTCTGATATAAAATTTAGCAACAAGAATATGTGATTTTGTGCAGTAAAAGTAAAGAGCTGATAGGAAAAGATGTAACTTCAATTATAAATACTGAAAAAAATACCACTACTTCATAATAATATCTTAATATTATTTAATAGATTTCCTACACTTACAATTAAAAATAGGAAAATAACACTAAAGTAATATACTGAGCTTTATCATCTACATAATTTTGGCTTAATTTAGATTATTCATAGGAATAAAGTAAGCACAATGTACAAGGACTAAAAAAATAAAATTATGCTCTTATAAATAGGTCAATATTAATGTTTTTGGAATATATTGCATTGGTTTATAAACTTTCTAATTATTAAAATGGTTTTAAAAAGTAGACTAATAACACTATTTTATAGTAAATTTAAAAAGCCAAATTAATTAAATGTCTGAATTCTCATAAAATACTCACTGTTCCTGACTTGTGGTGATCATTTTTTAACTTTACAATTTTTCAACTTTACAATGGTACAAAAGCAATATGCATTCAGTAGACAATGGCTAAGCTAAGTTATGACGTTTGGTAGGTTAGGTCTATCAAATGCATTTTTGACTGAGTATATTTTCAAATTACCATCGGATTGTTGGGCAAAACCTCATCATAAGTCAAGAATCACCTGTGTATTGTTTTAAATTTTATTCTATTAAACTTTATTATAAATTGAATTTATAATTCCTTTGACTTCCTACATACACGAAACAAACAGCATAATAAAGTTAGCAAATACTAAATTATATTGATAATTTATCTAAGTTTGTACATCTTAGAAACAGTGTATATATGCACCTACAGTACATTAACGGTGCAACAAGAGACAAAATAGATGCTTGGTGGACACTTACATCACAAGACCACAGGTTTCTACACTGGTGTTTAGCTATTCTACAAGCAGTTAGTGCTAGATCATCACGTGGTATCAATGGAGCTTATCTCTACCAAACAATCAAAATAGAGCTGCCATTTGTACACTTTTATACAAAATGTAACTCTTCGAGTGGAAGTAAAATATAAATAATAGACATAAAATACGTTTATTATTTGATACACGATAAAAATTGATGACAGGATATAAAGTTTGTTATACTAAGAAAGAAAGCTGTGTTGGGTTGGAAAACTTTCAAAAAGTAGTGAAAGAACACATTGGTGTGATATTGACCCTTTCAACATGAGCACAGAACTAAACGTTTTTCCAAACAGTGACATTTGAACTGAGATGTGAGAGACTCGTAGGAATGGACCTGGGGAGGTGGGGAAGACAGAGATTTCTAGGAAAATGAGACAGAGAGCAAAATCTGCCTGAATGGAGGGGGAAAAAGCTAATTTGAGTGGAATGAGGAAGAGTAAGTTGGTACTTAGTGTGAAATGCTCTCTGATGCCAGCAGGCCCAAATTATGCAAGGCCTTCCAGGGTACACAGAAACACTCTGCTCTATGACCATAAAACAATGAGTATCTGCTGCAGAGTTTTAAGCAGAAGATATCTTTTAACGGTCAACATAGAGATGTTCATTGGGTAGTTGGAGCAACATGTCAGGTGTTGAGAAGAGGTCAGGGAGGTGAATGTGAATTTGTGAATATTAGTATGTAGTTTCAATTAAAGCCATGTGTATGAATGAGACAGCTAAAGAGAAAGCTTAGACTAAAAAGAAAACAAATCAGTCCCCAAGCCTTGAAAAACCCTAACTAGTAATGGTTCAGTTTGGGAGGAGAATGAGAGGGAAAAAATGAGCAATAAGGAAGACAAACAGCAAACAAAAAACAAACAAAAAGAAATAAAAGAAAAATGAAGACAAACCCAGGAAAAGGTAGAGGTTGAAAGTAAAAAGAATGGGGTGTTTGTAAAAGGGCACAGCTAACAGTCTAGTAATGTTGGATATTGCTGGGATGTCAAGTGAGGTAATAGCAGAAAGCCCTCCACCAGATTTAGGACCGCACTCGAGACAGGAGACTTGAGCAACGGCTATGGGGAGAAAGCATGGAAAAGGACCCATGTCATGTAGACCAAGATGCAGGTAAGGGGGTAAAAAAGTCAGGACTCTCAAGAGACACAATTTGTTCAAGATGTTTGCTTGTGAATAGTCAGGAAGGTAAGACAATGCCTGGCAGAGTGGATTTTTTGCAGAAAGAGATCCTTCCTTACTTCTTCCCTCTCTCCCCACCTACTTCCTTCCTTCCTTCCTGCCTGCCTGCCTTCTACTTTCTTTCTATTAAAGACTTGGATGTATTTAAAACTTCGTGCCCCGGCTGCTGTAGCTCAGTGGATTGAGCGGGGACCTGCAAACCACATGATCATGGTTCGATTCCCAGTCAGGGCACATGCCTGGGTTGCAGGCCAGTTCCCAGCAGGGGACTCATGAGAGGCAACCATGCATTGATATTTCTCTCTTTCTCCCCTCTAAAGATAAATAAAAATAAAATCTTAAAAAAAAAACTTCGTGAAAAAGGGTCTCGATAGAAGGTAGAGGAACAATAATTAATGCATTCAAACCTACGGAGATGGTGGGTTGAGTACACAGATGCAGGAGTGGGTGTTAGATCCTTGGGACCATCATTATTTACAAAAGGAGAAGAGGTCAGATGGATGCAAGATGGAGGGAGGTTTGTGGCTGAATGCTCACCCCATTTCTGGCTCTGCCTCTGTCTCATGACTTCGAAAACTGCCCACATGTTCAGGACCCGTCTCCTTACATGTAAATTAAAGAAATAGGGTTGGATAACTTAATACTTAAATTTGTTTCGGTTCTAAAATGCATTCAGTCATTTCTCATTTTCCATTTTGCCAGTGCCGGAAAAGTTTTCCATCTTGCATACCACTGGATTTTATGTGAACAGTTGGTTTGGTCTCATTTTTGGCAAAATGGGTTGTTCGTAAAGATCCTGTGCGTGAGCTGTAAGCCACGGCTAAGGGTTTTTTCTCTTGTGCTCCCTGATGGTACTCACTAACATGGGGCGTTGAGTTATCTGGATAACTACAAGGGCTGAAGCTCCCAAGAAAGTAAGAAAAAGGGGTAGAGAAGTTTTCCTTTTGGTTCTAATATCATTTCTCTGAGCCTAGAACGTCAGACATTGTTCTTCCCAAATACTTTGTCCAAAGCTGTAGTGTGGTAGGTATGTTTTACAAACTGCACATGTGTGATGTATACGTTTGGTCAGTTTAGACATAGGCTACTCCTGTGACCCTGTTAGAATGACTGTAATTTAAAAAGAGGTGTTGGCAAGCATGTGGAGGAAAAGAAACTCTTGTGAATGGATGGGAATGTAACATGGTGGCGCCACTATGGAAAACAGTAAACACCTAAAAATGGGAATATAATATGACCCAGAAATCTCACTTCTAGGCATACAGGATGGGGCAGAAGTAGGCTTACAGTTGTTTGTATGGAAAATAATACTAAAATTAATAAATAACAATATAAGATTAAGCTATGTTTTGCATGCTCACAACTGTAAACCTACTTTTGCCCCTACCCTGTATATGCAAAAAATAAAAAAAAAGAAATTGGGGTTTTTACGCCATGTCTGCACTCCCACAGTCACTGAAGCATGACTCCCAACATCCAACTTTTTAGTGTCTTACGAACACATAGGGCTTCCGTTAAAGACTTCTAAGAGTCCCAAATCAAATCTTATTAATAGTTGTTTTAAGTCAGCTGTTATAGAGAGCATCACGTTGTCCATATTAGGGGAGAGGGGAGGAAAATAATGGAGGAAAGAAGGGGAAGGGTCATCAAGGAACATGTACAAAGGACCCGTGGACCAAGCCAAAGGGAAGCAGGATTGAGGGTGGGTGGGTGGGGGAGGTGGTGGTGGGAAGATGGAGACAACTGTACTTGAACAGCAATAAAAAAATGCAAAAAAAAAAAAGTAGTAAGAATGGTGAAGTCATTTCGTAACGCAGAGGTAGAATTTATGTCTCTGGCTTCGATATTTCAGAAAAGGACGAGATTACGTGATTCATGATTCGTGCTGCTTCGTAAGTGCTTTCGGAGCCGTCGCTGAAGACAGACAGCGATGTCAGGGTGCGCGTGCCATTCTCACCTTCGCTTCCTTAGAGTGTTGTTAAGGCTGAATCTACTTTTGGGGCACGTAAATGGAGTCCCTGTGAACACCCCGCTGCAAGTCTGCCTGGATTCCTTAGGTCGTCAGTATCAGCACTGCCTCTTGGAGGAAGAAATGCTTTACGTCTTAAAATAGCAAAAAACAGCAGCACGGATGACAAGTTTTTCCCCCAGAAGCAAGGGCTGGGGACGCAAGCCGGCCCTTTCCGACGGAACAGGCTTTACCCTCCACGGCTCCACTGCTCGCATTCTCTCGGACTCTCCCTTCTGAAGACCATTTCCCTGAGAACTGGGCAAAAAAACAACAAACTACTTTAACCAACATTAGGGCTTGAGAACCTCTTCATTTACTTTACTTTTCATTCAAGACCAAATAGACTCGAAAATGAATGCTTAACCACAATTCTTTTGGCACCCCCGGTGAAGAAAACGGATCGGATTAGTTCTTAGAAAATAGTATCTTTCAAATCTGAAAGTCTGTAATCCTTTCTGCTTTTTAAATTAGGAATGTGTAGAGAATTTTCGAAGCTTTCTACATTCCCATGATGCCCGAAGCTACATTTCATTTGATCTTTATACCCTCGCGGTGTTTCTGAGAGGCTAGTGGGAACGCTGGGGGCGTTTCCGCGGGTGTTCCCCCTGCTTGCTCCTGGACAGCGCGGAGGGCGCCCCGAGTCCCGGCCGGCGTTCTCACCCGCAGGTAGAGATCGAGCACCAGGGGGCGGGCTTGGATCACAGACGGCTGCGGCCCAGTCTTCCTGCAGGACGGGTAGGCTCTCCGTGCACGGCGGTGCAGGACTTTCTCATACACCTCTGGCAGATTTGCCCACGTCTTCAGGTGGGCTGGGGCGTAGAGCACCCCCACCTCCAAATATGGGATCGGCAATAGTGCTACACCGATGGTAGTAATTGTTATACTCATTTTTAAAATTGTAAAGTACATGTGGTCTCTAGTCCTAAATTTGTGCTGTGTTCAGTTATGTTAATGTATAGGGAAGGGACTTTGATGGCAACGGGGATGGGTATTGCTAGATTATTGACAGCTTTTCATGTAAGGGTGAGTCACGTCATGAATGTCCTAATTAGAAAAACGAAGGAAAGAAGATGCACGCTTTGCCACGTGATGGAGAAGTGAAGAAGGCTTTGTATGCTTTTTATCGGGTGTCGTAAAATTTGTGCATGGCTTTGTGTAGTTGTGGTTGCTTGGTAACTGGTAAGGGGAAACATAGGAGGGCGAAACACTCAGCTTTGCTAGCCAGTCTCTCCAGAGGTACAGTTGGGGAGTAAAGCCAGAGCGGCCCAGCGTGTTGAAGCATCCTCTCACCCCGTCCTGCAGTCCTCCGTGCAGATAACGACGTGGTTTCATTTCATAATTCGCTGTGATTTATAACAAATCAGGGATGTTATTCTGTTGTGCATTTTGGTCAAACGTGACTTTGATAAACTCAATAAAGTTGCTGATTGCACCAGAGATCTATTAGTTTTAGATATAAAACTAATGTATGTATTTATAAATTATTTATATTTTGCATGGCATTTTTGATTTGAGTTTGACATGAATAATCATTTTTAATTTCATGGCAGTTGAGAGCCTAGCAGCCCAACTAATTCCAAACTAACAAAACTGTGGTATAAAAGGAAAAAATGGTGTTTGCGTTCAGTAAATGTTTGTAAAAAAAAACAACCATTTTTATCATGTCCACAAATTCAAAAAATTATAATTCATATAAAATTTTACATTTTGTATTTTTGTAAAGTGAGAAACAAACTTCATCAGCTCTAGTTTTTTCCTTTAATTTTACTCTTATCATATATTATGGCACAAGTGAAGGTTTTTGTTTTTTTTACAGATAGTAATTGCTCTGTAAATGTTAACTCTATATAATGATTTTTTTGTAAAACTAACAGAATACTTAGAAAATAATAGGTTATTGGCAAATAACTTGGAATCTTAACTCTTTTAAAATATTTATTTTTTCTTTGTCTATTTTATTATGGAAAATTTAGAAATTAGTGAACACACAATATAATATACAGTTGATGTTATAGGATTGTACACTTGAAACCTATATAATTTTATTAGCTAATGTCACCCCAATAAATTTAATAAAAATTGAAAAAAAGAGAAGTTAGCAATATGTGAAAAAGTATAGAATAGCTAGCTGCCTTTATCACAACATCCAATGAGAACCACTGTGAACCATTCATTTCCTGTAGTCCTCTTAAGATACGTTTTAAATCAAAATGCTTGTATCTATCCCAATCTATCTGCTTCTATTTTTCACTTAATTTATGATTGACAACTTTCCTGGCATTGAATATTGTTCTATACTGTAATGATTAATAACTTTGTAGTATTATATTGTATTAACTACCGTTATTTATATACTCAATGCTTTAAGTTTTGTAGGTTATTTACAACTTGTTGATAAGTTCTTTCAAATTAAAGATATAGCATACTTTTTGGTTTTCGAATTCAATGGATCATAATGCATGTATGTTTTGTAGTCAAAACATTTTTTATACATTGAAACAACATAGTTTACCTTCAAAGTAAAAGATTAATGTTAGATAAGCATAGCTTACTAATTTATAACCTCTTGAAGAAAGGGGAATCACAATTTAGGGACATGTTTTCACACTCAGGTAAGGTATTAATCAGGTAATTCTCTTTCCTATGGCGTTATGTCAAATCATATTTAATGACCACCTGCCGAAAGAAAGCATTTGAAATGTGGTTTCTCACTATGACTAAGAATATGAAAGCTTACCTTGTCCCATTATTTAAGTCATCCTCATTTAGTGCCAATTAACAACACCTTTAATGGAATATTTCCCACATTTCAGGGGATTTTTCTGTGTGATGCTCATATATGTCAGTGCCAATAAAGACTGCAGCATTTAAAATGACTCCTAAACACACAAATGTAAAGCTACTGAGGACTCTTCTGGTTCTGGAGACAAGTCAGCTTTCCGGTGTCCGTGCTGATACGCATTATGTAAATAATTATTATGCCATCAGTAGTGACAATCAGTGTGAACTTGGGCAAGTTGTTCAAAACCCCTGTAGACAGCAGATTCCTCTTCTGCAAAGCAGGATTGGCCAGAGCTGTCTCTGCAAAGTTACTGTGAGTATTAGAAGTGGTTGTTTATAATGTGCTGTATGGCTCCCACTGATAACATTGAGAGAGAGGAAAGCACTGTGCTATGAAGCTTCAGCTGCACCAGAGACTCACGTCAGCAGTGAGCAAGCTGAGATTCATACCTGATGGAGACCCTCTCCCTCGGCATCAACATCAACAGTCAACACAGGCATCAGTTCCAAGATCATGGTACTTCTCGATTTCAACCGCAACCTTAGTGAAGGGAATCCACACCCCGGAGTGGATCTACACCTGCATTCCCATACCTCTTTGCCTCTGTTAGCAAGTGGGCAGGAAAGAGCCCCAGACCCTCAGGCATTGCTGGTGGGATGTAAAAGGGGGCAGTCACCCCAGCACGCACTTGCACATGTCCACAGAGTGATAAACACAGACTTACCACACGGACCAGCAAATCTACCCCTAAACATACATACAACCAAAGTGAAAAAATACATCCACCAAAAATTTCGCACGAGAGTAGCACCATGACTCAGAATAACACAAAAGTAAAAATGGGCTGAATCTGTCAACTGATGGATGTGACCTATGCCAAAAATGGAATCTTATTTGAAAATAAAGAGTGAATGACTGATACATGTTACGATGTGGATGGACCTCACATACATTGTGCTAAGTGAAAGAATCAGGACAAAGTAACCACATGTTCTATGATTCCATTTGTAGAAGATGTACAGGATAGGCAATTCCACGGAGATAGAAAGTAGATTAGGGTTTTCTATGGCTGGGAGTGGGGAGGTGAGGGGGCAAATGGATTTTTTAATGAGGCATTTTTATTAAAAATATCTTCAGCTCACCATTATAAGAGGAACAGCTGATTATAGAGTTATTTTTACAATGCTCTCCTATTAAAATCATTTGAAAATTTTATTAAAATGCTGAAGAAAACAATAGTGAATAAACATGATTGTTATATAAACCCAGGTATATAGGCAATCAGCATAAAATAAGAATTATTAAAGCAGTTAAAATATTCATTATATAAGTGGCATAATTCAATGGTTGTAGGTTTATTATGTGGTTGACATAGTTCTCAGAAATAACTTCATTATTTTACTTTTTGATTAATGTATAAGTTTGTGGCTATCTAATTATTTACTAACTTTATATTTTAATATTGCTAACTCTACAAATATTAATTAGCAAGGCAATTAAAATCTAACCTTCACTTATAAAACTGCATATAATTCAAAAGTAAAACTTTGCAAAATATATTTTAAAATATCATATATTCAATTAAAATATGTATCTGCTCTTTATAAAATAAGAATAAGCATAATAGCAAAAATGTAGCATGAGTTTTTATTTTTAACTTTGAAGAATGTTTTTATTATTACATATAATTTCTGCTTTTTGCAATACCTCTGAACTCTCATATCTTCTCTGCTGGCACCCCCACCAACACACACACACACACACACACACACACACACACAATGACAATCTTCTTCCCTCAGTGCATATGAGATCTTCGTAATACTAACTCATAGAAATAGAATTCCTAATGTTGTTTGTGTTTAAAAAAATCAGTTAAAAATAGAAGCACAAACAATGAAAAAGTCTCAACCGAAAGAGAATTTTTTGACTTCCAGTAAGTGTTCATAAATACTCCTGTTCATTTTCAGTAGTATCTGTCAAGCTCAGGGCACCCTCCAAGTGAGGTCACCATAGAATTAAAACACACGCACACACTCTTAGCTTGTGAAGGCTTGTCTGAATGGTTTCATTAGCAGGATGCGTCACTACCAACTCTTGGTCTGATGGAAAACTGAGTTTTGAAATGACACATAGTTCCTGTATTCTCCAGTTAGCCATAAATTTCTGTTGGGCTTCCCTTTCTTTTCTCATCATTTGTGGAAGAAAAAAGAAACCAAAGGACTTGAGAAGACACCTGAAAAAGCAGAAACTACTGCCTCATTTTATTTGAAATGCTCTCTCCACCTGTTCTAGGTATATCCAAGGTCTGCCCAGCTCTCCTAACAAGGAAACCTGGCTGAGAAAGTCTGGGCCCAGGACAGAGCTCTGGAAGGCCACTGGACATCCCCGAGCCATGCTGGGGGCAGGGCCCCGCCTGCTGAGACACACGCTGGCAGTGCGTCCGACCTTTTGGCATCTCTGGGCCCCACTGGAAGAAGAAGAGTTGTCTTGAGCCACACATTAAATATTCAAACACTAACGAAAACTGAGGAGCAAAAACAATCCACGCATAATTTTCCTCATATCTGCCACCACGGACTGGCAAAAGAGTCCTTGCATGTGGGGCATGGGCTGCAGGTTGGATACCCCTGGAAGGAGCTGGGCCAGGGTGATTGACAGACCTATAGGGTAAAGAAAGTGTTTGACTGCTAGTAGGTGATGGCAAAATAAAATCTTTCCTGCTATACAACCAGTCACGGGAAAAAAATAAAGGAGCTACACTGTTCATTACATTTCTTCAGGGGAGGAATAAGTATGTAAAATTGTATACTTGTGTCCATTGCTTATTTTTATGATTTGTGAAATATGCTTATCTCAAAAGGGCAGTGGCTTGAAGCCAGACTTCCACATAGTGAGTCCCTGATCCCCTGCCTCTAAAGGACATTAAAATCATCACCGTTTGGTGGCTCACCACCCTGGCTTACCTATCTGAATGTACTCTGTCAGGATCATATCTTTCTACTGAAACTGGAGTAAATATAAATCTCTATTTCCTTCACATACTCTTCATACCCTCACATACAAAGTGTGACAGCTTGTGTGAGGCAATAGAACAGGAAGCTGCAATGTGCTGAATTAATGAGCCAGGAAGGAGCATCTTGACTTGTACAGAAAAGTCGAGAGACAGAGAGATCACCAAAGTCAGCACCACTGGTGCCTGGAGAAAATGCCTTGGAGAGTCTGGCATGAACTCACTAGAACTTCTGGTGACACGGGTCATCCAACTTTAGTGTGAATACTCCATCAGCAATTGCATTTCTGGAGAGTTCTGAAAAAGGCATTAATAGGACATAAACAGTGAAAAGTTGTTTATTATTACAAATTTTTAAAATATTCTGATTAATGTGCTTAAAAGTATCATCTGCATGTCAAAAAATGCAGGTAGAAAGTTGACCTGAAATACTATGATGTAGTGTGATGTGTGCAGCTGGTGGAATGAGAATGGTATTCATATCATTGAAATGGTCCATTTTCCTTTGGGTTGATTTTTAAAATTATTCAGACATTAAAACATTTATTTATTGAACAAAAAGAGTTTTGAAAACATTTTAGAGTAGACAGGAAAAAGAAAACATTATCTCCACAGTTTTATAATCTTTGTACTCCATAACGGAATACAAATCTTATTTATCTCTTTTATGTTAAGTCATTCCTTGATAACAAAATCAGGCTGATGAGAAAGGTTTGCTTTCAGACTTTTCTGGTATGATGTGAATCATCAGGTATAGAAACACATGATTAATTGCCACCTACACACTACCACCCAGTTATTTTGAAAATCCCAATTTTCCTTCTCATTTGTCAGATTTGCCACCCTACAAGGAAATTCACCCGTTGACTTGAAGAAGGATGATAATATTCTAAAGGACCTTCTCAAGAAAGATGGCAATCATTTTCAAATAACCCTTTGTTTTCTTGAATTTGTTTTCAAAGGGAATTTTTCTGTCCTTACGCACACGTGTACCTCTTATTCTAGGAATTGTGCTTAGAAACTAAAAGCATTTTCAGGAACCTGTCATCAGATAGGGAGATTGAGTTGTCAAATACAGGAAGCTAAACAACAAAACAAACAAGCAAGCAAAATAGAACCAAAGACACTGAAATAGAGAACAGGGGGACAGCGACCAGAGGGGAGAGGGGAGGGAATTTCAGGGGAAATAGGGGAGGGATTTAGAGGAACAAGTATAAAGGATACATGGACAAAAACTGAGAAGGGTGGAAATGGGAAGGGAGGGGGGAGCACAGGGGTGGGATGGGATGGGAGTAATAGACAGAAAACTGTACTTGAAAAATAATTAAATTAATTAAAAAAATAAAAAATATATATCTATTAAGAAGAACTTCACTGGGGATTTCCATAATTACCTAAATTATGAAGTCATTTCATACCGTGAAGTCATGGTATGCAAGTACACTTTAAAAAGTATTTCCTGATCTTTCCTGTTTATTAAATGTGATATTCCCCATGTGCTGAACTTACCTACTTTCTAACATTAGATGTGTGCCACAGTTAGGACCCTGTTGAGCTTACATCCTGAGGCTGGTGGGGCATAGGAAGGACAAGAGACTCTTGAGCTCCTGTGAATCACGGTTACGGTGCTGGAGTTCACGTGGGGGTCCACGCTGCACCTTGTGTTTCCCACACCATCCAACACAGTGTTTGGACACATAGGCTACATAGGAGCTGGGTGGCATCATTCATTGACTTCTTACTTCTTTTTCTTAAATAGAAAATGAACGCATATTACAGGTGTTAAGGTGCTAAAACTCGAGCATTTCCTCTATGTGCACACTGCTGAAAAGCAGTCGGACTTGGTACTTAATAACACTGGGAGTGGAAGTGGGCAAAGGGGGAAAAATGGGGATGGGAAGAAGATTGGGTGGCGAGTGCGTGATGCAGGGTGCAGATGATGTCTTACTGAGTTGTATGCCTGAAACCTGTGTGGTTTTGTGAACCAATGGCACCCCCACCATTCAGTAAAAAAGCATGAAAGGAAATTTAGCCGTTTTTATAACTTGAACTTTTAGTATTTCCTGTAATGTTTCCCTAATGGACAGGTATGTTTATCATTGTCTTAGAGGAAGGGCATTATAGACACAGGTAGCAAAAAAAGAAAAAAAAAAAAGAAAAGCTAAAGCAGGACACAGAAATGATAACAAAATTTGCAGTTCCATAAAAATAATAGACTCTACTTCAAAATTCTTATACAGAATTACACAAATAACACTATGGTTTGATGTAAAGCCTGTTAAGGGACAAGAAATATACTTTATTCAAATTTAGTATTTTCATTGTCACTAGCAGGAGCAGTAGGATAAAGTGACCAGATAATGATTTTTGGTTAAAGGAAAGACTTTCTAAAATCTCTGTGCTGTGTGGACATACCCAGTTCTACAGTTTATACACGTCACATTGATATTACATCGTGTTCTGCTCTTCTTACTAAACATCCTCCCAAATTGAAAATATGTACAGTTATTGTAATTGGAAACATATTTTTATAATCTATTTCATCAAATTTCCAAATACGACTTTAAGCAATTGGAGTATTTGACTGTCAATTTAAATAGATAGAAACAGAAAGATATTCATGCTGACAAAAGAACAAAAGTACGGTTTTAAATGCTTTTATTCAACAGAAGATATTTTGTGAATTACTTAGTGAGCACTAGGGTTTATCATCTTTAAAATCTATAAGCAGACGTAGGTAGTAGCATTTGTAAAGGTTTTATTTTCCTTGCTCAAAACTCTGCCCTTTTCATTAAAAAACACCATGAAATGTTGAAAATATTTTAGTGCCAATATGTTAAAAATAGTACGTAATCTACTCATTGAAGAAATTCTAAGAGGTAGTTGGTATATTTAAATTATATTTGTCATCAGTCTGTGATCTTTGACAACATCATTTATCTTATAAGCTATAGAATTCAAATCAATATATTTAACATATTCCTATTTTTAACTTAAAATGGTAATTAAGAAGGTTGCTTATTAAAATTTATTTTAATAACTCATTCGTAATCAGTTAAATTTCTTGGTCCCCATTATATTACTCTAAAATAAAACTTCATTGCAAATAACATCTGAGTCAATTTTAACAAACCTAACCTTAGAGGTAAATACATTTTAGTTTTTTACCATACAATTGTTCAGAAAAATTATTATGCAAATATCTGACTTGCACTAAGTAACAAAAAGAAAATACTTTAAATAAATTCATATACCTTAGACCTTGTGAAAATCATGCTAATCTAATGTAAAGGGTAGACAGGTACTTTTTTCCTATTTTGTGAATGATAATTTTTTAAGCAAGGACTCACAGGCAGTAGGTGACAGATTTATGTCTCCTGAATTTGTCCCAGCCTTTATTTAACTACAAAGAGCTGCAGTTTTCTGAAGACTTCATCCTTGATGTCCAGAGTGTGGGGTTCCTTTAGAGGGGAGATCTCTCTACACACTTGGATACTTCATAAGCAAAACATACTTTGGGATATGTGGTGTATTTCCTTCAAGCAAGTAAGTATTGTTATATAAAGAATTATATTGATAAAAATTTATTTAAAAAGCATAAAATGTGGTTGGAACTTCTGGGATGGTGAATGAAGAAACTGTAAAATATACTCCTCCATAAAACCCATGAAAAAATTAGCCAAAATTGCCAACGCCAACTCTTTTAGAACTCTTAACCAAATGCTTAGAACAATCCTGGGAGTATTTATTCAAGTAAAACGGTTGAAACTTGCCACTCAGGTTAACTGTACTGTTATTTATTTATTTTTGCCTGCTTGGTTTATCAATTAGTGATACAGAGGTGCTGAAGTTTCCAAGTAAAGCCGTGGATTTGTCTGTTTTGACTTTCAGTTCTATCGGCCTCGTCTCACGGATGTTAACGCCCTTTTGGTAAGCACACTTGTGTTTAGAATGTTGTGTCTTTTTGATAACTGACCCCTTTAAAATTATGTCATTTTCAATCCCTAATAATCTTCCCTGTTCTGAAGTATGTTTTTCTGCTATTAATGGAGCTGGCGTAGCTCTTTTGATTATTGTGAACAGATTGAAAATCAACCAATGTATCAGCACAATAAGTTAAAGAACAAAATTATGCATGCAGATTAACTGATACAGAAAGATCACTTAATAAAAACCAAAACCCATTAATTGTAAAAGAAAATCTCAACAAAGTTGGAATAGAGGTACTTTCTCAAACTGATGAAAAAATCTGCAAAAAATCCTATATTAACATTATTCTTAATGGTGGGACACTGGACTATGGGGAACAAGGCAAAAGTGTTCTCTCCCATCACTCCTATTCAACATCATCGTGGAGGTCACAGACAGTGCAAATGCAAAAAACATATTAAAAGTGTGGAAATTTAAAGAGAAGAAATGAAACTGCATTTATTTTCAGATGACATGATTATAGTTAGGAAACCACATAAAATATAACAACCCCCACAGAAATCCCAAAACAAACAAACAAAAAACTGGAAACAAATAAGAAGCTATAACAAGTTAAAAGATACAAGAGCAATACAAATAATTTTTCTTATAAATATATCAGCAATAAACAACTGAAATTTGGAATTAAGTAAGAAAAGCCCTAGCTTATAATTAGCACCAAAATTCTATAGTTCTTACATGTAAATCTAACAAAATGTGTTCAGATTCTTTTGCAGTAAATTTTAAAACACTGATAAATGCAATCAAAGAAAAAAACAAATGGAGGTATAGTCTGTCTTCATGGATTGGAAGACTCAAAAGATCCTGGGTCTCCCATCCATAATTTTCTAATTTCTCTTAGATGAAGATCTTAGAAACCAAGTCACATCCTCCTAACTTGACCTACAGATCAATGTAATCCTAATGAAAATTCTATCGAGCTACTTTTGAAGATGTCAAAAAAAATCCTAATTGTCTTTGTGGAAATGCAAATTCTTAGAATAGCCAACACCATACTGAAGAAAATAACAAAGTTGAACAACTCAAACTATATGGTTTTAAGACTTACAAATCTAGAGTAACCATGACAATGTAAATTGGCAAAAGAGTAGACAAATATATCAATAGACTAATCAATATATTAATGGACTGGGAGAGTAAAGGAATAGTGGGGTGAGGAGCCTCCAATTGCCACAGTCCAGATGACTGGTCAATGGGCAGTCATATCTTCCCCGTTATCTCCCTCAGCAACTCATAATTGCAAAAGCTGGTAGCAAGCAATGGATAAACAATGAGTGGAATGATGAATTATTCAAAAATTCAATGAAATGAGCTGTTAAGAAATTTCTTCTATTAGGATAGACAAGTGACATAGATTGATTCATTCACAGGCTACTTATATGGTATTAATTAGTAAACTTTTAAATAGTTCTTTAAAAGTTAATTTCTTATTATAGAAAATTATTAAATATGTTTTATAATGACATCCATTAAAATTAAACCTTGAAAAATATTTAATAACATTTTAATTCATATAAAATGATTTGTTAAATAAAAAAGTTGAGGTATAGAACTGTAGATAAAACATAAAATATATATTTGTAGAAGGTATAAATAAATCTGCATGCACAGGAAAAATACTGGCAGTATTGTTTTGGGGTTCTTAACTATCTTTAAACTGTATACTTGTTCTTATATGTATTTTTCTGGGGAAAGAGGTTCTTCAGATTTCATTCTAGTCTCAGAGGTTTCCACAATCTAAAAAACATAATGATTATAAAAATTTCTTTCATTATAAGGAAGGTTTAGGGATATCAAGATAACCTTATCAAGGTTGAAAAACCCAGAACATCTTGAATCTCGAAGCCAGGTCTCCTGCCCCTGTTTCTCGTGCCTCCAGCCAATTTCTATTGCTACTCAGAGGTTTGGAAACGTGTGATTAAATTATATTGAATAGTTTAGATAAAATTATAGATTTTTTCTATCAATTTATTCATAGAAATTAAGTCCCGAGAATGGTACTCATTTTTACCTGTAGAACTCACATAGTTTTTTTTCCTTGTTATTTTCTCTTTAAATTTTATTTTCAAGATTGCGCCAGAACTACTATTTGCTCGAAGTGTTCACATTTTGCTTTTGGCCACAAATACAAATGCTTACTTGACCAAGTGGTCTTCCCGTTATATGTGGATAGCTATATAGATGATATAGATAATGATATAGGTGACATAGTGATAAAGATATAGAAATATCTCAACACTAAATTTTTGTTTACAATCTTAATTAGCAGATTTGATTTTTTAATTGATAAAACAAACTTCATCATAGCACCTATCTGAATTGTACTGATTCCTATTTACTTACTTTTGAATAGTTGGGATTTCTTATACACTAAATAGAGTAACCTGGTTCCTATGTTCTTGTGACACATAGCCTCATGTTAAATTTCCAATTACTGGGAACTACTGGAATAAAATTGTATGTCACCTGGAATTGGTTTGGGCATGAAAATAACACCTACATACATAACCTAATTGTTTCTTTTTTTTTTTTTACTTTGGGCCATTCAAACAATGGCTACGTAACAAAGACACTTTTGGATTCGTAGTTTCTTACTCATAGCTTGATGGCTTATGCCAGTCATACCAATATTTGCTGATATTTTCATGTAAAAAAGTGAAGTAAAACATGGGAATTTGAGAAGTTAACAACTTTTCACATTCTCTTCCTAAGTATTATGATGGAGTGTGAAATTTCTCCATGAGTGAAATGCCAGAGACAGTCATATTTGACAACTGATCACTTAGTGAAGGTGAGGTTGTTGATAAATGGAGAGGGAATTCATAAGCCGATGGCAAGGGCCAACATGCACTGACTGGTGGCCCAATGAAACAACTGGAACAGCAGCTTTTACTCAGAGACTTTCCCCAGCCCTCATGTGTCATCAAAGAAAGTATTAGCTGCCAGGTGAAGAACGGGAAATGACTGTGCACCCAACGTAGCACAGAATTAGAAAAAGAAAACTATTCTGAATGAATCAAGGTGAAAGTCAACTGACAGTAAGATACCATTGTGTATGGTCCTTCCATGTTTAGGCGAATAAATAGGTCCTAAGACAATAGACTCACAAGATATCTATTATTCTATATTTTTTATTTGGTATATTTTAGTTTTCATGTGAATTTTATTTGTTAGTCTTTGTGAAGAGCTAAAGCAAGACAAACTTTGATTCTATTTCTTTTGGTCATTTCCTATGAAGGAATGAAATAGTGACATAAGTACAAACCAAACTCTCCCTAACCCTATTCCATCCTCCTCAGTCCTTGTCATTATTGCACAGTCTCCATGCCCTCTATCATCAGCTATCTGGATGACTTATGTCCCTGGGACAAGTTAGAGTGCCTCTAACCAGCTCAAGCATCCCTGTGTACTTCTAGCTGCAATTCCAGAAGAGGCAGACTACATTGTCCTCTCCAGTGGGGCATGATACCAGCCAATCAGAACAGAAGCCAGCTACAATGAATGGTCTGCTACTGTGTTCTTTCTGACATTGGCATAGATAACATTTGACTCGGGTGACTCCTGCCTTCTTGAAATTTCTCTTTCCCTTCTTTTCGAGCACACTGCATTCTTTTGGTCAAAGCTCTTTCTCATTAGGTGTTTTATTCAGTTTCCTCTTTTAGTTCCTCTTCTTCTCCCTGAGTGTTACCTTCTAGGATGCCTTAAATTTTAGACATTATAATTTTTTTCTTCCCTGTTCTTTCACCTAGCCTTAAGCCTGTAGATATCTTCCATGTGCTGACTACACTTGTCATGCTCACCAATGGCCTTATTAGGCTCAATTACACATACAGACCCAAGACACTCCTGTGAAGCACATTTGACATCAGTCTGTTCAGAAGGTTATCAGACAGAAGCCACAGCATGCCAACAACACAATACAACACAACACAACACAACACAACACAACACAACACAACACAACACAACACAACACATCAAACATTCCAGGCAGGAGTAGTTCTTGCAACAGTCCACAAAACAGTGCACAGAGCCACCCAGAAAATATACAAGACAATTCAGGTGCATGGAGGCCATTGCACACTGGGCACACAGAGGAATTTCTCTGGCTTAAAAGCCTCATGTCAGGCAGTAGCTAACATACCAATAGGCATAGTTTCCAAAAGCCCTATAGGAGACATGCAAGGTCTGTCTGGAAAAAGTCCAGCCATTGTTAATATAATAACAGCTTGCACAACATTGATGTAACCTGGCAACCAAGGAGGGTGGACTGGGATCAGCATGTGTGAACAATGATGACTACACTGTATTGGTTAGTGGTGGTGGTGGATGTCTTTTAGTAAGCATATGTAGTATGTGGCCATTGCATTCAAAATGACTGAGCATGTAGAACAATGATCAAATTTTGCTTTAAGCTTGAACATTCCTCTGCAGAAACTATTTGGATTATTCAGAAGTCTGCAGCTATGGGCAACTGGTGATCGGCAGCTTCATCATTACAATGCACCTGCTCCTACATCACATTTTGTGCAGAGTTTTTTGCTAAATATCAAATCACCCAGGTGACTTAGCCCCTCTACAGCCCAGATTTGTACCTTGTGACTTCTGACTTTTCCCAAAACTACAATCACTTTTGAAATGGAAGAGATTTCAGACCATTGATGAGATTCAGAAAAATACTGGCCCACTGGGGCAGCTGATGGAGACTGGGAGAACTGTGTGAGGTCCCAAGGTACCTACTGTGAAGGAGACTGAGGCACCGTTGTCCTATGGACAATGTTTGTTGTATCTTGTATCCTCTTCAGTAAATGTCTGTTTTCTGTAGTACATGGTTGGATACTTTCTGGACATACCTTATAAACATTTTAAGAGTTACTGGCTTTCAAGAAAGCCCAACGTATAATCTTATTGGATATTCAAAGTTCCTTGTTCCAATTCAGTTTATAAATTTACAAAATAGGAATAATTTCTATTTTAAGTAACATTTCCTATAGATGGTGTTTAACTCTTATCAGGTTACCATATTGAACCATATCCAGCAGGTTCGCTGAAGACCAAATCTCCAAGTGGAACTGGAAAAGTTTTAAAAATAGAAAAGACTTAACTTTACCTACAACTCTTAAATTTCTGTTTTCTGTCTAGACATTTTCTCTGAAGTTTACACTCATATAATTTACTATATGAGTGTAAACTTGATTATTACTTGATTATTTAATGAGTGACATCAACTAATAATATCCAAATTCAAATTCTTGATTTCCCCCACCAAATGTATTTCTCTAGTCTTTGCAATCTCACTAAATGCCAATATCTCTCTAGAGGCCAATGTTGAATTATTGGAGTCATCCACAACTTTTCTTTACCCCTTATACCTCACATCTAATCAGCAGATGCTGAATATCTAAAACCCAAGTATTTCTCCCAATTGTCACTGTGATCTCTCTACCTCAAAGAGCAACTGCGTGGCTGTTTAAGGACTTTTGGAAGCATAATACATAGTGCTATGTTATTAATATGAGCAGAGCCCAAGAAAGAAACACATTCATTTTACTTTATTTTTTCTAGCAGAAAAAGGAGAGTCCCCAAGAAGTTTACAAAAAATAGCTAGGAAGCCAGTTTTTAAGATCCAGGTTGATGCAGGCTTTGGCAAAATAATTTAATATAAAGTAAATACACAAACTCACTCTATAGACATAGGTTAGCGAGGCCTAAGAACAAGTAAACACCGTTTCTATACAGAGTCTATTTATTGACTCACAGATTGTATATGAACTTTTTTTTGTAATTTCATAGTACCCACAGAGCTAGCTAGCTGTTCCTTTAGCTTCTCTGGCACAGGGAATAAACTAAAATCCTTTCCTTGGCTTAGACTACATATTCCTTTTTATAAGAGCTATTTTAAAGCCTCTACTTGCAACACTTTCTCTCCTTGCATCCCCAAATCTCCATCAGACTTGGCAAAGGTTCATAGACTTCCTATATATGGTTCCCTATGGAAAATTCAAACTCATGTGCAAACTCCCTCTTAGGTGCAGTTCTAAGAGCCACAGATTACCCCAAAATAAAGAAATAATTCTAAACATAAATTCCCTTTGAAAATAACATATGCATAAATCACCTTAAAACCATTTCAAAGCATAACACTTATCAGGATTTATTTTTAAAAAAGGTAATGAAAAATTTACATTCAGAATGATGCCTAAACCACTATTTTATTTAGTTTAGCTAATTGTATTTTAGGGCATCACACATTGTTTAAATGTGCAAATGTGAGAATTTCCCAAGGTTTAGTTCTAGAAAGCACATATTAAATTAAGAATAAACACCAGATTAATAATCTCATCACAAAATTGTCTTCATTTACAGTTTCTCTTTTATCAAAAATGTCATGATAATAGTCATATTATTAGATTTTGTTTTGTGAAAAATCACTCCTAATATCAGCAGAGAAACAATAATAACGACTTGTCTTTGATTCTGTGGGTTCAGCTGGGTGGTGTTCCTGGTCGGGACTCATTCGGCCAATCTTTACAGCCAATTTGGGCAATGGCTGAGAGAACTAGAGTGGCTGGGTGGTTGGATCCTGGCTCCCCGGGTTCTCTCAGCCTAGAGGATTCTTGCCCATGCTTACCCAGACATTGACGTAAAGCTCCCAGTGGTAAGAGAGAGTGAGCCCCATTCACAAGCACTTTTCATTTGTTTTGTTTTCTTGTTCAGAGAAAGTCACAGGGTCAGATAAAGTCAGTATGGGAGGGGAGTTTCAAAGGCATCCACGAAGAGAAGGCACTTTTGGCCACCAGTTTGCAAACAATCTCTCCGTAGACATGCTTAACATGGGTGAGATTATAATAAATAAATGGATAAACAGAGAAAAAAGACAAAGAAAGTTTTATTATACATAAAATTTATGATGGAAGTTCTTTCCTTTAAGCTCTGAAGTATAATATTTCTCTCTCCATGTTATTTCTTTTCACTTGTATGTTTAATTCTTATTTTATGATGCAACAAAATCCATGAGTTTAATTTTGGCTCGACATACTTCTTAAGTGTACCCAGGGAAAAGTAATTCTTCAACCAAGAGCAAAAAAAGGAGAAGACTGATAACTAATATGCATATTTTTACTTTACTTACCTTTTATGAGTCCAAGAGTAATTAAGACAGATATAAAGTAATCACAATTAATACATAAATTTTAGATGTTATTTGAATAATCATTATTTCCAAACATACTGACATACCTAACTTGTTTATCCCTGAAGCTATCTTAGAAGACAAATACATCTGAGCAAAAGCTAAGAGGCAGTAACATGTATAGTTTCAGTTACATATGATCACTAAAACTAAAAATTTCAGCATTCTAGAGAAGATTCTAAATTTCTTATATTTATGGGCTAATGATGTTGCTAACCCTTGTTTAATGGAACAGTGTTATGAAACAGATAAATACTCTAAATGAGTCCACAGCTGCCATAAATAAGTGAGGTAATGAAGGAGAGAAAGTTTGGGGCATGTGGCCCATTTCCCTGTGGGGCCGTCTACAAAGCCCGAAGATAGAGCTGCCAGAACAGACTGTGATTAATAAACAGCATGGCCTACTTAAAAAATAATGCCAAGTCCAACTGTGCTGTATGGGTTGATTACTGGGACCCAACCAGAAGCTCTTGAGTGATAGGAGAAAACTTTGTGCTGGGCTGCTGTGCACTGCTTTGTTTTTCAGGTTCAGCTCAGTTGAGACTCGAAGGCTGGCTTCTTCACTTTTATACAGCGAATATGAAATTCCACTTCAAAGTGTTGAATTTCTTCAGGAAAATGTTTAAGCAAGGTATGAGGTATAATCCTGGCCAAAAGTCCAAACTATTAAAATAAGACAAAATTGTTAGCTGACTGATGTTAAATCTTAAACCGTGTCTATTACTTTTTGGGGGTGAGGGAAACCTTGCTCATTTTATAGCATGTAGTTTAAGAAAAGTAGAGAGCATTTCATTCCTAAGCAGGTGTAGCATGAACTTAATGAATTCACTAGGTTTTTTTGAACTTCTAAATAATACTGATATTACTTTGTTTCGTCTCCACATCATATGTTACAGGAATATGAAAACCTTGATATTTAGAAAACCCATTCCCGTTGGATTTCACATGACTGTGTAACATGCAGGAGTTGAGAAAGGTCACCAAACAGATAACTCGTGATTTAACAAGAGATAGAATTCAGATCTTTGTATATCCCAAAACATTATTATCAAATTTTGTGTAAGCTCGCACAGCAAAATTTTAAAAACATTTTCTTATTATTTCTTATTTTACAAAGCAAATCCAAATTCTTGCCATGAGATAAGGTCTACAAATTCATTTCCTCCTTATTAAATTTTTTTTTAAAGATTTTATTTATTTATTTATTTTTAGAGGGGAAGGAGAGAGGGAGAGAAACATCAATGTATGGTTGCCTTTTGTGCATCCCCTGCTGGTAGTTAGCCTGCAAGGAACCGGTTTGCAACCCAGGCATGTGCCCTGACTGGGAATCGAACCACGATCGTCTGGTTCACAGGCCCGCGCTCAATCCACTGAGCTATGCCAGCCAGGGCTTAAAATTTTTGATATTCCTTGTGAACCTTCAATTTCAACATCAAATGTACAGAGATCTGAATTTTTATTCATGATAATATTTATTAATTATAATATTTTGTTATAATTCTCATCTAGAATACATGGTCTATATGAGGGAAAAGTTTCTACAGTGCCTTATTTTAGCATTTATTTAAAAATCTGGAGTCACACTTTTAATTATTGGTTGTTTAAGATAGTCACAAGTAAATATTTTCACAATGTTTCATGAGTTACAATTCTGGAAGTGAAATAAATGTACATATCAATAATTGTATAACTCAGATCAAATTAAATATAATGTACTGCATTGTGCTGAATGAAATAAGCCAGGTGCTGAAGGATAAATGCCATATGATTTCACCTATAAGTGGAACCTAATGAACAAAACAAACAAGCAAGCAAAATATAACCAGAGACATTGAAATAAAGAACAAACTGACAGAAACCAGAGTGGGGAGGGGATAATGGGGGAGCAAGGGGAAGGGTCATCAAGGAACGTGTATGAAGGACCCATGGACAAAGCCAAAGGGGGGGTAAGGATGGAGGGTGGGAGGTGGAGGCGGGTGGGGAAGAGGGGGGTGGTGAGGGAAAAATGGAGACAACTGTACTTGAATGATAATAAAAAAAGAGAAAGAAGAAAACAAAAAATAAGTATAATGTACTAGACACAGTAGACTTCCAATAGATACTGAAGCAATGTAAGAAGAGAAAATATTATAATTAAAAAGAAAATAGAGTAAGGAGACCTAGATTTTTCTGCTACTTCTCCCTCTCTTTGTATCTTAAAACTATTTCCTAACAATGAGTGTATGATGAATATAAAAAGTTGTGCCTCTTTACAGGGTTCGACTCACTTTTTTTCTGCAGCTATGACACACTCACTGCACTTCTAAGGGGGCAATTTTCCATTATTGCACAATTCAAAATTTACACTTTTGAATGTGCCCAAATGACCTGCCAGAATTCAATCTTCTAACATAATAATCACAGAGGAGGAAACTGCTTTCTTATTTGTAAATAGGTCTTACAGAAGAATAAAATTATGATTAGAAACATCGGTCTCAAGAGTTCCTTTTATTTTGAAGTTTTCTGTTAATAATCTCAAAAGAAGCAATAGCAGGGCAGTCTAACCACATGGTGTATAATTTCACTGTGGTTTGTTGACTTGTTTAAGCACTTGAAGTTCTCAGAAATGTGTTCTGCCCACCACTTACAGTGACCCTTACAAGGTGGGTTCAAAGCCTATACATGAAAGGCAAAGTTATGAAACATTTTAAGTGGAATCAAAATAAACTTTTATGTTGTTGTAATAGTAATGCATTTCCTCTAAAGAGGAATAGAAAAAATAAAGAAAAGTTAGGAAATTCTGTGTATGAATAAATATCGGAAAGACCATGGAGTTACTTCATACTAGGCCAACCAACATGTGATCAAAATGAATTATATAGAGACTGTTATATAGTCTCTTTATAAGAGCTTCACAAATCAGTAAGAAAAGACTAACAGTGTAACATAATAATAGTTAATACCCATGAACAGAAATTTCAATTAATGGCTCCTGATAGTATGATAGGATTTCAACTTCTTTTGTAATCAGGGAAATTCCAATTAAAACCACAATGAGATGCCATTTCACACCCACCTGCCTGGCAAAAGTTAACAAGTCAAAGAACATGAAGTTTTGGCAAGGAAGTAGAGTAACGGGAAATAACAAAGCAGATAGGCTGTACATTAGTGCAAATATTTTTGAAAGCATTTTGCATTGTGCAATGAAGCTGAGAAAGTGAAGTGTGAATTCATACTCTCACTCCTGGGAACATATTTTTGAGAAGTTTTGACCTGTGTTCCTCAGCAGTCATGCAAATGAATGCTCGTAACAGTGGCGTTGTTTGTATTGGCAAAACAAAGTGAGACAAACAAACTAACAAATTAACAACAACAACAACAAAACCCTGAAGCCGCAGTGTGCATCGAGAAGAAAATAAATTAATACACTGTGTTGCATTCTTATAATGACAAACTGTTTAGGAAAAAGAAAAGAACAAAGGACACATCAACAAAGCCAAAGGGGGGTGGGATTGAGGATGTGAGGTGGGAGTGGGGGAGGAGTGGGGTACTGGTTGGGGGAAAATGGAGACAGCTGTACTTTCCAACAATAAAAAAAGAGAGACCAACTATACCTATTAGCATTCTGTAGTTAAGTGTCATAAAATTTATTCTGATTAATAAAAAGCAAGTTGCAAGAGGAACCAAGAAATGAAACATGGAAGTCTTCATTGTGTTACCACACCCTGATCTGGGAGAAAGACACAGAGCAGAGCGGGAGGGGTGAAATCAAGGATGGACATGGAGAGACCTCAGCAATATCGTCAAAGTTTGACTTCTGGGGCTTGTCAGGGGGTTTTAGAGTGTGTGTAATATTTTTGAATCACTTTTATATACAAATATGGACATTAATTTATGTTTTCAGAATTTCCTAAGCATAGAGATTATACCTATAAATAGATGTTCCAATAGTTTCTTGCTTCCTTCGGGTGGTTTATCTTGATCAATCAGCTTTTAGATACACTGTGGATACTTCCTGCCATAAAAAAGGAAAAAGAGATTTTGTTATCAGCAATAATAAAAAAAAGAAATGTTTAATTGCTCTCCCATGAAAGCGAGGGGGCTACCCTCGCAGAGATGCGATTCTCTGGTTTTCCACGTGATATTGATACAGGACATCTGCTGATCAGTATTTGAGGAACTCTATTGTAAATGATTATTCTTTTACGACCTTTTGGATCTCTTCTAATATAGTAGAGAACAAAAATAATATGAATATTAATTCATCGCCTTCAGTAGTGGCGGCAATAAAAGTAGTTTCCTAGGAGATGAATGTCTTCGGTGTAGTTGACAATGCCTCAGTCACAGGTGGCTGCTTTTATGTAAAGCTTTCTGTTGGTTTTACCTTCTTCCTGTGGCTGAGAATCAGAGATGGGAACGCATCATTTCTTATCTTTCAGGGATAAAGTAACTTACTAACTGGAGATTTGGGATTAAGCTCAATATAAACCCATACAATAGCACGCTGACGAAAGTGTCTGTGAATGAATAGACTATTCATGTTAAAAAAAAGTGATACTCAGCCTAACAACATCTTTCATAGATTAAGAAGGTCTGTGAAGTTTTAGTCAATTTACTCTTATATTCATTAAATAGACTTGGCTCAAGTTATTAATAAACTAACTTTGAATTCATCAGGAAAGTGACATCTTTTTTCTAAAACTATCAGCGTACTTAAATTTTTCNCTTATCTTTCAGGGATAAAGTAACTTACTAACTGGAGATTTGGGATTAAGCTCAATATAAACCCATACAATAGCACGCTGACGAAAGTGTCTGTGAATGAATAGACTATTCATGTTAAAAAAAAGTGATACTCAGCCTAACAACATCTTTCATAGATTAAGAAGGTCTGTGAAGTTTTAATCAATTTACTCTTATATTCATTAAATAGATTTGGCTCAAGTTATTAATAAACTAACTTTGAATTCATCAGGAAAGTGACATCTTTTTTCTAAAACTATCAGCATACTTAAATTTTTCTAATTCGAATTCTTATCAATAGGCAAGAGTAGGAATGTTGATTATAGCTAGATTTTTGTTGATCCAAATAATGATCACAGCTACCTGGAAGAGCTCAGTGTTCAATCTATACTCCCAAAGATTATTTATAATTTTATCCATCCCTGTATAATAGGTCCTCTTACTACAACCATTTTGTAAATGGTAGTTAACTTGCTTAAGGTCTTACAGCTTTCAGGAAGCAGAGCTTTGGCAGAACTATGTCTATGTGCCTCTAGACTCACAATAGACTCTCTGGGATGCACCACAAGAGATGAACACTTTGCTGTTGCCATCACATTTGTGTCTGACTTGTTCTGGGGAGTTGCACTGCGTGGAACAATCTCTTAGTCCAAGAAAGCATCTCTGACTAAGGTGGTGTTAGAAATCAACTAGTGATACCCCAAGAATGTAGCTTTGTAAACCCACACATTTTTCACATGCAGACACTTCTGTTTCCCATGGTCCCATCTGAACTCATGCCCACCTTTTTAATTTGGGCAGCTGAAAAGTGGAGCAATGCATCTCATGTTTGCTCACTCGGATGGAATGCTTCCCTGCACTCCCTGACCCATTCTGCCCCCGGTGATCCATGTCCCAACCTGTAAACTTTGACCACACTTTAGCCCTACCCCTCTGGGCCCTCGGAACTCAAACAGCACCCACCCCCACCCTGACTCTCTGCCCCTGAATATTCGTTTATCCGTTTCTTGGCTGGCCACTAACCCAGGGTGGAATGTCTTCGCTTGGCTTCCCTGGCAGTTGTATTAAATGTGTTATCGATAGTGAAAGGTTTAGTATTCTAGGATATTTTATTTGTTACTTAAATGTCAAACCCCTAGCATATGGACATCACTTTTTAGAATATTTTATATATTATGTTGGCCCCTGAAGAGGCAACATGGCTGAATGATAAAATAGACAGAAAAAAAACAAGAGTCAGCTTGTCGAAGGGAAAACTCCAGCTCTCCGGCTTTCTAGCTGCATAATCCTGGGCAAGCATCTTTGTCTGTTTACGTAGTCAGAGTCCTCTTCTGTAAAATAAAAAGGTGGGAGTCATTGTTGAGATGATTAAGTGAGGTTTTATCTGTAACACATTTAGAACTCTTCCTGGCACAGGATAAATCTTATGTACTTTAATCAGAATGGTGCAGTGATTTCACTCCATATTTTATTTTTCATGTAAAGTTACAATTATTTTTATCTTCACTTGATATTTTTCTCATTGCTGTTGGAGAAGAAGGGAGAGAGAGAGAGAGTGAGAGGAACATCAGTGCAAGAGAGAATCATCAGTCAGCTGCCTCGTATACATGCTCTGACTGGGATGGAACCCACAGCCTTTTGCTTTATGGGACACTGCTCCAGCCAACTGAGCCACACAGGCCAGAACAATTACATTTTTTTGGTAAATTGTATCAAGTAGGGTTCTTCATAGCAAGAGCTAAATTTGGTTGCTCGTGGCGGGTATCCATATACCTCTTGGGCAAGTGCGCATATATAATATGTGATCTCTGGAGACTTTAGCAAGTCCACTTTAGCACGGCCACTTTGATTGCTGAGAAAAATAAATCTGCATAATTGTAACACTGAAGTCTATGTTTAAGTAAACGAGTGCGGAGAATGGCACTTTGCCTTCGGCAGCAGTGAGAACATGAGACTGCCTGTAATGAGGTGTCCGTGATGAGAAATGGCTGGAGATTAGAGAGGCTCCCATGATAATCTAAGTCTACTCTTTATTCAGGGGAAACGCACGTGGGGATGGGCAATGCATGATGGTGGGCAATCCAGGAGCGAGGTATGGTTTGCGTCTCAGCGATAATTTTCCAACAGCACGGTGAAGATGGCCAAAGGTCTTCTGATCACACAGAAGCCAAGTTCTATAATTTACACCTGTAGCAGTCTCAGTTTTCTCTGGAGTAGGGGGAGTTTGTAATAGTATCAAACTTGTGAATTTATTGTGGAGATTGAATGTGAAACATTAAAAGTAGTGTCTGAAAATAGTAAAAATTCAACAAATATTAGTTCTTAGTATTAAGATGAATGTTTCTACATATTAAACATATGCATTTTAACAAATACAGTTTTCAAGTGGCCACTCACTCTATTTATATTGGACTTGTTAGTACTATAGATGGGTTCAATAGGAAGACTAACATTATATGAACAGATCAATTATTACAGAAATTCTTTCACTCTGTGGTGATTCTACAATTTTCAGAATGACTGTGCCTCCAGGCTCTCCACTTCTATGTGCTGAAAGATGCAGTGTTTAAAGCTAAATCCTTTTGAAAAGGGAGGTAGACAGGAAGTTGAGATTAACTATAAATAAGCATGTTGACTATATTTCTCAACTTCTGTACACCAAGAATTGCTCTACTGTCTATTAAAAAAACCGCCAGAAAACATCTCTCCCGGAGGCTTCCAGTGTCATACTTACTGTTAGACGACTACGGGCTGAAAGATCGGTGTGCAAACAGAAGACACAAGGAAAGGTATTGACTGTAATAACATATAAATAAATGTCTCCACTCATCCATGAACCTGCTCATAGCAATACCATGATTAGTGTTTACGGGCTAATACAAACTTTGAGGATATTATTTGAAAGATTTTAAGGGGATTCCCAGATCTCAGTGCAATTTGAGAAGACAACGATTAAGAGAAGGTCTGATTGCAAGGATGTGAAAGGAATAGAAGTTATGCAAGGCAAAAAAGATAAGATAATTCCCAAGGTATCAGTACACAAATAAGAAACTAAAGGAAGCAAAATTAGCCCCTTTGGGAGAAATGCATTCTGGCAATACTATTAGCTATTAGCCATGACATATATAATATATTAAGCTATTTTTATATAGAACTTTTCTCAGAGGTCAGACCCACCTTTACTCATTAGTAAAAAGTCCCCATGAGGACTTTTGCTCCATCATCACTAGATGCTAAATTTTAAATTTTGACCCTTCCTATTATCCAGGAAAACAAGGATGTGGCCAAAGGCAGCACAGTGGTATTTGTTTGTTCATTCAACAAATACTTTTTGAACACCTGAAATACACCAGGTGCTCTCCTAGGCACTTATACTTATTTGCATACATTGAAATTATTAAATTTAACAGACTTACAGGCCTAGAAAAGGTAATAATATTATACCTTTTTACAGGGACCTACTCATTAAGTAATTTTGACCTGAAAAATAATTATTGAATCACACTTTTAATGAAAAGTTGGGGAGATGGATAAGTATGTTATTGACAAGTTTATACTCTGACAAGCAGACTTTGAGGATGAATGAGGGCACGATCTTCAATTTTTATTTATATAAACCACCCAGACCAAAGGAGAGATCTAAAGATAATATAATGCAACAAGCACAATAAAAACTATCCAAAAGTACCCTAGGTAATTGTCTCTTTTTTGAATCAATTCGATTGAGGTATAAAGAACAAACAGTAAAATGCACTAATTTTATGTGCATAGTTTTTTGAGATTTGAGAAATGCATACGTGTTACCACAGGTATAACAAAATGCCGAGTTTCTGTCACTTCCAAAACCTTTACCTGACCCGGTGTTAGTCGATCTCTTCTCCCATCTGCTGCTCTAGGCAAACAGCTGCTCTTTGTTCTTGTAGATTAGACTTTCCTTTACAGAATTGGCAGTTATTTATTGCATCTGCTTAATAATAAGCAAAAAGTAAAATACTAGAACACTGAAGTATGTCATTTTTTAAAGAATTTCCAAATTTTTACAAAGTGGTTTTATTGGAACTGTAACTTTACAACCATCAAGAGAGGTCAGTGGCTTCCTTCAGGAGACTAGGTCTACTGGGAAGTCTCCTTGGATGCCTTATCCTGTGTGTGTAGCTGGGCGAGGTTAGCTATGCAAAATACATGGAGGGGAGCATCACAGAATATTAAAACCTGAGAGCATTTAGGTCCATAGAATCAAAGTGCAGACAAAGAAGCTGAAGTTCAGAGTCCCTCAAAACGTTGTATGAAGTCACTGAGATAGTGAGGAAAAAAGGGGGATAGTGAGGAAAAAAGGGGGCGGAAGAGGAGATTAAGTCCAGTGGTAGAGCCTATAGACAGACAATTTTTCTTGTGGAGTGCAAGTTAAATGCTTGTTGAGTTAGCTCCAAGAGCGAATTTTATACATTTCTAATGCTGTGCCTTTTGCAAAACATTTAGTCCATCCTAATTTCCATACTATTGTAGCCATTTCAGTCAACTTGAAATGTTCTGACTTGGTTAGCCGAAACAGTCACAGCGATGCCTTCATCACGGTTTGGTCTTACACTGCTAGGAATTCATGCAGCTCACAAATGGTGCTGGTCAGGCTAGTGTTTATTGGTAGTTGTATTGTCACGACGATACTCTACACCAATTTTGGTTGAATTTAATAAACACTTGATAATAACACTAACCCAAGGCTTGCATCTGTGGAAGGCTTAAAACTTTACAAAAAACTATCTACAGATTGTGGCATAATATTGTCTCTTTTTTCGAGATGAAAAAAATCTGAATCAGAAGATTGTATGAATAATATTCCTTAGGTCATAGAGCTATAAGAGATAGAATGAGAACTAGAATCTAAGTATATTACTTGTGATCTAGAACTTGCTTCAAGGTCAAAAAGTCACAGATTTCTGCCACCATTAGCTATGTCTCTCCCTGTCTCCCTAACTCTCCCTCTCTCCTCATTGGCCACCCAGGTTTCCCTTCTTCTCCCAGGTCTATGTGGTGATGGGCTGATACTGTGTTACTGATAAGTAATTGAAATATCTTAGAATAATGAATGCTCATGAGTATCCATCTAAATTTCTGACTACATAAACATGTATATATTTTTCTCTCTTTAACAGACCTTAGAGATGAAAAGATTATAATTCTAAGCCAAATATGGCACTTATTTATATTTCCAAATCTCAAAGTGATATCTATGGGTCAGCATGGTCCAAGTTTGACTTTAGGGGAAGGAGAGGGTGGGACTAAGATTAGGGATAGATCAGCTCTGTCTAGCTTCTCTGTCTGCACTTTTTCGGGGGGTTGGGGCAGGCCTCCACTGTTATTTTCTTATGGTCTCGGGAGTCCTAAGCATATTGTATTTATGCAAGAAAAAGAAATTTCCCCTTCATCCTGTCCAGAAACTGTGTGAAACTTCCGACTTTCTGTTTGGCTCTGATATAGCTCTTTAACTCACTTGTATATGCTCTGAATATTTTAAAATAAAACTTTATCTCTTTATTTATTTTTTCTTTTAGAGGCTAAGCATCTTTCAAAAAATACCTTGGGGTTTGCAGTAAGCTAAGCTTTTTTTTTTATGACCATGTCTTTCACTATATTCATAAAATATATTCTTGTCACAATAACTGGATCATGGTTTAAAAATATTTCTTTCATGCACTTCAGGTTAATGTATTATCACTAACTTGACCTGTTGATTGATGACTACATACTTTATTGAAGGCAATGATTCTGACATATGATTTACCTCATAAATAATTGAATATTTATTCTATAGCCAAGTGTATTAGAATGTGTTGTTTCTTTTTTTTTGAGAAAGAAACATGTATTTATTGTTTCATTTATGCATTCATTGGTTGCTTCTTTTTTTAATATAATTTTTATTTAATTTTTGTTAGCTAAGCTTTGAATTTAATATAGTTTGACAGCCATGCCTTTTGTTATAATTGTAAACATATATTTAATAAATTTGTGTTTTCTTCTTAAGATTGACACATGCATAAAAGCCTTCCTTCTTGCAAATATGAGTCATGTATTCCCACAATGTTCAAAATTTTCTAGAGATATCCTAGTTATCTTTTGCTTAATGCCACAGATGGCTTTTAATAATGTTTTCATCCTTATAATACCTCATTTAAAAACATTTCTTCATAGCTCATATATTTCTCTAATTTTATATATTCTCTTTTAAAATGTATTCCTTAGAATTAATTTTTTAAACATTAATTCTTTAACTTAACTATTTTAAATTAACTATTGTTTTATGCAGTAAAAATGGATATCACATATTCATTTTTAACTATTTCAATTACTAAATAGTAATTATTTCTCAGTTATTTTTATTTCATTGTCTTTTGTTCTCAGAGATGCAAATTAACTATTTGCAAAATGTTAGTAGATATACCAATATTAAATAGGAAGTTTTCAAATTTTATTTCATTTAAAAATCACATTTATTAGACTATCCAGAGAGATACTGATTGAGAGCAGATAAAAATAGTTTAGTGTTGTCTTAACAGGCATGATAGTAGTATCTTGGGAAGAAAATTTTTGTCTACCCTTCTAGGTTCTTTTGACTAGTCTAATAATTAAATCAAAATGAAACTAATTAAAAAGACAAAAAACAGCCAAATTCAGTTCCATATGTCTCTACAAAAAAAGCCCTTCATACATGAGGGAGTTGGAAACCCCGCATACATGAGATGTTTGGAGACCGATGGGGAAATGACCTCCTGAGCCTAGAACTAAAGTGGAAGGCCTGAGACTTCACAGGGGAGGGGGCTAGTTCACAGAACTATAAGAAGAGCAGACAGTCAGTGTTTAGGTGTGTGGCTTGTCATAAAGGTGGATCACACAATGTTAATTCTGGTAATAATACTTATTATGAGCAAGGCTCCCAATTGCCTTTTTTTTAATTTTATTTATTTATCTTTAGAGGGGAAGGGAAGGAGAGAGGGAGAGAAACATCAATGTATGATTGCTTCTCGTGCATCCCCTGCTGGGAACTGGCCTGCAACCCAGGCATGTGCCCTGACTGGGAATCGAACCGCGATCGTCTGCCAATTGCATTTTTTTTAAGGGAGAGACAAAAGTGTCTCTTGCACCTGCAGGGCCTCCACTGCCTTCAGCTCCAAACTATCCACACACCAGAAGTGACACATGACAGCAAAGTGGGAAATCTTGGGAAGGACTGCTCTGAATTCTTTTATATCATTAAGAACAAATCTTGTGATAGTTTCTGTGTACACAAACGTGCACATACACAGACACACATATGCACACATATAGATAAGAAGATAGATATATACGTACATAATTACAAACATATTTCTCATGTAATTGAGCTTGAAGATTCTCATTTTTTCCTACCTTCCTGAAAACAGAAGAGTGGATTTCTGTCTAGTGTAAGCTAATTATCAATAAAAGAGACAAGTGAATATAATAAATTTATCACTAGGATATACTCCCTCTCTCTCAGTGACAATGGACAAGCTGCATATTGATAAGGAGCTTGTATAAGAGCCAAGTGTTCAGACAGACCAAATCAACCCATGGAAGAAAATTGTTTTACAAAGTGGACTGGTCAGCCAGCAGACTTTATGCTTTAAATAAGATTCACCTCATTAACTTTAGTGGCTTTTTTCGGGGGGGGCAAGTTCCCTCTGATTTCCCTTCCCTCCTCTCCTCCTACCTCTCCATGGTTTTGAGTCACTTTCATACAAGAAGAAATCCTAATAAAAAGTTACCTTGTAATGGATCATCATGTGAATTGGAGGTGGGGGATAGATTTATCTGAAGCTGAAAGTGTGGGTACCCAGATGTGTGCCCATGTGATGTTTCTCTGATAATGCCCCTAATCATGCCAGATATGCTGGCACTGTAAGAATTTGACCCAATGCTTGAGAAGGCTGAAAGGGCCCTGACCTGCCTGGCTTCCTGAGCTTGTACTGCTAGCTTTGCAAAGAGCCAGCCTAGGCCCCAGCTAACCACATGCATGTGAGCCAGCTCAAGAACACTACTGTAACTGCTGCTCAATAAAATCCAGGGTGCAAAGTGGTATCTCATTGTGGTTTTAATTTGCATCTCTCTGATAGCTAGTGATATCGAGCATCTTTTCATGTGTCTCTGGATCCTCTGTATGTCCTCCTTGGAGAAGTGTCCGTTCAAGTCCTTTGCCCATTTTTTAATTGGGTTGCTCGTCTTTTTTGAGTGGAGTCACGTGAGTTCTTTGTATATTTTGGAGATTAAACCTTTGTCTGGGGTATCATTGGCAAATATGTTTTCCCAAGCTGTTGCTTCTCTTTTTATCTTGATACTGTTTTCCTTAGCCATGCAGAAGCTTTTAATTTTGATGAGATCCCATTTGTTTATTCTTTCCTTTATGTTCCTACTATGGAAAATAGTATGGCATTTCCTAAGAAAACTAAAAATGAATGTGCCCTTTGACCCAGCAATTCCACTATTAGGAATATATCCTAAGAACCCTGAAACACCAATCCAAAAGAACCTATGCACCCCGATGTTCATAGCAGCACAATTTACGATAGCCAAGAGTTGGAAGCAACCTAGATGCCCATCAGTAAATTACTGGATCAAAAAGCCATTGTACATTTACCCAATGGAATTCTATGCTGCAGAAAGGAAGAAGGAGCTCCTACCCTTCGCAACATCATGGATGGAACCAGAAAGCATTATGCTGAGCGAAATAAGCCAGGCAGTGAAAGACAAATACCATATGATATCACCGTTAACAGGAATCTAAACAACAAAACAAACAAGCAAGCAAAATACGACCAATGACACTCAAATACGGAACAGGCTGACAGGATCCAGAGGGGAGAGGGGAGAGAATCATAGGGGAAAAGGGGAGGGACTCCCATGAACAAGTATAAAGGACTCATGGACAATAACTAAGGTGGGGGGTGGAAATGGGAGGGAGGTGGGGAGCACTGGGCGGGGCAGGGCTGAGAATATAAGACAGACAACTGTACTTGAACAAGAACTAAATAAAAATAAAAATTAAAAAAATCCAGGGTGCAAAAAAATTCTATTGTTGTTATTATAATTTATGGTGGATCTGTTCTTTTAGCCTACGCATTCCTCCCTCCATTCTTTGGGAGCAGAATACCTCCTTCTGGTGGAAAACCATTCTGTATTCCTTTGGTAAGGCTGACCCTTTCAAATCTCACTCTTCTTATAAGGTCATGTTCATGACTAAGCATTGGCAAGTTCTGGCAAGACCATGGCCACGATACTTGTTAGACAGCTGGGAGGCAACAGAAGCAAGTTTAAGTATAGTTCTCTATTAAGTATAGTGCTCTTTCTGATGTGATATTGGCCAGTTATTCCCACGTTTGTATATGATTTCTGACAACTTGCTTATACTGGAAAAGATCTTGAAGAGGAAAGAAAAGACAGACTTCTGTTGAAACCATTGTAGTTTTAGTGAAATAAAGAAACAATGGTGAGAAGGCCAGGGCCTTTCTAAAACCAGCTGAATTATTGGAAAGAAATATAACCTACATTGGGTTGGCCAAAAAGTCCATTTAATTTTTCCATAAAATAAAAGACACAGTTTTCATTTTCACCAATAACTTTATAGAGTTGGATATTTTGAGTATGTTGGCTATCTTCTGCTATTGGCTTCTAGTGGGTAGAGGCCAGGGGTGCTACTCAACATCTTCCAGTGCATAAGACAGCCCCACAGTAAAGAGTTATTTGGCCAAAATGTCAGTAGTACCAAAAAACCTTGCAAACCACTTTTGACATGTTCCATCAGTCATAGCACCTTTTCCATACACTGCACAAATCTATTTTTGCATTTCAGTTGCCTTTTTACCTTTCTTGAAATAATAAAGCAATACATTGAAAATGTTGCTTATTTCTTCCATCTGCAAATTAAGATGACAACATGAGAATTTACTAATTTTGATAAATTTTTTAAAAGATTTTATTTATTTACTTTTAGAGAGAGGGGAAGAGGGAGAAAAAGAGAGGGAGAGAAACACCAGTGTGTGGTTACTTTTCACGTGCCTCTTCTCGAGATCTGGACTGCAACCCAGGCACATGCCCTGAATGGGAATCAAACCAACTATGCTTTGCTTTGCAGTCCGGTACTCAACCACTGAGTCACACAATCCAGGGTGATGCATTTTTTTTCCTTTTGGTTAATGCACGCTGATTTGACAGTTGTCACAATACAATCTAACAAAATTGTCTCAAATGATGTTAAAGGCAACTAAGTGCTACTAGAGCCATCATACAGAAAAACACTAAACAAAGTTTTTGGCCAACCCAACACATATAAATTTATGTATACTGTCTGACTCTCCAACTCACGGGAAACAACTATCTGCCTCCATCTGTCACCAAACAAACCAGATTCTTCAACAGTCCTAATCCAGTTGCGATGAATTTTTATTCTCTGGTGTCCAAGAGGCCTAGTATATTAATGATGTTATCATATTGTGATTATTATATATTACCTTTATTTTTCACCAAAGGGAACACGGGAAACATTTTTTATTACATCATAAGTCAGAGATCAAAAGAAGGAAGTAATAATATTAGGTGAAACGAAGAATATGATTAAGTCATAATGAGCTTAAGGAAAATAAAATTTCAGTAGATAATAAAGAACTAGTTTGACAAAATACCTTTCTTCCCTAAAATGGTGTTACCTTTTTATCTTTATAGCATTTATTTTTGTTGCTCACATATGATTGGGTTATGCTATCTACGTTTATTTTAAGCTGTCAATAATTTAAACAGTTAACATTTACCAGAGAATCCCATTCCCTGAAAATAATGTATTTATAATACATTGCAAACTTTGCAGAATTCTGTGGATTCAGATACTGTGTACATGTTTGCAGTATTTTTCTGTGAGCAATGGGCGGGAGTTTTGGCCCATGAACTTTGAGATATCCCATCAGGCCTCACTTCCAGGTTGAGGTAAGTTGAGATCACACAACAGGTAAAATGCTATTTGGATGCATGGTTTTATACATCCACAAGAATAGGTGTGTATACTAACATGCATTATTCTTGAACATTATCAGCATATCTAACATAAACTTAAAATGGTATAGGAAACCAAGTCATAATTTCATGATTCTTAAAATGTATTTCAATTATTAAAATTCCTCAGTTAACAATAAATATATGTCAGCCTAGCCTCATTTTGGCATTGTTTTCTAAGAAGCACCTAAACTGTTACTATGCTTTCTTTCACTATAAAATGCTAACATATGAAGTTTCATTATATTAGCCACTTACATTGATACCAGTAGTTTTGTCGTAATTGTACTTCTCTATGTCTTCTTAAGTTATGATAGCAGCAAAATTACTTCAGGAGTTTCCTGATGGCATCAAATGCATCTATGGAACGCTCCTCACACCCCCAGTTTGTTTTTAATTAAGATTCTTTAGGAATTAGATAATGAGCATAAGCTCATAGCATGGACACCTGCCAAGAATTAACAGTAGTTATGTTAGTGAACTATGTTACCTAGTAAGAAAAGCAACAATAGCATTTTATAATGTTTTTTTTAAACATTTTATTTATTTATCTTTAGAGGGGAAGGGAAGGAGAGAGGGAGAGAAACATCAATGTATGGTTGCTTCTCATGCATCCCCTGCTGGGAACTGTCCCCTGCTGGGAACTGGCCCCTGCTGGGAACTGGCCTGCAACCCAGGCATGTGCCCTGACTGGGAATCGAACTGCGATCGTGTGGTTCGCAGGCCCGCGCTCAATCCACTGAGCTACACCAGCCAGGGCCATTTTATAATGTTTTAATAACACATTCAATTTGTTCCTAAGTTCTCCTAACTAAATACATGGCAAAAGTACTCACATAGAGTATATAAACACCCTGGGGAATATGTATTTTGTCTTCTGTCTCCATGGTTCTTTTGTGCAGTATCCCAGTTTTCTACTTCATTTGGGAAATGTGTTCTGTGCCAAATGCAGAAAGAGAAAAAATAAAAAGAACCAACTGGTAATTCTAGAAATGAAGAAAACAATTTCTGAGATAAAGGTAGTTCCATGAATATAATTTCCATGAATAGACACTTCAAAGGAAAGAGAAATGAACATTGCAACAAATCAATAAAAATTTTCTAAGGTAAAAACAGTAAAAAGAAATTAAAAAACAAACAAACAGAGACTTGGGAACTTCTCTGATGATCTCAGACAGCACAACACATTTGTAATTGGAATAGTGGACACTATTCTGGGACATGAGACAGTTCACAATCAATTTTAAAACGTTAAATCATACAGAGTATTTTACTGATATCAATGAGTACTTAACTGTGATGGGATTCAATTGAAAAGAAATAGAAATAAAATAGGTGAACCCCAAATGTTTGCAGTTTAAAGAACACACAATTAACTCATGGGTTAACTCGAAGAAGAATTCATTGGTGGGAATCATAATATACTTCAAGCTGAACGTTAACAGAAATGTCACATATTAAGTTTGTGGGACATTCTCAGGAAATGTTCAGATAACGATCTGTAAGTCTTTTGAATATATAATTCTATGAAAACAACAGTTGCTAAAAATCAATAATCTAATCTTCCTTGTTAAAAATTTAGCAAAGAGGAAAAATTAAGTCCAGAATAATTACAAGGAATAAGGTACAGATAAAAGACATCAGAGAAAAAGAAGATGGGCATATAATGAAAACTAACATGATGAAAAGTGGATTCTTTGGAAAGATGAATAAAATAGATAATCTTTAGAAAGTTTAGAAAGTTGATCAAGAAAACCATAACAGGAGAGACAGTCTATAGGACATGCAAGAGGGAACAAGTAGAGATCTTTCATGTTTTTATGAAAGGATTCTGAAACACTATTATTAACATTTATACTGATAAGTACAGGAATTTAGGTTACACCTCGCTCTCTGCACTAGAGCTTTTTGCAAGCTTTGCTCCCACACTCTTGCAAACCAGAACATGCAAGTGTGTTAACACCAATAGAACACATTTTTTGGACCAGTGGAACATGAAGAACAAGAGCCAGTGGATAAATATTTTTCTTATTCTTTTCAAGTAAACAAGTATGGGAAACTTTCTGCACAAATTCCCAGATACTTCAACAGGTGTTAGTGGAAATTGCCTCAGCAGCTCAGTAAGAAACTTTTATATTAAATGGAGAAGTAGAAAGAAGAAGAGGAGGAGGGAGAGAAAAAGAAAAGGAAGGAAGGAGAAGGAAGGAAGGAAAGAGGGAAGGAAGGAAGAAAAGAAAATCAAATAAAAAAGAAAGGAGAAGAAAGGGAAGAAAAGGAAAGGAAAAGAAAAGAAAGGAGAGGAAAGGAAAGGAAAGGAAACTCTTGTTTGTCTTTGCCTTGTTTCCTTTCTTACTGTTCTCAGCGCTGCATCATTGGGGCCAGAAAATTTGAGAACTATCTGGAAAATAGCAGCTGGGATTGAAAATGACCGGGGGAAAAAAGAGCACAAACTCATTTGCTGATGATCTCCAAATGAGCGGCTTTTGACAAAGGCACATCTTTTCCTCTCTCTTCCCATGCCCTCCAGAGCTCGGATGAGGCTCTGATCCTCACACTTTACGCAAAGATGCACAGTAGGGTGGGATGTTCTCTCTCTGAATCAATGACAGTTGTCATATGGCAGGGATAAAAGAAATAAGTCACTTCCACTCACATTGTATTGTACAAAGCTTGCTACATGGCTGTATTTAAGTTAAATTGCATAAAATATATAACCCTCCAGCAGGAAGGAACTCCAAATATTTATGAAAATTGCCTGTAATTCAATTGGTAACCGTATATCAAATAATGCCAGAAAATTACTAACCTAGGTTGACCTGAAAAATATCAAAGTGCTTTAATTGTATAGGATTTATTTTGTGTTATACATCCAGCACTCATTTTAGCCAAACTATTAAGGAATTATAAATGTCATCATGCTGTTCAAATACACACAATTTCATGTCCTAATGTATGAGCATTTCCCAAACCAGTAGCTGTGTAGACGTCAAACTGATGCAGCTTTAAACATAGAAAACAATCCACAGGATTCAATGAAGGGTTTCTTCTAATTTCCAACAACCTTGTTTATCCACTGCAAAAAGTAAAAATTTGTGCAAAAAAATTCTAAGGTCTGTGAGTTCCTTGTTGATTGAAGCAAGCATAATGTTGGATGAAAAGACATTTTCATTTGATTATCATGATAGGCTTAAGACACATACTATATGTTAAAGAATGATTGAGGTAAATACTTGGAGCAGAGACTCACAGCTTATTTTGAGCCAGAAAAAAAGATGAATGTGTGTCACTACAAAAACAGTTATTTGAGCACTGCACTTCATTACACTCCTCAGGGTAACAGAAGTCAGTCTACTGTCATAATGCCTGCTATACCATGATATGCCCAGCACACATGTTTATGTAATAAATTTAAAATGCCTTGTAGATGTTACATAACTATCACAGTCCTCCAAAGGGTGGGCTGGTCTGAATTGGATAATAGCTACCGTTGGGCTTCCTGTGCAGAAGTAATAATTTAAGGTTAGATGGCTGAATCCTGTTCTTTTGTTTTAGAACTAACGTCTGTTTTTCATTTGCGTCTGTTCAGTTGGCCATCTGCTTTGGGGACAGAGGAGCGATGCCTCAGGAAAGGTTCTCAGGCCAGGCTGCACTGCTGAAATCCTTATAAATCTATTTGGATTCATATAAACATGACTTCTCAGACCTGGCATTATTGATAATAATTTACTTATTTATTTTATTTCCAAAACAGAAGAATGGAGAAGTTTGAAATCATAGTTTATTTTTCTCTCTTGCTGTGCAGTCCCATTTGCCATTGTATTTTTCGCAGTTTTAGGCCTGAGTGTGCCTGGCTGAAATAATTCACTTTAGCTGAAGAGGATAGGTCTGACTCCATCGAGGTAACTGACTTCTGCAGGTATCGGTAGAGAAGACTGTCAGTTGCATATTACCCCATCGCTCCCTGGTTACTACCCCATCACTCCCTGACCTTACTGTCGCTATTTTTTACTTGTATTAAAATAAGAGATTGGGGAAGTTTGCCTAACTCTGGGTGGAATTGTAAAGAATGCCCCTTCCAACTTGCAGTTCTTGCTAGTTTCGGTTTCTACACACTTCCTACAATTGGCTGGATGTAACTGAATATTATTACTTAATCATTGCATACCCAGTCCTCCATCCTCCTGTGGTCGCTGTGCCCTAAATCCACCTGGTGAGACTTTTGTTTCCAACCCACATGTGGTAAGTGTCCCCGTTTTTTTCACGGTCTTCTAGTATGTTTGCTTTCTCCTGGCCAGTGTGTCTCTATTTCAGCTTCATTTATTTTTAGAGCCTGTATATTTTCCATTTCAGAACAGTGTCTTAAAAACTTCTGTCTCCAAAGTACCTTGAACATCTAAGTGAGGTGTGAGACAGAGTTTCACCAAAAATTTGAGTTTCTAATGTGGGTTATTTGAAAGCAAGAATGCGAAAATAAAATGAAACAAGCTACTATGTAACACTGAGAGACTGTGTCAGTTGTATTTATCTTCTGTTCCCCACCTGCGTGTTAGTTCACCCCCTCCCAACAGAACTTCCTTAGGCCCCAGGATGTCCACATTTACTTAGTCCTCTGTCCCCTCACTTAACCTATCATCTCATGACCATTACACTTTAGTATTTATTTCTTCTCCAGAATCAAGTTCTTGGTTTATTTTTGAATACCACAACAGATGAATAAATGGACAAATATAAAAGCACTCTTTAAACATCAGTGGAACTACCCCCGGTCTCTATAGTATGGCTATGGAAAGAAGATTTGTTTGTGAAACAAAAGAGTTTTGCTGTTGCTGCTCTGTTGCTGTTGTTGGTGGAGGTGGTAGTGTCAATGTGAACACCTGTAATGCTGGACTTCCTCTCCCTGACAGCCATTGTTAACAGAAGGAAAACACTACCAAGTTGTATTTTCTTTATCTCTGGTCCTTAAAGGTTTCACACTCAATCCACTGCAACTCCTCTGAGCTGGTTTATGTGTTGGTTTTTATTTTAGTTCCACTTTCACAAGATTTTGCATAGAAAATTATTACGAGAATCCAAGGCTTAGATTTCCTCAATCTGAAGATATAATGAAAGGGTCATATTCTGCTATTTGCCTCTTGGTCAGTTGGAAATAAGCACATAACCACTATGCATTATTTTGTTTAGAAATGGCCTGTAACTCCAACCTTATTGAGTGTATGAAACAGTTGATTACATTGAGAACACTCTTACTTTATCCTTCTGTTTCTGTCAACATGTAGAAAAAAGTGAAAACTTTATAAACAAGTATGTGAAAAATGTACATATGATAAATAGTAAGCCTTTAGTGCGTCTATTCTTTGATCTTTTGAATGCTGGACATATTCAGTCTCAATATGCTCTAAGTAAACTTGTACTTTATTAACAGAGCTGAATCAGTTACAATGTCCAGGTGAGGGGGTATTTGGAATGTTCAAAAAAATTAATAAAAATAAGAAAGATTTGAGGTAGAAAAGGATTTAATTGAATAAAATCAGGTCAAGTAATATTCTTTTTTTTATATAGATATATGATTGGATGCACTTAGGGTAGAGAGGAATAGGACACTCTGTGAAAATACTTTTTAGGTTAAGAAAAAATAGGTCAATACAGAAAGGCTTAACTGTGAAGGCACGGGTATTCATTGGTTCCCACAAATAGAAGTCCGGGGTTGGCTTCATCCACCGGTTCCAGGTCTCCTTTTCTGGGCTTCTCTTGTCGCTGCCTTTTTTTCAGATGATGTCTTTGCTCTCACGTTGGTACTAGTTCCCAGCCTGTATCAAGTAACTGCCATGTGCAGAAAAGAGAAATTACCTCCCAGTGTTTTTGCTGAGAGAAACAAGAAGCCAGAGAAAGAAAAAATGCCTAAAAACAACAATAGCGGTAACAACAGCAAACACAAAACATATTTCCATTGTTTTCCCAAACACATTGCCCTCACATGCCTTTGGCTCGTAGGGTCACACGGCTTCCTCCCTGAACCAAGCCTTATGACTAGGTTAGTGGCATGTGACGATTGACTTCACCCTGATTTGAGAACCAGTCACTGGCAGGGACAATAGCATTATTTTAAGGTAAATGGAACCATATAAATAAAGCTGGCAGGAATTCGCTTTTCCGAAGTACATGAAATGGTAAGAAGGCAATATTATAGTTGATGTATAACCTCCATCAAATAAGACATCAAATTTTAATCTAGCTTGTCCTCTTTATATATGATTATTTTTGTGGGTGGGATAGTTTATTTCTATGTTTACAAACTCTGCTCCTCTGGTAAATATGAGTGTACATTTTTTTCTAAGAAATAGAGATGAATGTTGCTGTCAGTATTTAGCTAATTATTAATGGAAAAGAGAGAAGCAAAGAGACGTAGACATTGAACTTAATACAATAGGAAACATGAGACCGTTTGCTTCATCAGGAAGCTACAGGTTTTCACTCCCGGGTATTACAGCATTTCGCAGCCAAGGGGATTAACACTCTTCCTTTCCCTGCTCGGGCACCAGACTGCTGAGGTGGGGGGCCCGGCCCAAGCGGAGGTGCTTGACCAAAGAGGCCTGGCAGTCTAACTAGAGTGTGGGCCTATCAAAAGCCCACAAAAATTCGAGAAATCAATGGGTTCTTCTGGAAAGGCATCGTCTGTTTGTTCCTGTGGGAGTAAAACAAGCTGCCTCTCTCTCTCTCATGGATGACCCACACTCCCCCAGGACACTCGCCTGCTCTCTCCATGGACACGTGGCCTTGGCAGCCTCGTGGCACATGTCTATGCAGACTCCGCATACGGGCCCTGGGAGGAACCTGAATGCCACAGCACAGCGATGGACTACGGCTGGAAACACACACTAGGCTATCCAGATGTTGGACTGGAACGCATTTTAATATGGAGCAGAAACTGCGGGCGGCGGTCTTTATTCGGGCCCTAATGAAGAACAAGGTTGGACGTTTCCACGGCAACGTGGATGAAGATGGGACATTGGGAAGTCAGAAGGGGAACTCCCTCTTAATTTTATGTCATCGATAAAGGTTACCACAGAACCCCATCCTCATGTGCAGGTCTCAGGAAATTCTTTTACTATGATACCACAAGAACTCATTTCTCACTGGCACCAGCTTGCCCTCCTCACATATGGTTATTTTTGTGGGTGGAATAGCTTAGTGCTATATTTAGTAACTCTGCTTTTCTGATAAATATGAAAATATCTTTTTTAAAGAATATAGGTTTCCTTAAAAAAATTGAATTTGTGTGTGCACTTAAACAAGTGATAAATAAAATGCTAAATAAATGGCAATTGCATTATCTTATTTATTTTTCACCTAATTCCATTTGAGCTGTGTACCGTTGTTGGCCTAGACAGACACTAAAATTAGATGTACACGGATAGGAGCATGAATATGGATATAGCTCTCTGTGATTACCTAGATTAAATCTTTCAATGCAACACTTTCCTTCCCAATGTAAGCTGAGTTGTGAAAGTTGTTTGTTTCTAATTTTCTATACTTCTCTTCTCTTGGCAAAACTGTGTAGATTCCACTGACTTATTTCTCAAGAAGAAATTGTTCTTTAAAGCCCTAACATGTTATTTTGTCCTGACTTTGAAATTGGGCTCATCGCTGTCTCAACAGCATGTGTACGGAGTTCGGTTACTGCTGTGGCCATTACTCATCATGTCTAGCTGTTGGCCATGGCCTTGTGGAAACTTCTGAGTCTGCACCTTGTGATGTTCCATATGCTGTTGACCAGATTTCCTGTGGTCTAGACAGTGACCTGAGGGAAGATAGTTTTTGTTAATGTGTATTCCTTGAACCATAGTATGAAAATACTGCTTATTAGAGTTTTGTTAGCGTTTGTCTCAAAAAACTTATTTTCAGAGTGTTTGGGTCTACGTTATCATTTAATTTGTTACAACAGTGAATATGTAGTTGTGTGTTTATTGTCCAGACATATTTTTAAAAAGGAATTGATGAAGTACAATACTTGTCACTTTATTGCCTTTAGTTTTTATATGACAATCAATCAGACCTGCCTGCTGTGGTTCAGTGGATTGAGCACCGGCCTGGGAACCAAAAAGTCTCTGGTTCGATTCCCAGTCAGGGTGCATGCCTGGGTTGCGGGCCAGGTCCCCAGTAGTGGGAGTACGAGAGACAACCACACATTGATGTTTCCTCCTCCTGTTTCTCCCATTCTTTCCCTCCCTCTAAAAATAAATAAATAAGTACTGAAATACATAAATATTAAAAATCAATCAATCATTTTAGAAGTGTAATTATTGCTTACATAATTCTGTTTGGAATATATATAATAATCAGATATGTATAGATGCTTTTCAAAATATTGTAAAATCCATTAATATTAAATGTATATTATTTTCTTTTATTTAAAATCTTGTATTGTTTGATAATGTCTGTTTGTGCATTTACCTACCTATCCATTATCTTTTTTCACAGATTGTTGTAGTAGAAGAAAAACTAAGATATAAAAACCAAACACTTATTTAAAACAAACAGTCATGTTATATCTTAATTATTTACTTTATAGAATAATTTAAGTCTCCTTGGTGCTTTTTACAAAAAATCAGTTTACTATAATTTCATTTAAGCAATCAGAAATTTCAGGAATTTCTTAGTTGTCTGAACCATAATACATTTGAAGATACCATTAAAATTTTAGAGACAAAACAGAACTAATTAGTCTCTGTTCTCTGGGGGTGTAAGGTTTACTTATATAGATAGACAAGTAGATATATTCAATCATTTTTTGAAATGCTTAGGTTTGTTCTGATTACAACTGCATTATATGAAGATACAATACGTATTTTTTTAATAAAGAGATCATTATATTCTTCTTAGTCATGGCTACTCTGAGTTATTGTTAAGAGTTACTTCTTGTGAGAGAAGGTAGCAACAATTCCTGTAAGACTGTCAGGGACTCTCCCCTGTCACCTCTTCTTGCCAGGGGATTCCAGAAAGAAACTTCTACTTAGCTTTTAAGAGTGCACCTTTTTCCAATAAGTTAGTTCCTTGGAAGTTGTAATGAGACGGCATGGGAATAGATGGAACGGTTTAGTGAGGTCAAATCCAAGCCCAAGCAGTTATACTCAAGGCTCAGAGAGTGTTGCAAGCCTGGCACTGGAGTAAGGTAAAATGATAGAAATGGAGCAGAGAGCAAAGTCCTAGTATTGTTGAGTTTCCTAATGACACTGTAGCTTTAACATTTAGAATCAAAGTGTACTGAAGTCCAGACTGCAGATCAGCTTAGAGATGGGACCAGTTTCTCTCACACACCTGACTCCAAAGACTACAGTGGAGAATCTCCAAGGCTTGTTTTTATCTCTATGGAGTTTCACCTTTATTTTCTGTACTGTTCAAGTACTTGGTACAATTTAACCACAAAAAGATTCAACCTAATCCACATAACCACACTATTTCAATTTGTTGTAAGTTTTGAAGCTAAGAACAGTAAAACATATCCTTATATTTTCTGTTTTAGAGCTGTAATATGTTGCCTTTGTGTTATCCGTTTCCAGATTAGAATATTTTCTGCCAAAGGCTTGGTGATGTATAACTCCCCACCTTCTCCCCCTCCCGTGAAATTACCCGTGACTGCTACTTAATATGATTTCCTTTCCTTTGGGGCGCTGTCACACAGCACCCCATTACATGTGAGATCGGAAGGATTTGCTCTCAGTGTTATGAAAGTGTCTGAGGTTAGTAGTTTTATTTCTCCCCCTAACATTTCCTGTAAAGTAACTTGACACCTGTGATTCCCTCTATTCCTGGCAGTGAGTCATCACTATTTTGATTACTTAGATGGCACAATTCAAGCTTTAGCAAGTTTTAATCTTCCCCACATCTACGGTGATATTGTTTATTCTATTGCCAATGTCTCTAAATATTTGATCATCTAGCTTGTGGGCTTTGTTTTCTTGTTTCTGGAAAATTTAATCTAATTTTAGAACCTCTTCTTTCACAAATTTGAAGTAGTAAGAACTTTTTGATAATAAACCAATAGTTTGAAGCTATAAACTCTAATATAAAATATTTAAAAATTACATTTTAACATCTGTAATGTCAAAATTGCAGTCACTAGAATTTACATGCAATGGGAATAAGTAAATAACCTTACATTAAGTACAATTATTCTTATAGTCTTTAGAATGCTGATACAATCACCATATTGTATTATCCTTAACTCTCCATAATCATGAGCTTATTGGTGGTGGGGAAGATGCCTTGTCTCTGTTGTGCATTAAATGTGATGATTTCTGAGAAGACTCATGTACATTGGGACTTGATTTACATTGAGATTCTGACCCTTGGGCCTAAGCCTGAATATACTGTAAGGAGATGAAGCCTTTGTAGGGTCTTGGGAAGTGGTGAAAATATTTTGCATGTGGAAGAAATATAAATAGTACATGGACAGAGGCCAGACTTCCGTTGTCTTAAAGTGCAGCCACGAATTCTTTGGTACTCTTCCATCAAGAGATAAGAGTATGCTTAAATTAGGGCAAGATGAGTGCTATAACCATGACAATCTAGCCAAGGGTGCCATATAAACTTTTTAGGCCACGTCATGAAAGACCATGCCACTTTTGCCTTATTCATTGAAATGTTCTCTCTGGGAGACAAGCTTTCATGTATGAAGACTAGCTAACATGATGTGTCCATGCTGTGAGGAAGCCCAAGCCACATGGAGCCTGTGACAGTGTAGGAACTTCAGTTGTGGCCTGGCGTTTGCACTCCCCAGACTCGTTTTTGTCATCTGTGTATATGAAAATGCCTATAGTAATTTACTCATTGAAGCTGTCAGATATCATGAATCAGAGACTATAGCCATCTCTGCCGGTCCTCTAAGTGCCTGAACTGCACAATCCATTAATGTAATAAAATGTTCCTTCTTTTACAGCACTGAGTTTGACCGATCTATACTGCGATAGTTGGTAACTGGAACACGTACTCAGTGCAAATCAACATAATGAAGTTTAACATCCACTTAGCTATTTTGGCTATAAAGCTATGATTTGGCATTTTAAGTATAATACCTATCACTTGGAAAACTTAAAAAAAACCTTTTTCTCACCTACACTTAATGTGTATATACTTCTAATTAAACAAAGATGTTAAATTTTTATTTAATTATAAAAGGTAGTTGTGTGCTCTGTTTTAATAATAGATATTTAATTGTAGTTAATTTTAATTTTTATTTGGATGTTTCAGGGATCATTTATTTTTAACAATCAAAGAATACAAATATCTCCAAGGTGTTTTATATTTAATTATTTTATAAGAAAGGAAGAGCTGAAATGAATAAATCTATTTTTTTCTGTTCTATTGTTTTTTAATCACACTTTTATTTCAACCCATATCTCTAACATAAGTGACCATCAGATGGCATACACAACATGAAAAAATCTGAAGTGTTAAATCCCAGAATTCAAAGAAAATAAGAAAAATGTGGGGGTTTGGGTATAAAAACAACATCAAGATCTTTACCAAAATTTATCAAGCAGAGACATATCACGGCTCTCCCAGAAGTTTTAGTCTTGCATACATATGTGCATATTTGTTTTACCAGTTGAGATATTTTAAATATTTTTAAAGCTTTATTTATTTATTTTTTGGACAGAGGGGAAGGAAGGGAGAAGGAGAGGGAGAGAAACATCAATGTGTGGTTGCCTCTTGTGGGCCTCACACCAGGGAACCTGGACCACAACTCAGGCATGTGCCCTGACTGAGAATTGAACCAATGACCCTTTCGTTCTCAGGCTAAAGCTCAGTCCACTGAGCCACACCAGTCAGGGCTCCACTTGAGATTTTTAAAGTATCCCTAAGGTCTTTTGAAATCATTAAAGCAATCCCAAGTAAAATTAGATATCGATACATTTTGAAAGATATTAACAAGTTATATCAACGTATCCTTAGATGGACATTTAAAAAACATAATTTAAATTTACTGGACATAGAAATGTTTCATTATCAGTGACATTAATGTTTTCCTTGAGAAAATCTTCCCAGAGATACCTCACCCTGAGAGAACCCACATATCTGGAAAAAGAAATTGCTTTAATTTTTTTTTGTTTGTTTCGGGTAACCGCCTGTGACATCTCTTTTAAAATGATCTTTAGATTTGACTTTTTGATTTGGTTGTTGGCATTCATCTTCCAGTATAAGAACTGCAATATTACTCATTAAAAAGACAGAACTGCCTTCAGGCAGCAGAGTATGAGAATTCAAAGCCTGTATTTGGAAATTATGCTCAGATGGAAGAAATGTTATTTATGCAGAGTATGAATTGCACAATGTTATTAAGCTTTCTTCAGAAACTGGGTGTTGGCATAAATAAAAAGTCAAATTCTTCTGGAATCATCCATTACATTAAATCAATTGCAATTATTATAGCTTGATTGCATTTCACTAAAGCCAAAACCATCCTCACAAATAACTATTTCTAACTCATAATTAGCAAACCTTAGCATCTATATAAATTTCAGATCAGTTTGTTGAAGCATTGTGTTCTAAGAACCAGTATTTCTTTTTTTACTTTTATTCTTCTAAGCAGAGTGCTACATTTGTCACTGAAGACTGAATTTTGAAGAATGTTTTAGTTGTGCCATGTTATATGAGCTCAACTTCACTCCACATATATTGAATAAAATGTGCCTTATATAATACATACATACATTAGTTTTCTTCTCCAAAATACACATCACTCTAAGCTGTCTTAAGTACAAAGAAGCATCACATCCCTAAATGACAAATAGTAGTAGCATAAAAAATAAACCTATAAATGAACATAGTATGTTTTCACCTACAAATTTCCTAAATGCTCATGTTTTTTGCAAGAAAACAGTATGTAACAGGGAAACATAATAGTCACCCCCTCCACACATATTTTAATCTTACTTTCATCCTGTGTAACAACAGAAACCTGGGGAAATGCTCTAGCGTTCTGAGTGTTCTTTCCCCTCCCAAATTGTCCTGTCCTCTCTGAGGGTTGTTGTGAGGGTTAGTGAAGGGCACGGGTGCGGAGTACGTACTGCATGAATGCAGCTCTCTCCTCCTCATGTTCCTCTTGGAGCAAGATTAATGTCTTAATCATCCTTATATAACCTAGTGTCTTGAAAACAATAGACATAAAGTACATGGTTGTAAATTATATGGACAGTATTCAAGTTTTATGAAATATTACTCAGATATTTTAAGCAATTCTCACTTATATTTTAAAACAAAAATAAGTCATAATGTTATAATATAGAGAATTCTTAATATTTTAGCATTAATGAATCAAATGTATTCTAAAACTTAAACATATGACTATGATTATTATATATGACTTAGGATAATAAAACTTGTGTAAAAGTAAATACATGTGAAAAAGTAAATGAAGCATTATTTTGTATGAATTATTCTGCTGGTTATCATGATGTCAATACACATGTGGTTCTTTGTAAAAAATTTATTAACTTATTCAGTATTTAGTTACAGACTTCTCGTATAACACAAGGAATTTTGTATGCTTACACTTCCACTCACCTTCCTTCAACTTCTTAAATTTGAATATTGTACAATTCTTGTTTTCAATTTATTCATTCATTCATTTATTCAAGTAAAATTTAGTATGTGGTCATATTAAGTATGCAGTAGTTATTGTTGCAGAGTTTAGGAACACCATGAGAAGCACAGACTTTATGCCTGTGTGGAGCAGTGGAAAAGACAAATAAAAAGTAAAGGAAATAACTACAAAATGATGTGACAGATGCATCTTGCCTTGACCTTACAGAGTATTATTGATGGTGCCATTTTGAAGAAATAGTCGAACAACAACAACAAAAGTGTAATATTTAAACTGAGACTTGCAGTTTGGGAAGGAAGAAGCCAAGCAAAGACTGGTTTTGGAGCTAACCTGATGCAAGAAGGTGCAACCACATAGCGATATCCCCAAGACGGAGCGAACATCGTGATCGGATGGAAAGAAGTCTCAGGCTCAAATCACACTGTTAAAACTTTGTCATCGTCTTTCTGCTTTGGTCCCTGTTTTTGCGTATGGCTGTGCGTATGTATCTAACCAGCTCTCTTTTCGTGGCGACTCCCCGAAACTGCATGATTACAACTGTTTCCCTTGTACACTCCAGTAGAATAAGCTTTCCGTTTGTTTCTAATATCTTTAGTAAAATCACCAGTCCATTTTTCCATGGTCAGAATTGTTTCAGGTGATTGACTGAGCCTGGAAGATAGGCTGCTGCTTGGATCAGCTGAAGGAATAAGCCCCAGCTGAACCACGCGGGATGAGTAGGATAACTGACGGGTTGTTCCTGCAAAAAGGCTGAATGGACGCCGACCAAGGAGTGGCCACCACAGAAGTTTAGAACATGAAAGCGGACATGTCGGTGGCAACCTGTAACTCTAGTGTCTAGGAATGAGTTAGAGGTTCAAAACAAACGGCAGTAATGGTGCTTATCAATAGACAGATTATATTCAAGGAATGAGAAAAGCTTAAGTTGAGTAGGAAAAAGTGTAGAGCAAAGAAAATAGCATATAACCTAGCTCTATGGGAGTCCAGAGGTCCAGTAGATGGTCAGAGCCAGCACAGCAGTGTGGGGAGGAGCAGCCTGTCCTGGGCAGCCGGGTGATCTGCAGATGTAACAGGCTCAGCTCTGCCGCAGACGGTCCTGCCTTCACCTCCTGTCTCTGGTGCAAGTTCACTCAGAGTGGAGCGTTCTTCTGGGGAGGTTGCTGCTCTAAGCAGTCATTTTCTCCGGCCTGTTGTGAATTCCTTGCTCTATTCAGTCACTTCTCCCACCCAGTGCGAGGGCCACATTCCAGAAAATCTTGAAAGTCAGCGAAATGCATGAATAGCACGCTTCCTTATTTTGAGAATCGTGTTTTGGATTTACACATTTAAAAATAAATTTTTCTTCATTTCTGCAGGATATTGATTGGGAAGGAAGGAAGTAAGTGCCTTTCTTCAATCTGCCTCTTTTCACTAGTAATCTAAACACTGCTTCCATAAAAAATTTTCAAGAACTTCTATATATTAAAAAGGAAATACTGCTGTGTAAACAAAGTAGTAATTTTCCCTTGGAAATCGAGATTGGGGATAAGTAATTGAGTAAAATTAGCACTTCACTAATGTGTTTTCTTTATAATTTATTAAAAAGTTTAAAGCTTCTGAGGCAAGAACAGCTCATTTATTACTTTCCAGATCAACTTTATTATAACCAACTAACTTAATGTAACATTCTGATATCCTTGGTTTTAATCAGAAATAGCACTTTTGCCTTTGTACCAAAATAGGAGTAAGCGATTTTTAGAAATTTTATCTCTGAGAAAAGAATGCATGTGTACACCCATCACATAACTGGCTGGGTAGTTTGCTTCTGACATTGTGGAGAGACCTCATTCTCCCTAACTCAATTTTCTTTTAAAGCTTTAGAAAAAAAACTTCAACCTAGCTACAACAGAAGTCAGAAAACTTGCTTCAAAAAATCTTGTTGTTAATAATTCTCTGTACCTTCGTGGCTAAACTGAGCTCTGACAAAGGGAACTCATTTATGAAATCTCTTCATAGGATTCTTGCTAGTCAAAGTTTTATAAAACTTGAAATATATCACAGTAATAGACTCAGAATGGTTACTTAACTCGTGTTTGTAGATCATTTAAGATAAAAATCAACTTTCCAAACAACTGATGGGTTTCCAGTTGGAGTGTTTTGTTTATTAGGTATATTTATACTCAGTTGCAAAGCTATTTAAGAGTCTTATATGAAACCAGGGTACATGGTTTACATTTATTTTAAAAGTACATATCCTGTTTAATTCTTTTTTTTTTCATTTCTTTTTTGGCACTGCCTAGAACCAGGTGATATTACACCATGAAAAATGAATTGGATGCTGAGCTTTCCCAGCTGTGAAAAAGAAAATAAAATTCCAAACTTTTAAGACACTCTATATAAGAAAAACATTTTTAATGGCAGATAAATATACACCATGGCTCTTAACTATCTCCAGGCAAGTAGTCTTATTTCAAATTGTTCTTAAAATAATTGCAACACTAATTAAAGTTTAGTGAGTCAAATGGGAGTATCTTTTGGCTTGATGGCTGGTTACATTTAAACACTTATCTTTTTGCAAAACAGGAAAATATCCTCTACAATAAAAATTGATAATATCCAGTATTAAGTTATGGTAGTCCATATTCTGAGTAGAAATAGATCAATTACCATTTAATCTATTTATTCGATACTACTGTGTTATTGGCAAGTTCTGTCACCTCTCTAAACCACAGTTTGGTCATCTGTGTGAATAAACACATACCCACCTAATTATTGTATGTGTTATAGAATTTAACTTAATAATAGTTTGAAAGTGAGGTCATTGCATATGTTATGGCTGCTTCTATTCTTGTTGTTGTTCTTTTTCCACAAGAAAGAAACATGATGCAAAGTCAAACTATTTAACTCTTCATGGAAATTCTTTTTTGCTTTGAACTTTGCCAGGAGTCCATACCCCAGTTTTCAGATACTGTATCTGGTAGCTTATGGGTATAAAATTTTAGGGGACAAATAAGTAGATTTTGATGTAGCTGCATCATTCTGTTGTCTTGCAAAAAGCCAAAGGAAATGACAGCTTACAGGGTGAAGAACTTCATGTGTCTTCTGTGTTGTATTTTTGGGTCCTAGGACGCCATGCCCCTCTCTTTTGGAGTTTACTCCTTCCATTTGGAAGACATATCCTTCACTATCCTCTTGGGAATGAGTACCTGAACTACATTTCTGGATCTACATATGTCTGAAATACCTTTATTTTGCTTTCATGCTGGTTGATAGTTTAGTCGGTATGTTAGTTCCTTATTGCTGTTGTAACAAGTTATCACAAATTTAGTGGCTTCAAGTAACAAAAAATTATTTAAACTGAGTGGGAGACCTTTGAAGGCCCTGGCTGGTGTAGCTCAGTGGACTGAGCACGGGCCTGTGAACCACACGATCGCAGTTTGATTCCCAGTCAGGGCACATGCCTGGGTTGCAGGCCAGTTCCCAGCAGGGGACTCACGAGAGGCAACCATACATTGATATTCCTTTCCTTCTCTCCTTCCCTTCCCCTCTAAAGATAAATAAATAAATTTATTTTAAAAAACTGAGTGGGAGACCTTTGCTTTGGAAAAGGGTCCTTTTTAAGTACTTTTCAGAAAGATGCCTGGATCTGTTACTGTGACTTGCAGCAAGGCAGGTGTGCCTAAGAGCTTCATTCAATCTGCAGCCTGTGCGGATGTTCCACGAATTGCAGAATGGGACACTGAGCCCTGGAATGACACTCATCAACTTAATCCTCGGCCTGTGTGGTCCAGTGAGCACCCTGATTACTTCTTTCCTATGAAGGATGAAGGAATCTTCTGGAACACCAATCTACTTGTTTTTCCATAAATCCTTCTATTGAATTGCTAGAATTGTTTGCTGAAAATTTGTTATGAAATCTATACATTAAATTTTGCTGTGTTGCACTGGGTTACTGGTTTATGTTTTCCTCTCTCCCATTTCTTCAGCGTAGGGTAAATGAAAACATGAGGGAAAAAGAAAGTGTCCCAGGAGATGAGGTTATGGGCAGAGAGAGAAGGCTATAAAACTTGGAGGCTTAAAGTAATGCAAATATATTCTCATATAGTTCTGAAGGTCAGAAGTTTAAAACACATCAACAGAGCTGCATTTCTTCTAAGGGTTCTAGGAAAAGATCTGCTTTCCTACCTTTTCTAGCTTCTGGAACCTTCTGAAATTCTTGGCTACTGACCCCACCCTACATCTTCCATGCCAGCAACAAACATCTTTTAATGTTTCTCTTTCTCAGTTTACATCATCCCATTGCCTATTTCCCACTTTTACACTTCTGTCTTCCTTTTATTAGGACTCTTGTCATTATATTGTGACTACCCAGATAATCCAGAATATGTTCCACATCTAAAGGTCTTCAACCTAGCATCTCCAAAATCCTTTTTGCCATGTGAAGCCACATACTCACAAGTTCCAGGGATTAGAATTGGGCATCTGGAAAGCTGTTATTTTGTCTACAGCCAACCCCCAAAGATTCATGTCCCTCTCACATGCCAAATATATTCATCCCGTTTCAAGATCATTCAGTCTCCAGCCTTTACAGCGTCCTCTTAAATCCAAATTCTCTCCGGAGTCTCATTGTCACAAAAGGTGCAAATTTTACTATCTAATCATCTAAATATGAGTGCAGGTCTAAGTATAATCCAATCTGGGGCAATATGGCTCTCCGTCTGTGAATTTGTAACACTAGAAAAGATCTTATCTGCTCCCAAAATACAAACTCGAGCCAAGCATAGGATAACAGTTATCAATGTCCCAATTCAAAAGTGGGAGAAAATGAGAAGAAAAAAGGGCTCCCCAGTCCTCAGTAAGAGCATTTGGTAAATTGAATCCAACTGGGCAAGCAACGTTAGATTCCAAGGCCTGGAAATAACTGTCTGTGGTTCGGGCCCTGGCCTGCACTCACAGACTCATCTTCCCAAAGATGAAGAGGCGTATGTGTTGCAGCTGAGTAGTTTCAGCAGCTTGTTTCTTACCTATAGGGTTTTGGGAGTCCACCAGCCTTCCTTCGTTTTGTTCCCCCTCTGTCTTTTTCAGTCCATACGGGCAGTGTGACTGTTGCCATAACATTCTTAAGATGTAAATCACCCTTGTGTGTTTTAGTGATTCACTCCATTAGCCAAGAGGCTCATTTGCACGTATTTCTGGGATAATTCCACCTCTATTCCTAGCTTCCGTGTAGATGGCTGAAGGGACCTAGTCACTTGCCTAATCTCTCGGAGAGCAATAGGTGCGATTGAATACTATGAGGCTTTGATCCTTTTACAGCTTTAGCAAAAGATTGTCCAGCCACACCCCTGGCTTGCTTTTCAGAGTAGTCTTTCTTGACAGTGAACCTGCTCATTTCAGTGTTTCCAGTCACGTGGATAGGCTGAGAACTTCCCATGTTAGCAATTCCTATTTCCTTTTAAATTAAAGATGTTTCTCCATCTAGCTCTTTCCTTTTATATTTTACTATAAGCAGCAAGAGAAAACTGGGCTTTTCTTTCAACAGAAATCTCCTTACCTACATATTCAAGTTCATTGCTTCCAAATTCTGCTTTTCTACATAACTGTAGCATACAATTCCACCAAGCTTTTGGCCTCTGTACAATAAAGATTCTTTTTCGTCTACTTTTCAGTACCATTTTTTAATTTCCTTCTGAGCTCTCACTAGCAGTGCCTTGACTGGTCCTATTTCAACCAACATTCCATCGATCATGAGTTGGGTGTTCTCTAAGATGAATGAGTACAGATTGGGTGGGAAACAGGCAATCAGTGCTCCCCCTGAGAACTGCCTCACCATGTTGATTCTTACACTGTATCATACAAATGAACTGCAGTCTTTTTTTGATATCACTAACATGTTGGGCCCCTTTAAACTGGAAACCCATGTTCCTAAGTTATGAACAATTTCTTCTATTAACTTGTTTATAACATTCTTTTTTGTTAAAATTATTTTTTAATTTCTGAAATGTGTTATTCAGTTATTGAGCTTCCTAGGTTAAACCTGAAATTTTAAAATATATTTTTACTTGCATATTTCTGTTCTATTTATTTTCCTTCTGGAAATTTTTTATATTTCAAGAAATTTACTTATAGCTATTTTTTAAGTTAACAATTACATTCTGTTGATTCTTTTGGGCATATATTTTATTTTCTGTCAAGACATTATGTATATAATTATTAGAATTTTAGTATTTTCCTCAATGTGTATGCTTTCTGTGATTTCCTTTAACCTATTTTTAAATTTGTATTGATACCTTTTCATTTTGAAGTCTTTCAGATACATGTGGTGATCCTTAACTGTGCATAATTACAAATGTGACGCTATAAACAACCTTCCAACATTGGGCGTGCCTGATTGGGGCTGGTTGGGTAGCACTGCCCTTTAGTACAGCGATCAGGTAAGGTCCAGCCATTGTATCGCGTCGCCTCCAAAACTTCGGTGGCAGTGTTCCTGTTCTCTGAGGCCATGGTTTGTTTCCAAAGAAGAATGCTATAGGCTGCTGGTGGCAGGCAGGGGAGGGAATGGTAGATTTTCACAGGAATGCTTATTTGTTTTTTTGTCGTCACAGTGCCTAAATCGCAACTTTCGACATGCTTCATGTTCCTGAGATGAGAGCTCCCGTGGTCCAGCGTACCAAGAAAACAAACTGTCTATTTTTGCCCCCTGGGGGTGGAAGTAGTTTCTTGACTGTAAGAGGTCGAAAAGGGATTAGAAACTGAAATTCCTGATCTGTATGCTTTCAACTCTAGAACTGACTTTAGTCCCATATACCATCCCTTACGTTCAGAGGCGTCTGGGATCCCCAGTAGCTCATGTTTTCCAGTCACAGTTACCAGTAAATGTAAGATGCTAGAGCCTGTGAGGTTTATCCTCAATGCAAGGAAAGAAATAGCACTTCTTGTTTTCTCTTAGAAGTTGATCATTGTTTTTTGTTTTCTCCTAATGCCACTAACTACATTTTAGGTGATGGCTCTATGGCCACAAATGTTGGGGGGTATTTGTTCACCAAATATATACATTCATGTGTTTAAAATATAAAGAACAAGTTTTTGTCATTAAACCTAATGTGCATTGAACCACTTTTCCCACTACCAGTCCTGTTCTCCAGAGTTTATCTCATGACTACAATCACTGCCTCCATTTATCTCTTGGACAGTTGCAGCCTCCATGCTAAAATCTGCCACTCAAAAACACCGTGCTTTGGTTTACCGCGTTCTAGTATAATACCTTGATATCTTATACTTCTCTTCACCTGTCCTTATACACTTCTTTCTGAGAAAACATTGCATTGTCATGGTCATTAAAAGCTTTATTCTGCTCTGTATTTGTAAGTAAGTTTTCTATGATTGGAATACAGATTGCTTCTCAAAGTTAAAAAAAATAGTAAATAGTATTCCTGTATCAGAAGACTCAATATGATTAAAATGGTAATGCTCCCTAAATTTATTTATAAATACCACAATATGCCAATTGAAATACTAGAATTCCTTCTTCATATTGACAAGCCAGTTTTAAAATTTATGTGGGAAATAAAGGACTTAGCATAGCCAAAGCAATTTTGAGGAAGAAGAACAAAATTGGAGGAACTTGTAGTAATTCCAGCTTTTCCCAAGATTTTAGGATCTCTAGTGGGAAAAACATTTAGAACATCTGCAATATTTTCTGAGATTTTGGTTCTATCCTTCCATGAAATATGCTTCTCTAAAAAGCTTTGCTTTTGCTGTCTGCATCTGATTGAGTCTCAACCTGTCCTTTTGAGAACCCTGTTCCTGCTGTTTCATGGGATTTACATTCTTCTGAATCCCAAGTTACCCTTTTAATTGCTTTCTTCAATATTTTTACTATAAATTCACCACCGATTTCTTAAAAGTGGATGAATATCAGCTAACACTTCCAAGATCTTAAACTATCTTTATTTTTACTATATTTTGATTGGCAGGTATAAAATTATAGTCTAAAAGTAATTTCCAACAGATATTTAAAGATTCATTTTTTAAAAAAATTCAGATATTACAGGTGAGATGACTAATGCCAAATTGGTTCTCATTCCTTTGTTGGTAAACTATTTTATTTCTCTCAAAAGTTTTTAGCTGATACTGCAAAGTGACATGCAAGAAGTCCGTTATGTATCTATTTTTGTTAATTTTTCTTGGAGGATGCTTAAACCCTTCCACTTTAAAAACTTCTGTCTTCTGCTCAGGAAAATCTCCTGAGTTTTGAGATCTCTAATAACTTTAGCTATTCTATTTTATGAAGACTTTTTGTAACTCCTTAGATTCTGGGGAACATAGCTCCTCCTAGTAGCTATTCTTCAGCATTGTCCTTCTATATTTTGTTAAGAGTTAACTGTGTTTTTTAAATTTGTTTTTTTATTGTTGTTCAAGTACATTTGTCTCCATTTTCAGGCCACGGCATCCCCCCAACCCACCCAGCCCCACCTCCCACACTCAATCCTACCCACCTTTGGCTTTGTCCGTGGGTCCTTTATATATGTACCTGGAGAAGGATACTAGGGGATAAGAGAGGAAGGACCATCAGATTTACTGTGTTATGTATGATGTGACTCAATATGCTCTTGAGTGTAGTTGGTTGATCTGAGGAAGATATGTGAACCAAGAAAAGTCAACAAGTTTTGTTTCTGTTTTATTTTTTTAATGTGACACCATAGAAGGATGTTGAAACCTGTTTCAACATTTTCAGAAGCTGAATTTTGGGTTGTAAAACTCAGTGTCCACATTAATCCCTCTGCAGAGAAAGTCATAATGAGGAGTGAGTTATACCTACATCGATGCCTATATCTATATTCTCATCTATGTCTGTGCTCACCTATATCTATATGAAATATAGATCTATACCTATATCTATGGCGGTGATTTTCAATTAGAGGTAATTTTGTCCTCAGGGGACGTCTGGCTGTGATATTCAGGAGGTGCTACTGGCACCTAGAGGTAGGTGCCAGAGATGCAGCTGAGCCTTCCCCATGCACAGGGCAACCTCCCACCATGAAAAATGATCTGGTTTCCTGTGGCAATTGTACGAAGTTTGACAAACCTGGATCTATTGCGATTTCAGTAAAAACGATATCCCTCATTATTTTTCCTCACCAAAATATTAGTCACTTCCTTGTTCTTATTTTCTGAAATTACCTCGTTATCCTTAAAATGCATTTCTCTTTTGTGCTTAAATGGACTCAAATGATATTTCACTTTATTTTGACTAAGAACATCTGAACTGGCAGTGAATTTTTCTATACTTTTTAGTGTCTGTTAAATAATGGCAGATACTTCAATGTATTTGAATGTTTTTCTTCTTTGTTGCCTGACAGACCCAATGTTTTTATTCATAGGGGTGAAAGTAACATTTTAAAAGAGTAAATAAATAGCATACAAATATGAAAATAAAGCTCACTGTAAACTTTATCAATGTATAAAACTCCTTCGCTTTCAGCATTCATGACCCTCGGTGTATTTCAGACCAGAGATATTGCTCCCTATGAGCAACCAAAATGGGTTCTGAGCCAGAAAAGACTGTTTGGTTTGACTTTTCCCCAAAGGAGGTAATTCTGAAATTTGGACTCCTCTAGTAAGTAATAAAGTCTCACTGAGGTGAGGGGGTAAAGGGTGTCCTGACTGTAGGAATGGGAGAAGGCTGCAAATATGAAGATCTGAGTATTAGTCATGGAAGAGAGTTATTTATTAACAAATAGTTCAAAATATTATTTTGCCATGCATGAAAGAAAAACAACGACCCAGATGTTCTTCCACAGATTACTTATGAATTTGTGTATTTTTCTTTAAATTTTTTTCTGTTGAAAATTTACCCCCTAGTATTTGTGAATTATCTATTTCTTAAGTAAACACTTCAATGACATCATGTTAGCTAATGTGTCATGCCTTTAGTTGGAAAAAACAGAAGTCAATTTTGATTTACAACCTGGAGGACTCATTGGCTCACAAAGTCACCTTCCTGGGGGGTTAATTTGGCAATTTCACCTTTCGGGCAGGTTAATTTGTCAATTTAAGTATATTGCTGAGTTTCTCTTTGTTTTTTTTTTTTCATTTTAGATTTTAGTGTAAGCTTTATTCCAAGGCATGCTTCCCAGGGGGCTCTGAAAAACCTTGTGGGGTGCGGTATGTGTAACCTTACATAAGGAGATGCCCACGTATACGTACACACAAAAGGGGGGAGAGAAAGAGAAATCTAGAAGTCACCTCAAAGAGTTAGAGATATTCCTTCTTTTAGCTTCCAGAAAGAACAATTTAGTATATATATTGATGCACAGACTAGCCAAGAAGAGCTTTCTCAAACTTTTTTTTCTAAATATGGATGTACATACAAATTGCTTCTGCACCCTGTCAAAGCATGGATTGGTATTTAGTGGGACTAGGTTGAGATCAGATAATCTGCATTTTTAACATGTTCCTAGATAACATCTATATTGCAGGTCCTTAAATGTTTCAAATGGTAACTGCTCCTCATCTTTTCTCACTGTCAAGAATAGTAATTTTCATCAATTATTCCAGAATAAAAATGACCGTGACTTGCTTTAGGAAAGAAATCAGCTTTCTAGTTCTACTCTGGCTCTTGATGACCATTTTTGGCCCGGCAGTTTGACAAAGTCCTGCTCAGCCATAACTTTGAGAAACATTTTAAAATTCGACCCCTACATTATTTGTCACTGTCATTTGTTTGGAAATCATACAAAAAATGAATATACTAAGAAAGTATTGTCTTATATTTTATAACAAAGCAACCAAATGCTGCAGTAAATTTAGAGGTTTGAATAAATCACTCCATTCTGGTGCAATGTTGACATTAGGAAACTATTTTAGGACCAGATGAAAACTATGTCTTAGCCTTTTTAGGAGCACTTCATTGCACTCCTAAAGATGGAATTGAGTACATTCCAAAACAGAATTCTTCACGTTCCTTTTCACGGAATGTGCATGGCTAAGGCCACAATAAGTTCACCGTCAAAGTAAAAAGTACAACATTCCTGAGTCAAGTGACAGAAAACTTCATAACAAAATGTGAGTATCTACTCTGCTCTAAGTTTTTAGTAAAAATCTTCCACTTGGTGTGGTTATTGCTCCTTCAAAATGTTTCACTGAGTTTCTAGAGCTTAACACACACATGTGGTTAAACTTATTAGTTTATATCGAATATTTTGACCAATTTCACTGGCGGTTTCTTCCCTTCTCCTCCTATTAACATTCCCCTACAGAAAATTCTTATTTCTTGAAAGCTGATCTCTGTAATCTCCAATAGTTCATTCATAGATTTTTTTTCTACTGACTTTCCAAAACTCACACTTGGTCCCTCCCTTGACTGTTTTCCTTTCTTCTTGGGATATGATATCCATATTTCAAAACTTATTGAAATCTCTACTGCACTCAAGAGCACAATGATATTTCCTCCATCTACATTTGTGATACTACCTCCTAGAACACATGAAGTGTACTACAATATTTTTATTACTGTCTTATATTTTAACTCATGTACTGGTCTTTAATATGAACTATGTATGCCATATGTCTTTCCCCAGGATTCCACCTTATATACACCAGTTACTCAAAAGATATTAAGTTGTTTGATTAAAATAAATAGTTTTAAAGAACATATTACAAGTTTAACCACTACGTTTTGAAAAATGGCTGTGGCGAATATTATCTGCAAAATATTTTCTTTACTACATTGTTGAATGCCAGTCTTGCCATAAGAAATACACCTGGCTGGCGTAGCTCAGTGGATTGAGCGCAGGCCTGAGAACCACATGATCACGGTTCGATTCCCAGTCAGGGCACATGCCTGGGTTGCAGGCCAGTTCACAGCAGAGGACTCATGAGAAGCAACCATACATTGATATTTCTCTCCCTCTCTCCTTCCCTTCCCCTCTAAAGATAAATAAATAAATAAATAGATAGATAGATAGATAAATACAATTTTAAAAAAGAAATATAAACAATTCTTCATGTTATGAGAAATAAACTTATATCTGAAGATGGAATGGTCTATTTAAAATAATCATATGTTGAAGGATTAGTTTTCTGGAAAATTTAGAATAAAGAAATATTTGTCTTTGTGATTACCAACTTACATTAACCAAATGACACCAAGACTGGTTAAAATGAAAGTGATTTGCAGGTATGTTTCAAAATATTATAATGAGCAACTTGATGTTTAAGAAAACTATCATTGGCCATGCATGTATTTAAGTTTCTCTATTCTCTCTTCATATTCACATTTTTCCTGCTACACTGTTTTGTACAAAGTTTAAAAAGTGACCAAATGTATCCGCTGACCAAAGACAGAAACACAAGAGGATGTTCTTGGTAACCGAATGTCCCACAGTTTGCACTAAGGTAAGTGTCATTCTACTGTACATCACAGGGTAAAGAATTTTCTAATTATCTTACCAGAATGTTGTCTACCAGAACTTAAGCTTCATCTGGGAAGCTTACAATAAAATACAATTCTTAAGAATTTGACTTGAGGTAGGTAGTGAACACACAACACAATACACGGATGATGTACTATAGAATCATACACTTGAAACCTATACAATTTTATTAACCAATGTTACCCTACTAAATTCAATAAAAAAGAAAAAATATGTAAAAAGTGCATGTATCTTTGGATTCAAAAAGAATTTTTCTACAACAAATAAATCTAAATTTAGTGGTTTGAACAGTTCAGGCACTGGTATTTTTAAACCCTTTTAAGATGATTCAGGTGTGCGACAGGACTAAGATTAGTTGAACTGGGTAATGATTAGTGAGTAAGTACATTAAATATTTGTACGTGCGGCATGTAGACAACCATTTGTACAGTTATCTGGGCTCAGCAATCGGGGAAGCCTGCCTTTCCACTCCTTTGGGTCTTTACTTCTGCTTTAAGCCAAGAACTGGATTCAACGCTTAGTTTTTGAACCACGTTTAATCCCTAAGAACTTTATTGCTGGTAACAGAAAGGTAGGTTTTCTCTTTGCCAAGAGACTATTTATTGCCTGCTAGTAAAACATTCCAAGGTTTTCCATTTTATATCATTAGTTTTTATGGACTGAATTAAATTCTATGCTTTCAATGATACACTCTAGTAACTACAATCCGCCTGGGTAAAGTTATATTCTCCGTAGATTCTAAAGTTTCCTTTTTCTGGAGAAATCTGATGGAGAGGGGAGCCAAAGACCTCACCATCCCTCCCACCAAAAATGGATCATTACATCAGATAAGACTTTTTATAAGAGTTTGGTTTTCCTTTTAGTGAGAAAATGTGCAGGCAATCACAACAAAAATAGAAACTGCTCTTCTGCTAGTTATTCTCGTGGCAAAAGAATACACTTTCCTTAAGTTCCTATCTGTTCTTTCATATCACTGTGTTTAAAGCCTTCAGCTTGGATGAGTCATCTAGATAAGTGTCTCTTCTACTCTGGTCTCTCTTCAGATCCTGTAAATCTTTCGTCTTTTTTTAAATAGGTGTCTCACTCTTTAATAACATTCAGGGCTAAGAATCCCATTAAAAATAAGAGACCATTTGGTTTCAGAAATATAAATATTTCTGTCAATGTCCATCTTACTAGAGTTGTGGGTCCTATCTCCATTCCAGGGTGTCAGTCCGTAACATACACCCTTATAAACATTCAAATATTCTCAGTGTTATGCCTTTTCCTTGGCAGGTTTTTCCTCTGATGTTAATAAAAGGAACTAAAATTTCTTACCTTTTGCCCTACATCAAGCCACCTTGCTGTCCTTTTCTTTTCATAACAGCCAAGAGTAACAAAACCTACAACATGTGCTCATGATTTCTACCTCCTTTTTCCCCATTGAATCCTCTGTGTGTTGTAACTTGGCTTCAACCCTAATAATTCCTCTAAATCTGCCTTAATTGTCCCCCAACATCCTCTTTATGCCAATCCAAGTTCTTATGTAACTTGATCTCTTGGGCATTTAGCAACACTAACGGCTTTTGGAATCCCTTTCATTGTTTATTTGACTTTATTCACATTTATTTACATTTTATAACTAATTACTTCTGCTCTTTCTTTTTTTTTTAGGTGCTGCTATCTCTCCCCCAAAACTTGAAAATTGCCTTTCCATATATTTTTGTTTTTAGATTTTCCCTGTCTTCAATTTTCATACTTTTCCTAAATAATTTTGTCCGTGTTAGCTGTTATAACTACTACCTGCATCAAAATGATTTAATATTATATTGCCAATAAAAATTTCCGACTCACAGGATGCTCTAATCAAATTGTCCGCAGAGAACTTATCTTCTACCTTTTGATTTTATTCATTTACATATTCATTCAACACTTGTTTATTAACCATCATCTATATGACAGGTACTACTTTGGGTGTTATGGAAGGAGTCATGAGCAAAAAAAGTCCAGGTTACAATAGAAATGAGGTGGAAGGAATAGCAGAGTAACCGGGGTAAGGGAGTAGGTTAAGGGAAGGATTGTAGGATGCACACATCTGAGAAGGAATATTCTGAGTTTGGTTTTGTAGAGGATAAACCTGAGATGTCAATTAGACAACCAAACACCCAAGTCCCATAGAAAGTTAAATGTGTTTGGTGTTCAGGGGGAGATCTTAGTTATATGTAATAAATAAGACAGAAGTCAGCACTCTTAGGTGTTGTGATTTGTGGTATTGAATGAGAACATCAAAAAAGGTGACTATAGACAGGGAATGTCAGAGGTTTGTCTGAGTCCTTAAACATATCAGACTTAGGGAGATGACACCTATTTCACCAAGAGACAAGATGCAATGTCATCACAGGAGCACAGTAGTGGGAAACAGGGAGGAGAGAGTGTTAAAGTTGTCAAATAGTCACTTAGAAGAGTAAGGGGCTCCAAGTGAATGGAATAGGGGATTGTCACTGGATTCTCCTTCAAAATCACTAAGGACATCTTAAAATGAATAGCCATAAGTTCAATGTCTTCTCGGCATTGTATTTTTCAGCACAGACATATTTGGATACATGCATGGACTAGGCATAAAGTTAGATTTAACCACAGTTTTTGTTTGTTTGCCTCCCAAGAAAACATGATGAAGGTGAAGTTTCACAATCAGATTGAGAGAATATAATAAATAAAACATTATAATAGAATCTATGCTCAATGAGCAGGCAAATGAAATGAGGAGAGTATGAAGGGCTGGAAAAAGATTTGAAGATCATTGCTAAAAACATTAAAGATGAAAAAACCTGTGATATAAACCAGAAGTTCAAGAAGCTCAGGTAAACTATTGAGTCTGAGATTATTCTCAGTTTTTCCTAATGATATATTATTTGAGGCCTGTGATAAGACATAAAGTTGGAGTTGAAAATGGAGTGGGGATAAAATATTTATAAAAGAGGAAGTCAAAGAACTGAGATGCTGAGGGAATGAAAGAATTTTCTAAGTGGATATATGTATATGTGTATATATATATATGTATATATACACACACACATACACATATATATATGGAGATATATAAAATGAACTATGTTAAAATGTTTGAAACTAAACCAAGCGGAGAACTCTTTATGGAATGAGAGGTACTATGCAATAAGAGTTGTAAATAACCCAGCAAATGCTTGTAGTGATAAATAGTGGCATATGAGTAGAGGTGGTGAATGGGTTTCAAAGGTGGGAATTTTCAAAGAAGGGATGACAAAGGGGTGGAAGATACTATTGAGAGTAGTAAGACACTCAGCTAGTGCTGATGTCCAGTCTTAAAAAGACTATGAAAGCATAAAGAAGCATCTGTAAGAAAAACACTTCCACAAGAAAGAGAAATAGCTCAATTCAAGCAAGAAGGTGAAGAGAATATTTGATAAAGCTCGAGGTGGAGGAGAAATTTGCTTGGTCTGGACATCAAGAGTGGTAAGTGTCCAGGTAACCAAAAATTGGGTATGTTGAGCTTCTTATGACACCAATACAAATATAAAATTATCATATAATGAAATTAATATTTTATATTTTTAGAGTGATTGTGGTAATGAAACTGTGGGGTTGGGGGTTAGAAAATGATGAGATATCACTAGAAATTACCACAACTTGAATATATAATGTATTGTGTTAATGCATAAGAAAAAATCAATGAATAAATTTCTGCCTTATAGTTCAGGATACAATCTGATGTTTCTCTAAACTTTTTCTACTTCCTTCACTAAAACATTGAAAAAAAAAAACTTCCCTCTAAAAACATTCTGCGCTCATTGCAGCGTTTCCATCTAAGTTAATGTGTTTTTCCCATTAGCCTAGATTCTTCTAATTGCCTCTTTGGCTCCATCTTCTTCCTTTGAGTAGTTAACACCATAGTCTCTACCCTTCCTAAAACAATCTCTCCTTCGTAGTGCTAAAGACGGATTTTTCTTACACAAAAATTTATTAATTCCAGCCTCAAGTCCAAAATTTTATTGGTTAAAAATCTAAACACCTTTCACAGTATTCGAAGTACTTTGTAACCTGGTATACAGTCTCTTTCACGCAACCATTTTTCAGTTCTAACTCTGTGTGGTTTTCAGAACCACACATGCACATATCTCGTCTTCATACAAAGCCTTTTTGCTGCCAAATCTGATTGCTACATTTATTTTCAGGTAAGAGGTAACTCCTCTATACGGAAGTCCCTAGTTACTCAGAGCTGACCCAATTGCCCTCTTTCCCTCCCCAATGGTGCTCCAAGACAGGAACCATCTCTTCCTCCTCTAATTTTCCATTGGAATAACTTCATCAGGCAGTACATGTTTTCAGGAAAGATGTTTTCCCTTCAATGTCCTGATTCAGAAAAGAAATGCCTGCCAATAGAAAGCTTTCAGTAAATATTTATAGGTAAATAATTGTACACCAAGAATAAGGTAACTTTAATATCACCATGGTCTTCATTCAAATATGTTTTAATTTTTTTCAAAAAGAAATATGTGGATAAGAAAAAATGTAAAAACTGGCAAGATTTTTTCCTAGTAAAATTTGCTTTACATTTTAAATGGAAAATGCCACTCTTTTAAAAATGAAGGTAAAAATCCTGCCAACATGGCAGGATGTTTTGATTCCACATCTACCATCATCAACGCAGAAGAGAGATTTATCCCTTTTGTTGGAGATTGATTTTTCTTTGAGGTTTTTATGTTCTGTTAATTCAATATTTGGTATTGGGGTAAAGCAACTCATGATGGGTACAGTGAATCACACTATTGGCTTCTTCTTTGAGAGACTGGGAGGTTAACTTGCATATAGGTGGGTAATTTTAAACCATTTTTATACAGCGGAGTCAAAACATTTCTTCCTGGTTTGTTTTCTGTTTTTTAGAGAAAGACGTACAGATAAATGTGTGGACTGAAATGACTTTTCCATGACTTGTTTCAAAGTGTCCTTAGTAACTTAAAATATATCATTTTTATCTTCAAGCAGATGATATGTTTGAGTTATTTTGTAAAATAGAGAGATTAAGAAGTTTAAAAAATATACTCAGGATTTATAGTTAGGTTATGAGTGTCAGTTGAGCAGGCAGAGTGTCAGGGACATTCTCATTACTTCCTCAACACTTAGAACATTGTCTCTTTGTAAGTACTTTTTCTTATTTCAGCATTCACACCTCTTTCCCACAACCATGTGTTATTGTGGGACACAAGTGCCAGAGCCAAGCTAATGGGTGTAGTATTGGTCAGCAGGCACGGGAAAACTCAGTGAATGAGATGAAGACATATCTAGAATTGCATGTTTTGTCCTTGTCCTTCTGTGGCAGTGCAGGGTGTATTGTGCTGACGTGACTTCCATTAAGGAAGCCAGCTTTCAGATGAGGCTCTTTATGGAAGAGAGAGCAGACTCTAGAAGCCTGCTTTCTGATGTGGTAACCCAGCAACAAGGCCAAACAAAATGGGAACTTTTGAACTCTCTGAGTAGATGGGCCTGTAAACTGCTTTACTGTTTAAACTTTAGTTACGTTTTCCATGATCTCAAATTTAAAGAATCCTAGCTATCATATAGAGCATTCTTGTAAGAAACTATGACTATCACAGACAGTAAGGTAGTTGCTCTGTGGCATGTTTGGAGTGGAGATGAGGAACATTCTTTACCAAAAATAGCTGTCCCCGGTTTGATCTGATAACTGCAGAAATTCTATGAAGGCATTAAATATGCTGATGGGTCCAATGGTGAAGATAAAAAGTCATTCTGAGAGGATGAGGACAAAAGACTGAAATTTACAAAAACTTTGCTTTCACCAATTCTGTACAGGTTTGGACAATGGGGAGCTGGTCTATAGTGGGGGAAGATCCCTGCTGGGGCCTCTAGAGAGATTCAGATGAGAAGGATATGTGGGTCCCAACTCGAATTGTGTTTGCCTGCAAAAGTGGCCCATCTGCCAGTACGGTAGTCCTCCCTTACCAGCTGGGCGTATCTTCCAAAACTCCTGTGGATGCTTGAAACCACAGACAGTACCAAACCCTATATATACTATACATTTTTTCTGTCCGTTCACGCTATGATAGAGTTTAATTTATAAGTTAGGTACAGTAAGAGATTAATAACTAATAAATTAGAATATACTGTTACAATCAGAAAATTGTGACAGTATACTATAAGAAGAGTTACGTGAATGTGGTCGCTTTCTCAAAATATCTTATTACACTATATTCAGCTTTTCACTTAAAGGCTTCTGTTTGGCATGCTCGAATTGCTCATATCACTGATTTTGTGCTTGAGGGCTTTAGGTAAAATAGGGGTTAATGGAGCACAATTACGGCAATTCTGGGCCAGCTGATTTGATAACTCAAATGGCTGCCAAGTGATTAATGGGTAGGAGACACAACTTCACTTCCAGTGAAGTGTGGATACACTGGAAAAGTGTGATTCACATCTCAGGAAGGATGGAGTAGGGCTGAGCAAGATTTTAGGATGCTACTGAGAATGGCTCTAGAAATACGTATTTCTGAAAATTTCCATTGAATATTTTCAGACCATGTTTTAACTTTGGGTAACCGAAATGATGGAAAGTATAACTGTGGATAGGGGAAACTACTTTATGTAATACAAGTGCACGCAGCTAGATGGAGAAGAGAAACAGAATTTGACAACTGAAATAGTTGCACTAGTTATTTTTTTAGTGTAGCTTTCAGATCTTACATTTTTGGAAATAAATTGATATTTTTGCATTGCAAAACACAACATATATTAGGTTTTCCCAATATTTAAAAAATTGATTGAAGCAGGTTATAATTGAAGGAACCTCCAAAATATGCTTGCCTAGCTTATTTGACAGGACTCATTATTAGTTACAATTATGAATTCCAGTGAAGACCGAATCAGGATTGGGATTTTGTTCTTTGTTAAGTCCCTTGGGTTGTTTAGGTATAATTTAGGGTAAAGCCAGGCTAGTGAACTTTTGTCTCCATAAAAGAGTGTTGTTTATGACTTGACCATTCCCTGCCTATTAACTGCTTCCCTATTTCAGCCAATAAATTTTCACAGCATCCACCAAAGTCAATGAAAACATGACAAGTACAGGTTGCTAATGCTACATGTAAGCTTGTTACAAATCTGTATAAATACTAAATGACCCATGAGCACAGGATTTGAGTCACACTTAATTTTTTGACTTTATGTAAAAAGTATTGTAGCATTCAATAGTCCCCTTTGAATTTGTTTTTTTTTTCCATGCTGGAAAGAAATAAAAAATAAAATTGCTAATAAAATTTCTTTCCATTTATTCACTATAGTAAGGAAATTGTCATGTAGTAGATGAAACCAAAGTTCTTAAATCCAACTCTTTTGGCAGAACATATTTTAAAAGTATATTCATGTATAAATATATAAACACCTATATTCTGTTTAATATGTGTTTAATGCTAAGGAAAGTACTTAAATGTTTTATTTTACAGATTTTTATTTAAAATACCAATGCCTTTGCATGAATCATATTAGTACCTTTTCTCTGTTTTTGTTACATCCATTATGATTTATTATTTTGGGGCAATGATAAAAACACTTAATATACCATAATAGCAGATTTAATGTGTCAGTATTTTCTGTTGATAAAAATATGAGTTACTCAAATAGAAACTCAAGTATAATGATAAGTTTTGGGGCAAAATAACATGGTCTTAAATTTTTCAAGTGTTTTTTTATTTTTTAAAGATTTCAAATTTATTTATCTTTAGAGGGGAAGGAAAGGAGAGAGGGAGAGATATCAATGTATGGTTGCCTCTTGTGCGTCCCCCGCTGAGAACTGGCCTGCAACCCAGGCATGTGCCCTGACTGGGAATCGAACCACAATACTCTGGTTCGCAGGCCCGCACTCAATCCACTGAGCTACACCAGCCAGGGCTCAAGTGTTTTTTAATTAAATTTCACTTTTAAATTAACCTGAATATATTCCATGTCACATGTTCAATTCTGATGTTAATTGTGTTAAATCAAGAGGCACATAGAAAAGTGACAGGCAAACTTTTTCTGCAAAGAGGAAAAAATAAATATTCTAGCTTTTTGGTCCATAAGTTCACTGTTGAAACTAAAAACTGTTATTTTAGCTTTGAGAGCAGCGTGGGCAATGTGCAAATAAGTAGGGTGTCTGTGATCCAGCAAGTTTTATCTCCAAAAATAGTCTGTGGGCTGGGTTGGGTCAATAGGTCATAGTTTCATTCACCTGTAATCTAAATACATAGGTAAAATATATTATTTTCTAATTAGACAGGTCTATTTGGTCTGCCTTCAGCACAATGTCATTATTTATTACTATTCTAATAATATATATAAATATTATTTTTAGTATTTCTCAAAAAAGTAATACTACAAAGGTTAACCAAAAGGGCCCTGTTCTCATCAAATACATTTAAGCTGGTCATTTACATAGGGCTAAACATTGAAAAAAAGGAAAAACACATTACTAGATTCTTGAAATTAATCTTTACAATAGTATTTTATATTTTTGAAGAAATTCTATTAATAATAAATTTTATGTTGCATTTCATTTGATATTTTGAACCATTCCAGGATAGCACATATTAACATAAGTGTCAATGCAACAAATGTGAATATATTTGAAGTTTCATTTTATAAAGTTTCTTACCTATTACTTGAATATTATGTGGTTTTAATGCTAGCATTATATTTAAACTCTATTGTAATTAATATCAATTTGTACAAAAATGACATATATCGAGGCATTTAATATCATGTTATCTTCTCTACCACATTTGCTGTCAAAACTCATAAATATTAAAAAGTAATAGTGTTTTATTTTTATGTCCAATATGTAAAGAACTTGGAATTTGTCACTGTATTGTTGTAATAAGAAAAAGCTGTATACTGAAGACAAATGACTTTACATACATTTATCAGGACAGAATGCACTTTGCAGTCTAAAGAGATAGCAAACCTGAGATGCATGGCCAGGGTCTGCTAATCTGGTGTAGACGATGCTTGAGTCATAAACTAGTAGAAACACGTGACTGGGAATTTTGACGAATGGCTAGAGGCTGAGCATAGACTAGTATGGGAATGAGAAACCCTTGTCCACAACCTTCAGAGATTCCCACACTTTCATGGGTTCTACTTCCAGAAATCACATCAGGCTGCTATGGTGAAGAGTCAGAAGAGGTTGCATGTGGCTCTAGCAGGAAGAGGGGAACAGGAGCCATTAGAAATATATTTGTAACATTCCCAAGGCCTATTCTCCTTGGAAAAGGACTTTATAAGAGCTCTATCTGACTTACAGGTAGGACACTTGCCTGACCCCATCCCCCTCTAGCCTTTTTCCTTCACCCATGGAGAGAGGGGGGTTAAGAAAAACTTGTAAAATCACAGTTCAAGGTTACAAGTCAACTGAAATGCTGATATTTAAACATATGATTGTAGAAGACTTCTCCCTCCCCATCCAACCCTAACACTGACAGAATCCAGGTTAATCACAATGGATTACAAGGGGCTGTGAAACACAGACTCTGTTTGAACAGAAGCTCTTAGCAAATCTCAAAGACATCAAGTGAGGCAAAATCTAAGATGCTAGAGGAATCTGAAGCTCTGGCATCTACATCTGTGCCAAAGTACAGCAACAACAGCAGCAGCAGCAACAACAAAGCAGAACTCCTAGCTGGATTGACATAAACCATTACACTGAAGACGCAGTAACTTAATACACCATGTCTACATTTCAGCAAAAAATTTACACACCATGATAAAAGGCAAGAAGAAACATGGACAAACAAGGCAAACATCAGAAACAGACAGATATAAGATGCATTTTGAAATTATCAGAGAATTTAAAATACGATTAACGTATCATGGACGCTGATGGAAAAATTGACATGGAAAAGCACATGGGTAATAGAGGTAAAATAGATGGAAACATCAGTAAAGAAATAAAAACACTGCAACTGGTATAAAGAATCCCTTACATTATGTCATCGATTAGACTGGATATAGCTGAGGAAAGAATCAGTGAGCTGGAATATATGACAAAAGAAACTGCCCCGATTAAACTGCCAGGAGCAAAGGAAATGAAAACAATAACATTCAAGACATTTTCAAAAATGCAATGTGTGTGTAATTAGAATACCAAATGGAGAAGAAATAAAATGAAACAGGAGAAATGTTTTAAATAAAAGTAGCTACTTTCTGAAATTAATGACATGCGTAAAATAATAGATCCAGGAAGCTCAGAGAACCTTAAGCAGGCTAAATACTGAAAAATCTACACTAGCCATATAACTGAACTTCAGAAAAGAAAGAACTTGCAATAAGCCAGGAGAGGAGGCTAGAATGATCCCTTTGGTAATAGATTACATTCAAATACACCAGTATCAACTCATGTTTAGCTTAATACAGATACAGATGTTTATATGTACAAATTTCTACAGATATGGTTATTTATACAAGTTTCTGTATATACATATATTTCCCTGTTTTATCAGCTGAGGGGACCTAGTAGAAAAGACACCCAAGCCGCAACAAGCACACCTAGGTTTCAGATTTTCATTTTTAATACTAATCTCCAATAAGAGAAATCAATAATCATTAAATAAATGGTTAATTTTAGGGTTGCAGCAGGAAATACACAAAATCCACCTGAAACATTTTGCAGTTCCAGAAAGTAAGAAAGTACTCAAAATGTACACACGCACCACCATGACGATGGTATATTAAGGAGACACAGGAACCAACTGAAAGAACTTCCAATAACCAAAGACAGAATAATTTAAACAAAAAGAAATAAAGCAGTATGGAATTATAACATCAATATCTGAGTCTATAGTTATAAATAAATGCCTAGGTAAATAAATGAGAAAGAAGAGACCAATCACTTATACTAAAGAATTTCAAATGATTGGTGCAGTTACACCTCCTTGGTGGAAATATAATACTGCACTTGTTAAGTGTGGGTTGCATCTAATGACTTCCTTCTGAAAGGCAGAGTGTGAAAAAGACAAAATGGAGGGATAACTTTGCAGTGGACACATCTGACAAGCACCACCTCAGGCAGGCGATCAAGGACAATAAAACACTGATTAGCTATGGTGATGGTATGTGCCCTTACTATGTTGTGATGAAAATGGCACTTTTCTTCTGTGGATGGACTAATCATGAGAAAGATATAAAATTCCAGTAGAAGGGCATCCTACAGCACGTCTGACCAGGACTCCTCAAAACTGTCGAGGTCAAGAACAGGAGGTCTGAGAGATGGTCACAGCCAGTAGAATCCTGAGGAGACACCACAGCTAAATGTAGTGTGATATCCTGAATGGAATCCTGGAACAGATAAAAAAATTAAATAGAAGCTAAAAAAATATAAACAAAGTACAGATTTCAGTTAATGTTTATGTGCCAGTATTGGTTCATTAATTTTCACAAACATACCATACTAATTAAAATATTAACAAAAGGTCTCAGTATGGGATTATGAGAACCCTCTATACTACCTTCTAAATTTTTCTGTAAATCTAAAACAGTTCTAAAAATTAAATATAAAATTAAAATTATTAAATGATGTCCTTCATCCTTAAGCCAAGATTTATGACTTTGTTTAAAATTTAAGGTTATTCACATTCATAAATATGTTTGGTGTCATTTCTTAACTGTCCAATAGTTTGACATTTTCTTATCATTGACACTCAGCTAAACGTTTTTCTTTCAACATATTTTATGTCCTAATCAAAATAAAATGAATACCCGAATTTAAAGCCGCTACTGAAATGTTAGTGGTACTGACAAGTGTCTTCGGTATGTTAATAACTCCCTCCTATATATCACTAAGGTCCTCATACAAAACCTGAGTACTTTTTATTATTAAACATAAATCACATTCTTACCTTACCACCTGAACTATGTGGACATGTGTAATGTTTATTTCTGTGCTTACAAGTTAGACTGAGTGCAGTTTTTATGATTGCCAGTTAAACCTACTGATCTCATACAGAGCAAATGTAGTTTTTCTAGAAAAATCAGACCAGTAGTAGTGAAAAGCAGTTCTGTTTAACACATCAATGAATGTTTCTCAATGGCTCTCCATGTGTCTTACAATATTACTTGAAATTTTAATGGCCTAATGAAGCAAAGACTATATTCGTCAGGTTTGGAGATGGTAGGGCAGAAAGGGGAGGGGGGTGAGATTCTCACAAAACACTTGCTGTTCATGAGGAAATATGTCAAGTTGTTTTCTTGTCGTTGTTCCTAGTGGTGGTGAACGTGGTGGGGTTGGTGGTGGTGATAGTGGTAAGACCATGGTAGGGTGCTGCTTCTATTTTTGGGGCGATGGTGGTGGTGGTGGTGATTGTGGCACTGGTGAGTTTGGTGACTGTGTGGTGGTTATTGATAGGTATTGGTAGTGTTGTTGGTGCTTGGTTGGTACTGTGGTGGTTTAATTAAAAATGAAACAAGTCTAAAAATCACTAAAGAATTAACTTTTTAAGGAAAGCTTGCTGGTTGCTATAGTAGAACCCAGAAGATGACTATTGGATATGGCTTAATCACAAACTTGGATCCTGGAAATACTTTTACATTCATGCATTGCTGTTAATGGCCTTGACCAATAATGGTCAACATGACTATATAGTACAAGGTTCATGTGTTCACATTTATCAGGCTATCCCCTAGTCCCTTTCTGGTCTTTGGCTTACTACTCCAGTGCGAGACATTAGGGATAAAAAGTAAATTCTGCTACTATTTCCTTTAAATACATTTACAGTTACAATTTTAAGCTCAGCATGTGTACCTTGGAGGAGAGAAAGAGCACAGACCACTGAAATGGTTGTCGAAAATGAAATTCCTTTCCATCCGAAGTGTTTCACCAGACGATCATTAACTTGCAGGTGTGCTGAGCCACAAAATTCACGAACACTCAGTTGAACAAATAGAGGGAAGACCATTTGGCAACGTTAAAGCTTTCTACCTCTAGGGGGTAGCGGTAAGAGAAAAGCCTCTACAAGACAAGATTTAAATGGCAAATATAAATGTTGGGACCAAAAATTAGGAACAAACTTCTGAGAATTAAAACACCATTTAAGCATGTGAACACTCTGAGTCTTCCTTGTTTCAGCAGCAAAAATCTCCACTCTCAAACATGGATAACCTTAGAAAACTCATGAGGATTTTCTCTCTGCCTATTTTAAGCATCTTATGATTTAAACGAAGCTAGAAAGAACAGCCAATCGGTTGTAGCTGATTCTTTTACTTGTCAAGAATTTATTTACCATCAAATAAAGTGTATTTTGTGTACTTCCTACATTTTTATTTATTTATCAAATATTTAGATAATACTACCCATATGTAACTATGTTCCAAAAGTATGTTATAGAGGGTCCTGACTTCCAGTAGTTTCTATGTTTAAATGTGAGCAGTGTAGATTCTTTCAATAGGAAGTTACTGATTACTGGAAAGACAAAGCACATTTCTTTACCCAGGTCTATTACTGCCTTCTATGAAAGTGTCCCATACACTATCATAAATACACATACACTTACTATGTAAAGACATATTACAATGTTTCACCTAAGAAAAAAGATATATGCAATACAGTTTAAATTGCTTGGCAAGTTAGACCAGAGCCCCTTTCATATTAGAGATTTATATCATCACTACATTATATTACATGTTGACTAATCTCTAGGCTATGTCATTATTTTTGAAATAAAAATACTCAAATTATGGGATTTCACTAGGCCTTTGTTTTTATTCATAAATAAAATATTCTATGCTGTGGAAACAATTTTGAGGAAAATTTCATTTTTGTTCTTTTTTTAAAAAAAGATTTTATTTATTTATTTTTAGAGAGAGGAGAAGGGTAGGAAAAAGAGAGGGAGAGAAATGTCAATGTGGGATTGTCTTTCACACACCCCAAACTGGGGACTTCTGGAAGAAGTGAGACACCTGGCCCTGACTTATCTGTTTTGTTGTTTGAACAGGGCATTTCTGGGTGGGTGAGGTATGGCTCAGAATCTACTATGAACAACTTATTTTCTCGTTCTGATTCCCATCCACTGTTTACATTCGTCAGTGAGCATGACAGTGTTTGTTTTAGAAAGAAAAAATAATTGGTTGCTGTTGTTATATTAATGTAAGACAAGAAACAGGTTGGGAAAGTATAAAATATTATATAACATATTTTCCCTATCTAGTCTCTTAATTTGGAATTTCGTTTCTTGTATATAGGAGTAAAAATCTCAGTAGTATACAGAGAAAGGACAAACACCAGAGAGCTGGCCAAGGTGTTAGAGAGAGATACCATGAACTTTCAAAATGAGCAGAGTTCTTCGGCTGTGCAAGTGGCAGAGTGTTTGGGAGAAAGACATCTCCTCTTCCTTCTGTATAGAATCCAGAAATAATGTGGGTAACTTGTGATGCATCTGTAGAATACAGGTTCCAGGTAGCATCTGGAACAGTTTCAAGGCCAAATAGATATTGAGCTGGAGAAAAAGAGAAAAGAACAGTTGCACATTTGGTGGTGATGGTAGGTATGATAAGGCTGAAGTATCAAAAATGTTGCTCAATTACAGTAAGTTAACAAAGCAAGGTCTATTCCTACCTGCCCCAACAGAGGAACTCTCCTCATCAGTTAGTCAAGGGCCCATGGTGGTGGAAGCTTCATTCTGACAGGTGCTTCCAATGGAGATGCTCTTTGATAACTCATGTTTTATGATTTTATTTATGTATTTCTATAGAGAGGGGAAAGGAGGGAGAAAGAGGGAGACAAACATCAGTGTGAAAGAGAAGCATCAGTAAGTTGCCTCTCATAGGAACCTCAACTGGGGGCCAAACCTGCAACCCCGGCATGTGTCCTGACTGGGAATCAAACCAGCAACCTTTTGCCTTGTGGGACAACACGCAACCTAGCCACACCAGTCAGGGTGATAACTCATGTTCTATCCATTCAAATTAGTGGATCTCTTGTCCACATAATTTGATAACACAAAAAACTGTGTACATAAAAGTTAGTAAGGCCTGGGGCATTTGCCTTTCATTTGCTCTTGACATTTGTTTGAATAAAGAGTACTTTAGGAAAAACTAAAACTAGTTTAGAAAATATTTTCATAAAAGCAGATATTTGTATTATTATTTAAATGAAAAGACTTTATGCAAATCATTGTATATAGTATAATTTTACTATTGTACTAGTATTGTATTAGTCAAGATCTCAGTAGATGACAGATGATGTATTTGTCTTAAATAAGAATGAAAAGATGGAAAAAAAAGGAGTTAACTTGGATTCATTTTAGCAGGACCTTAAATCAGGTATTTCATTCACACTAAATTAATAAAGGGCTTTACTAAGAACTGAGATCCAAAATATTAGGTGTGACGTCATGAAAGGGTTAGCACTCATGAAAAGATCTTTTAATTTTTTTAATTCTTGCCCAAGGATATGTTTGTTGATTTGAGAAAGAGAAAGAGAGAGAGAGAGAGACATCTATGTGAGAGAGAAAGATCAATTGGCTGCCCCACCAGGGAATGAACCCACCTAGACATGCGCCCTGACAGGCAATGCAATCCACATGGGGAGATGGTCAGACCAACCAAGCCACCAGACCAGGGCACAAAAGCTCTTTTCAAAGTTATTATATCACTAAACATGTGAGAAGAGACTTAGGATTGTATCTCAGTGTTGGAGGCTAGAAAAACAACTATGGAAAAATACAGATCTAGCCACAAAATTAATATAACGTATTCATGCAGTATTTTGGAGGCAGAACATGTACTATTTAACTTTATGAAGTACTTACATAAAACTTCAAAGTTTTTCTAAGTAAGGAAGAATGTGTAATAAATCTGAGTTTCTCAATTCTAAAATTTCCCTTTCTCTATTCATCTCCGTATACAGGGTTAGGAGGAGGGTGTACTGCCAATGAAGAGTTTGTTTCCTGGGTATGACCACGTAGAAACCGTAGATCAGTTCCGGAAACAATCTGGAAAACAGTCTGAATGTTCCTTATTATATTCTACCTCAGACTGGAGAAACATTGAATGCTGAAATAATTTGGGCATTCAACAATTTCCTGATGTAAATATGACTGTAATAATGTCCCTATATCACAGTGATTGTTGTATGTTGAATATATATTGATTTTTGTTGCTATTGTTGTCCTTGGTCTGTGACAATGCTGTTTCATATTATATACTTTCTTGGAAGTAGAAGGAGAGTTTTAGTTGATTTGACCTATTTGCCTGTCTTATGTTTCCATCAGGAGAATTTCCAATGCATTATTATGGTGAAAAATTGTATGAAACTGTAAGACTTTCTGGGAACTAATTGACTGCTGCTACAATTTCTTTATTTTCATAACCAGTATCTGGTTATTTTGATATTATTATTTGGATGGAAAATGATGAGAAAATATTAAATATTTCTTCCTTTTTCTTAAATGTCTGCCAGATATTAAGCAACAGTTAGAATGTGCTTCCTTTGAGGTTAAACAAATCATACTGTTCAAAAGAGAAAGATCTTTACCAAAAAAGGAAGAATATTAGCTCCATCACACCCTTAAGCAAATACATCTAAAGTTGAGATTTATTTTAGAATATAATTACAATTTGGAGGCAATACAGATATCCCTAGTTTTACTATTGGAATATGGAAAAGATAATAATTCCTAATGTTTTTCAGTGCTGCAATTGCCATTTAGGTTTATAGAAACACTTGTTAGAGAAAGATAAATTTTCATAATATAACGTCTGGACAGAGAGTCCAAAAATTTGGAAACTAAAATCTCTCAGTAGAGGCCACCAAAAGTTTATACAAATGAAAAATTGTAATTTGGCTAAATGATTCCCATACCTTTGTGGATTCATCACTTAGAAGGAAAAAAATCTCTGGGTACTTCAAAAAATTTTGAAAAGTTGTTTTAAATTCAGAAACAGAAAATCAAGTTCACCACACTAGCTCATGCACCCTAACACGAACTGTACTGTGGCCCATGGTTACACCCTTCATTCTACTCTCTCAGGCTTTGCAAGTGGATTCCAGGGATCCATAATACCCTGTGTCTCTGCTTTACAACTCGAAAGGAATTTCCAACCTCCTAGGGACATATCATGTACCTACTAAATAGGAGAAAAACATCATTGAAGACACCTCCATTTCCCACACATCAGTCAAAATGTATGCAGAATTCATAAAAACTACAGAAGAATCCAGAAAATGATTGTTTCCGCAGTGACCACATAAAACTCATGCCTATTGACTTAGCGGGTAACTGTCTGCTGGAGCTTCCATGGGGCAATGAGCAATGGAAAAATATAAGCCTGTTTTTTCCCAGGGCTTCTGTAACTGTTTCAGATTAGTGCTTGTGAACAGTCAAAAAAATCAAAGGACAGAGAGAGAACCTTCTTGAAAATTGCTCTCACATCAATTTTGCCTTAAAATGTAGCCACTACAGAGTATTTTATGAAAAAACCATAACAGTACATAGTGGATAACTTATATGAAAAAACATGTACTAATATTTGAAACACTAGGGGACATTTCAGACTGGGCCAGGAATTCAATGATACATCAACATAAAGACGTCAGCTTCTGCCCGATGTGAGCAGCTGATAAGAGGGGAATGAGACAAAAATAATGTTCAGGTGCAATGTGGTCACATGGGAGAATGACTCTCGGTCTTCCAGGGGTGATTGAAGAATTCATTGGGTAGAAAATAGCACGAGAAAAGGTGCTCAACTTTATTAATCATCATGGAAATGCAAATCAAAACCACAAGAGCTATTACCTCACCCCTCTCGGGATGGCTGTTGTTGAAAAGACGAGAAATAACAAGTGTTGGAGAAGGTGTGGTGACAGGAGCTCTCACACGCTCTTTGTGAGTGGGAATGAAAATTTGTGCAGCCATCAGTGGAAAACAGTATGGAGGTTCCTTAAAATATTAAAATAGAACCATCATATTTGGGTGAAACTGAAAACAAAAGAAAGCAAAAATACTAACTAAAAGAGCTATCTGTACTCTCATGTTCACTGCAGTGTTATTTACAATAGCCAAAATGTGGAAACAAGCTGTGTCCCTCAGTAAATGATGGATGAAAAATGTAGGGTGTGTGTGTGTATTCCAATGTATGTTGAACCTAAAAAAAAAATAAATGAACAAACAAAACAAGACTCACAGAAAGAGAGAACAGATCTGTGGTCACCCCAGGGAGAGTGAGTTGGGAGGTGAGCAAAATGGGGGAATGCAGTCAATTGTATGGTGACGGAGGGTCACTGGGATGATTGTGCTGATCGCTTTGCACTTACACAAGCATCCAATTCGTTTCAGGTTTAACACCTGAAACGAATTGGATGTTGAACACCTGAAACTAATGTCATGTTATGGAATATTATTACCAAACTTCTATAAATTAATAATTGGCATTTAAAATGATAAGTTTGTGGTCATTTGTTACAGCTGCTTTGGAAAATTGATATAAGGAGTCACTATTTCAAAAGATCCTTCCCCATTATTAAAAGATTAACTAGAGACAAGAGGTGTCAGAGCTGGTGGCACCGTTGAAGGCTTTCTGCCAGTGTATTCAAAATTGTGTTAAAGAACATAGACACTCAAAGAAGTTTTAGAAGAACCTGGACATTTTTTGGAAATTATTTATTATTCAAAGCACAGGTGAAGAGTAATCTTTCTCCTAGACTATTTTTCAAAACTCTCTACCTTGAAGAGGGTATTTGCTTTGCTTTCATCAATACCAACTTTGGTAAGGTCACTAATTTAAACTCACGCGCTACCTTGGTTTCGTTGTTCTCAGTACATGAGTCGTTTGTGAATGCGATTCCGAAGTTCCGCCAGGAAAGCCCATGTCCTGCACTTAGCCGACAAGCACATCTTGCTTTTTAAAGTGAAAGGATGAGCGATTCCCTTCTTACTTCAACCCACACTCCACTCCTCCAACAGGTTGCTTTTTCTTTGATTTTTATTCAAATATTATAGTAAAATAAAAGCTGAAAATATATATTTATTTTTCACATGTTTGTGGACCTCTTCCAGCTTTTTTTGTCTTCTTACCGAGTTTCTAATGAGGCTCTATCTCACTTACTCTTCACTCTAAAAACTCTCTGATAAAATTAAAAATTAAAAAATTCAGGAGTCAGTGTCCAGGAAACATTTATAAATAACAACAGCAAAAAAAAAAAAAAGGATTTTTTTCTCACCAAATGCAATGATTTTAGAAAAGTGTTTGGGCATTTTGTCAATACCTAATTTTACTCCTTCTTGTTACACAAAAATTTCCCATTCTTTTCAAATTCCAAAAATATCTATTACAAATAAATAAATAAATAACAATTTCTTTATGCATTTTATCCAATAACTTTCTCTTCTCTTATAACAAATTGTCTCTGAATCAGTGCATGCTATTAAAATGGTATTAATAAATACTTTATGATTTTTTTAGAATATGAAAATCTACAGAGCAGGGATCTTGTAATTTAAATTTTTTAGACTCCCTCAATTATTACAAGATAGCTTTGAATTGTATGCTAGAGAGTAAATGAAGAATATAACATAACATATTGATAATTTATTTTCTATTTTCTGATGACTGCAATTCTTGCTTAACTTAATAACTGACATATAGTAAAATGGAAAACTATAATTTTTGAACTGTTATTTAATTTTCACTCATTCGTTTGTTCACTTATTTATTCTGTACAGATTTATTGAGCATCTATTACAGGGTAGGCACTGCTCTTCACTGTGGGGATATAGTAAGAAGAAACACACAACTAAACAACCCTGTCCTCATTGAAATCACCTTATAATTCACAGGGAAGTATTTAATGTATTACAATGTAGCTGAAAAAAAGATTATACATGTAGATTTCTATATGTATGAGACTTAATTTAGTTCATTTAAAATTATTACAGTTTTACATAATTGCAAATCCAGTCTGCTTCTAAAATCGTTATTAAAAAATGAAGCAAATAAATAAGTATGGATCCTAACCCAAAGTATAGTAGGAACAATTTACAGACTGTTTAACTTGAATGAGTCAAAGAATTTTTTTTCCATTGTATTGCTGGAAATGAGGAGCACGCAAATGTGGAGTAACTTGCTTGAGGTCACTCAGTGAGGCTCTGCTGACTCTGGGCTCTAGCTCAGAAATTCCCGATTCCCTGTGGTTGGGCCCCAAGTTCACAGCCGCTGGCTCACAGCAGTCCGGAACAGAGCGGAGTTTTCCTGTAAGCCCTAGAGAGCGAGGGAGGCCGCCCCATCAACAGGACTGCCTGCGAGCAACCAGGCTGCAAGGAAGGTCAGCACCGCAAGTTCCTATTGCTTTAACCATTCTGCCCACACGGAGGAAAGTCACTGCAAGGTTAAGTCTTGCCAAAAGAAGAGGCGTAAGAACGATACCTCTGGAGGAAATATCGTGTCTAATATCCGTGAATGAAAATTCAGAGTTCACAAAGCCTGGGAAAATTAACTTTTTCTGTCGAAGTCGTCCATTAAATTTAGGATTCTTGGCAGTTTTTTGACAAACATTTTTGCTTTTTCATTAATCCCAAATGAGAAAGTACTAACTCCAAGTTAAAATTAGAGCCAGGCCATGAAGGGCTGTGAATCCGTAAAGAGAAGTGTGGTGTGCTGTAGACTTAAACGGTTAAGCCTGAGAGTGTGAAGACGAATCAACTTGGATTCAGGAACAGCTAGAACAACGGCCAAGTCCTCTGGTGCACAAAGTACAGGGTTTCCTGCCTTGATGGATTGCAGCGCACTTGGGTGGGCTGATAAACTGTGAGAGAAAAACAAAATTACACTCAAACCACTGGATTGCTAGCATTCAACACAGGAAAATCACGATACTGAAAACTTACAACGTGGAAGAAAAGAAACACAAACAAATCCGACAAACAGAAACGTAAAAAACATACTCAGAGGACTCAGTCTGCAGGATCAAGAGAGTCACCCACGAGACCCTTTGTCTGATGCTGGGGCACTAAGAAATGTAGAGCCAATATCCTTCCCAGTGAGAGACGGAATTCTTTAGTTTATACCAGCTCCGGACCCTGAGTCCTGCTGTGCCATTAGTCACCAACCTACAGAGATCCATTTCACATATACTTATTGGATACTTAAATGTTTAAATACTTAAATTTAATATGTATCTTCTCTTTAAGGTACCCAGCATTAATTTAGGTACCAAAAAAACCCTGCAATACACAAGAGGGGAAGAAAACATCTCTGCTCTCATAGAGAGCCAATGTGCGTTACACATCTAACCAGTGACTAGAGAAGATGATGTGTAGACATAGACATGACGATCACATCTACAAAGAGTCACATCAGTGAGGTCCCATAAAATCCCATACCACGGACTCAGAGTCAGTGATTTGCTTACAGGAAGGGCTGAACAGGTTATTGAGAAGCTCCAGTGTGTAATGACTTCATTGCTCAACGTGGATTGTTTGTTTAGGTTGGATAGTTGTGGGAGAAAGTTGCTGATGGAGATTATCGGGGGTGGAGGGCATTAAAACCCCTATGGGTTTTTGTGACTTTATCACTTAATACACTCAGCCATTCCCTTGGCTGGTGATATTGAATATTTCAAACCACAAGCTATTTGTGTCAATTATACTGAAAGAGTGGAAAAAACATCCTTTGGTCAGTTGTACCACTTGTTCCATTTCCTTCCATAAAAACATTGTTTTCCAGAATTAAAATAAAATGACTAAAATCCTGAAAGTCATCATTCATTCATTCATTTCCTGTGTCCCCTCGTCCAAGTTCTATTATGGGCTGCTGGCTTTTTTGGCTCACATCACACATATCACCCTGAAACAAAATGATTGTAAATAGCGTCTGATCTGCCTCTCTGATTCCAGGACCCTCTCGCTACGTAGACCACCTTCTTTTGCTAGTTCTTAAATACTGATCTTGTCATGGAAGATCTTGGCTTTGAAAACTTCGATAGTGTTTGTCTAACGTGTTGGATTTAAATTCCACTGCCCGGCACCAATCTTTTTTTAAAAAAATTTATTTATTTATCTTTAGAGGGGAAGGAGAGAGGGAGAGAAACATCAATGTATGGTTGCCTTTCCTGCGTCCCCTGCTGGGAGTTGGCCTGCAGGGAACCAGCCTGCAACCCAGGCATGTGCCCTGACTGGGAATCGAACTGCGATCGTATGGTTCCCAAGGCCCGTGCTCAATCCACTGAGCCGGCACCAATCTTCTAAACACTCACTGTCCCTTGCACATACACATTCCCTGCCTCAGTGGAACCTTGGTCATTCTTGCTTTCCTCCTTCCCTCTCTCCTTCCTCTCTTCTTCCCTTTTCTCATTTCGTTCTCCCTCCTTTTTTTCTTCCCTACCTTCTCCTTCCCTCCCTCCTTCCCTCCTTCCTTCCTTCCCTCCTTCCTTCCTTCCTTCCTTCCTTCCTTCCTTCCTTCCTTCCTTCCCCCCTTCCCCCCTTCACCCCTTCCCCCCTTCCCTCCTTCCTTCCTTCCTTCCCCAAAGCCCACCTCAGCTGCCAAGTTACTTTAAATATGATTAATATAAAGTGTACTGATTAAAATGGAAGAAAAGAAAATTAATGCTATCAGTATTTACCCCTTTTGTTTGGAAAATATAAAAGAGATTGGTAACACATTCATTGCTGGGAGACGGGTGCTTAGCTAGGTTGAAAATAGTGCTACTTTGAGGGCACTTAGGGGATAATCACTAAAAGATGCACGTGGTCTGAGGGAAAGAAATGCAAGTTTTTGCCATTTATCTTACAGAAATATCCTCACACATATGTTCCAAAATGAATATAATCTCTCTTCATTGGTGCCGTTATATTTTGTTTTGTTCTTTTTTTGTGGGGAAGAGTTAGATAGCAAGTATTCATTGAAAGGAACTGTTTAATAAATTTTATACCTGCAACGTCATCTGAGTAGATAAATTTGATGCAGTTATTTATTTAAATTATTAAATAAGATTATCTTTTACACAGGATTAAATGGGGTTTGTTTATCAATAAAAAGGAACAAAATATGCATTCATCAAAGTTGAAGGATACGCAAGATACATGAATTGATGAATGGAGACGACAAAACGAGGTCCCGACAACTATGTACTCACAGCAGTTTGCGGCAGGGCTGGGGAAAGTGAGACTGCACATTCAAACTTACTTCCCATCCACAGATAGATGTTCTGAAAGATGAGAAATTGGAAACCCAGTCGGGTAGGAGGAAACCTTTTCACTAAATGTCCTTGTTAAAATTATAAACTTTGAAAATGTATTTTTGAAAAGAGCAAGTTCTCACTAAACATTGCAGATAAACTGTGTTCTCCTTGTCACCATATGCTGCAGTTACTTAAAATTAACGTGGTCTTTACCCCTAAACACCAAATGTCCCTTTAGTATGGTGGCGGCCAGAGCAGTCCAGAGACTCCTGGGACGCGGTGCAGATTTCGAGAGTTCCCTGTTCTGGTGTCTGGAAAGAGTTCCAACTTCATTCTGTCATCTGTAACGTGTCTCTGGCTCCGACAGGATGTGGCATGCGAGGTGATGGCAGATTTTCCACACTTCATTGCATATCCAAGAATCGACCATGTGTCAGTTAAAATTTCTTCATGTCGGTACTTTTACTACTGAGAATTACTGAATACTGGAGATACATTAGTGGCTCTGAAAATTCCCAAACCCTATGATTGTTGTTTTCAAAAGAAAATTTTTAAGAAGTGAAGAAGAAAATGGTGACATAGCTTTTACTATAGAATCTATTATGATTATGATTGTAAAAGAGAACATTCTTTTCTTTTAGAATTTCATATATAGTTAAACATTATTTTAGATATAAAGGGACTAATTTCATATATAATTAATATTTATATACAAAATATATTACTATAATTAATCATATAACATAATAAATGAAATTATATATATTTCAGATATAGTTAAATATTATTTCATATATAGTTAAATTTTATATATAATTTCATATATAGTTAAACATTATTTTAGATATAAAGGGACAAACTTGTTCTCTGAATTTTTAAAAATTCTTGAAAAAATCCTTAAATCAAAAGAGCTTCTACTGTATGAAATTTTTTTATTTTTATTTATTTTTATTTTTTTATTTAACTTGTATGAAAATTTTGAGTGTCTGATTATTTACGTTTCATGCATTTTAGGCACACACTTTTTCCAAGGAAAAAACTGAATTTTCTATTTGGTTACTGGAAGATTATTGCAGTCCTTGGGTGGTGTCATGTTTTCTCGATTGTCATGTTCCTTGGGGTTTTGTACTGCTATCTTTACTAACTGCCTTCAAGGGAGAAATTTCTTCCATCCATTGCCACCACTAGAGGTTCTGAGGCTTTGAGGCTTTCTCGGGCCGCCTTGGATACCCCTGCTCCATTCTTCTTGCTCCTTCTGTGGCAGAATTCTTCAGCTTTTATCTTTACTCTGGATCCTGCTACTGCCCAGGCCAAGGGCCGGCAGCCTCTGTGTTGTATTCCCAGCGTGGTGCTGGGACTCACATCTGGGGTCTCTTTCTCTCCCATAGGTGCTACTGATTTTCTCTGTGTGCTCACTAGCTGCCTGGCACACACGGAGCGGCCACAGGGTGGGGGTTTGTGGTTAAAGCACGTGGCGTGTTGGGAATGGGGTGGTTCAGCTGGGGGGATCTGAAGGCGGGGTGTTCCTGGAGGCTCTCAAGTATGATTTTAATGGACTGTGCTACATAATTTGGATGTGTGTCTCTTTAATGCCCTGTGAGAGTCCCATCTGCCATTCTCCCTTTGACTCTTTCTCTCCCCTCTTACCCCACCAGGCCATGGAGCTCCTGATTTAGTGCTCTGGATGGAAGGAGAGAGAAATGAGCCCCTTTGGCAGCAACCTGAACCCCTGTGGTACTTGTATGGACACAGTCTCCTTTTCTCCCATGGGAGTAATCCAGGACCTAGAATCATCTTTCTTAGACCTAAGCTGTGCCATTTTGGGGGACAGATGACAGGAGTAAAGTCAAACCGTTTCTATTACCCATCCCAGTTAATCCGAACTTACAAATTTTTGTTTTAACAGGTGCTGGAATTTTTCTTCCGGAAACCTGAACTTCCAGAAGGGTTCTCCTATCTGACTCAGTGCCCTCCAGGGGCTCCCAGACCACGGCCAAGAAGAGCTGGAGCTGGTTCATGAACGTCTACTGGGTCTACAGCCGGAACCAAGGCCTGTCTGTATCTCACTACTGGGCAATACCTGGCTCCCTTGACCAATGATGCTGGTTCCATAGGCACTTTGTCTATAGATGGATGACAAAGTTTTGTTGTTGAGGTGGGGATAAAAGCAAGTCTTATGTTGCCATGATTCTAGGCAGAAAATAAATACTGAAACGTGACTCTCAGAATTAATCTCATTAAGGCAATTTGTGTAATATAGAAGTAACATTGGTGTTACTACATGGTTCATTACTTAGCTATGCTGCAATGTAGAATTATTGGCTTTAAACAGAAGCCGTTCATTTAGGTAAAGATCTGGAACAGTTATGGTTATTTTTTAAAATTTTCCATATCTGTTGACCTGAACTAGACTCATTTATTTGTGTTCAGTAAGCAGTCAGCCTGGGCACTGACAGCTGGTGTGCAGACTGCAGCAGTGTGCTGTAGGTTTCGTAGGCAAAGCCAGGCTTTCTTACGTGATGGATGAGTTCCCAAGCAACAAGAAGGCAGACATGATATATGAGTGCACCACAAGACTCTACTTGCATTGCATTTTAAAAATTCTTCTTAATTACATTTATTCAGCTGTCATTGGTTAGTAAGATGGTACAGGTTCTAAGTGTACATATCCATGATACTAGGTCTGTATGTGGTACTGTGTGTCTGCCGCCTGAAGTCAAACCACCTTCCACCACCATATACTATGTCCCCCTCCACTTCCCACCCTCCCACCTCCTTCCCTCTGGCAATGTGACACCACATTACTGTCTGTGCCCATGAGTTTCAGTTTTGTATCCCACATATGTGTGAAATCCTATAGTTCTTAGCTTTCTATGACTGATTTATTTTACTTAGCATAGCATTGTATAAGATCCTATTAGCCAAAACAAACCACATAGGCAAACTCGATTATAGACCTGGGGAGATAGATAAACTACACCTCCTGTTGGGATGATCTGCAATATCACATCTGCAAGGAAAAGAATCCAGGAAAGGGAGTGATTAGCCATTTTCATAGCATACCACAACCTACTCTCTGGCCGTGAATACTCACATGCCACTTCAATGTCAAATATGCTTACCTCCAACCAAAGGCCTTCAAAAGTATTATGTAGTCACATCACTGGACTCAGAGTCTAGTGTCTCATGATCCACTTCAGGTCCGGATATGGACCCCTTAGATGCAACTCTTACTAATCCAAAACAACAAGGTATATGGATACTCAACATGCAATGGAATTGCACGGACAAGATAATCACAATAAAGGCTCCCATTAAAAAGAGGAAAGAATGGGAAGCACATAATCACTAGCACTTAGAAATCTAGGCAGGTACGTGCTGTCACACCTACTCAATCCAGGCACAGAGAATGTTCCTTGATTAAGGACTGGCTCTGTTCCCTGGGAATGACTCCACATTTCATCATTATCTCCTGCTTCTTGGAAATAGCTCCCCAGTTCATGCAGTTCCATAAATCTTAGCTAACCATTCCGGACTTTGGGCTCAGCCACTGAGCTTCCTTTTCCATGAGAAATGGCCTGGGAGGGCAGTTGAACAGTTTTCTCATCCTGCTTCCTTTTTAAGAAACACGAGGGCCCAAAGGCCTACTTGTGACTTGAGCAATTCTAGTCCCCTGTAGTCCAAGGTGAAGGCCATTTTCTGGTAAATTTTCTTAAAGACTTTGTAGGATGTCTAAGCACTCGATTATACTCTATCTCATTAAAACAAAAGTAAAACCCTATCTACGTTTGTCTTCATAAAAGTTCACTCTGTAGTTTGGGCAGAGTGTGGGGTTGCTGTGGGGCCACTTCCTGAAATGTGTTGGAACCCATTTTTTTTCTAGTTGAGGTCTACTATAGCAGAATAGTTCTGAGGTCTTCTTCTAAGGCTGCTGCTAAAAAGGAGAATAGACTGGGTGGCTTATAAACAAGAGAAATTTATGTCTCTCAGTTCTTAGGCTGCGGTGTCCAAAATTAAGGAGTCAGAGGATTCGCAGTCTGGTGAGGGACTGTGGCTCTAAGGTTCAGAGATGGCTGTCATTTCTGAACAAAAAGTGCCAACAATAAATAACGTTAGCTTAGCGAAAGTATTCACTTGAAGATAGGTACCGCAAGTGTTGGCCTCAGTATGTGTCTGTATTCAGTACCTGAGAGATCCTCCTCATTGCTTTTTATCTGTCTGGCTGAGGTGAGGCAGATGCAATCCCTTGGCTGTCCAGGACTGAGTAACTAGTCCACGCCAAACTTTGGGCAGCAATCAGCTCTAGGAAATCGCCGGCCCTAAGAGGTAAATCCAGGCGTTACTACCTGAAGGGAGAATGGATGTTCTGTGGCTCATATAGCACATGTCTAGGAAAACATTCTTTATAAGAAATCAATGAAAAGCAAGCACGTTAAAAATGAGATTGCAAATAAATTAAATATGGGAAAATGTAATCCTTCTTTATAGATTCATAAAAAAGAGGTACTAAAATCTTTAATTTAGACTTATCTAACACAGCTAGAGATGTATTATATATTTTCAATATTTTAAAACATAAAACAATGAAGTTCTTTATGCTCTTATATTAAAATTATTTATATATCTACAATATGTTTTTCAAGGAAATATAAATAAAATGGTATAGATGTATATATATATATGTCTTTCTTCATATGTATACACATATAAAACTATAATCTTATATATGTTTAAAAACAAGTTGATATCAAAGTTTTAAGAATCCAAAACAATGCATTAGATAGCTTAAATATATGTTTAATTATATATATTTATATAAGTATGTTTACATAGCAGTTGTATTTTAAGAAATAACCCATCAAAGCCAACTATCAGGATAAAAAAGAATCTTACAGAGTTAACCGCACTGAAGATGCTACTTTTTTAAAGTTCCTGTGCTGCTCTGCTCTGAAGATACATCATTGAAGATGTCACAAACTCAGTTTCACTCACAAGTGACTCACAATTACACACTCAAAGCAGAAAATATTCTAACCCCACCTCTATTTTTATATGAAATAGGACTGTATAAAACACCTTACAATGAATAGTTCTTTGATGTAGATGATTCATTCCAACACCGCTATTAAAATACCATTTACAAGCCAAGCAGTGTGAATCAGAAGGTGAAACTTCCATACATGAAATTTCCTCTATAAACTAAAAGTAGCATATTCTGGCACAGAACAGGTCATATTTCCCTAATAGATGCTGTAAACTTTTCATGTCAGGGAAATACTGTGTGATTTATATCAGAAATATTTAGTTTCACTTCATTTAAAATATTTGCATAGGACCTTAAGGTGTTTCTAGAAATATATGCTCATTTTCACTGGAGTAGATGGGATTTGTCAACTGGATTTATTATCCTCTAAATAGTTTAACTGTCCCAACAGGTCATTTTGATGAAGTAATCAAAGACTCAAACTAAACCCGCAGAAAACAAAATATAAGAACATATAGAAACCGAATTTTATGACAAATAACAAATAATTTATTTAGATTAATTACAGTCAGTTAACACATAGTTGCATTAGTACATATTTCTTTAAGAAAATATAGCTGCTCAAAGGAACTAAAGAAATGTTTGCTTTACACATAGTGATAATAATAGAGAAACACACATTCTAAGACACCAACTTTGGCTGCTTTGTCCAACTTTTACTACTTGATTTTAGATCTCAGCTCAATTTTCACAACTTTTATGTTTTAGGAAATAACTTTGCTTTATATTCCAAGGTGAAAACGGGTGTCATAAACTGTAATTTCCCCCACATCCATTTCTCCTACTTCTGTGGTTCCCTCACTAGAGCCCACACTCACCTCCCTAAATGAAGAAACAGTCCATCGTGTGCACCTGGGCCCAGGCACCTTTTGCTTTAAGCCGTTTTGCTCTTCATCGAACTCATGTTGTTTGCATTTTTAATCCTTGTCTCCCTTGTGAATCATTTTAAACAATAAGCACGCCCTAAATTCTTCAAACTGAAAAATAAAAATCTAATAAATAACTTTCATGAACCTAAGCTTCGTCTTACAGTCTTTCTTTCCCTCTTTCTTTCCTTCACGATCAAATTTCTTGAAGAAATCCAGAATCAGACATACCCGCCCAACTGGTGTCAGGAAGCATAGGTTTAGATTAAGGCCTTGATACAGAGAAACTACTTAGACTCTGGAATTTATCCATGGCCTTGAGCAGTTTCTAACTGTGCTGTCTTTAGGCAGGATAACTTTTAAGAACAGAGAGAAGGTGGCAGAACAGACCAAAGTATACTAAGGCTGATCACAAACTTGACAAATAATTTATCTGGGGAAAATGATTGAGGGGTAGTGAAAAGCTGGAGGTGTCCCACTCGGGGCACCCCCTTCCAGAGGAGGGACATCCCCCATGCAAAGCAGCACTCAAACAATGTTATTTTTCATTGGTTACCCAATTACGGTGGTTCTCCCCCTCTGACTACTTCCCCTCAGGCTCCACCCACCTCAGACCAGCACCGCACTGGGTGGGCTCTGTGTCCATGGGCCATGCATATATGTTCTTCGGCTAATTCCTTCACCTTCTTTCAGGTGAGATCTGGCACATTCAGGGTGGTTTGGCCATAGACTCCTTCACCTCTCATCTAGCCTCCTCCTTCCCCTTCCCTGCGTACAGCTGTTAGCCTGTTCCATGTAGCTATGCCTCTGTTTCTATTTTGTTTCTTAGTTAGTTTTGCTAAATGGATCCCACCTATAAGTGAGATCATATGGTACTTGTCTTTCACCGACTGGCTTATTTCATTTAGCATAATAATCTCCAGATCCAATGAGGTCACTGAAAAAGGTAAGAGTTCCTTCTTTTTTAGATGGATGAACCTTTAACCAGACTCATCAAGAAAAAAAGAGAGAGGCCCTGGCTGGTGTAGCTCAGTGGATTGAGCGCGGGGCCTTGAACCACGCGATCATTCCCAGTTCAATTCCCAGTCAGGGCACATGCCTGGGTTGCAGGCCAGTTCCCAGTGGGGGACTCACGGGAGGCAGCCATACATTGATATTTCTCTCCTTCTCTCCTTCCCTTCCCCTCTAAAGATAAATAAATACAATCTTAAAAAAAAAGGAGAAGCGAGAGAGAGGACTCAAATAAATAAAATCAGAAACAAAAGAGGAAAAGTAACAACTGATAACACAGAAATACAAAAAAAAAAGTAAGAAAGTACTATGAACAATTATATGTCAATAAACTGGACAACCTTGGCAAAATGGAAACATTTCTAGAAACATACCATCTTCTAAAACTGAATCAGGAAGAACCAGTAAACTTGAATAGACCAACTAATGCAATAGATGCAGTAATGAAAACATTCCCAGAAAACAGAAGTCCTGGACCAGATGGCTTCACAGGCAAATTTGACTAAGCACTCAAATTTTCGTGCTTCTAAGCCATTGGGCTTGTTTACTAACACTATGGACAATCAAGGTTGTAGCTCTTGAGAAAAGGAAAGTGTTCATGTTGGAAAACCCTTACTCCTCTCCCCTCCCCTTCCCCTGCTTCTCTGACTCTTGCTCTATCTCTCTATCTCTCTCTATATATTTATCTCTATCCCTAGCATCTCTCTCTCTGTATCTCCATCTTTATGTCCTTACTGCTTTCTCAGAATGCTCTATATTGTCATGATTCCAGGACTTTTTACATTTTATTCTTTTGTTCAAAACCCCCTCTCTTCTTTTCTCCACCTAGCAAATTTCTGTTTATTTTTCAGTTCTCACCTGTGTAGTAAAGCTTCTTTCTCCTCCTCTAGCCCACATCCTCCATCGCCACACAACACCTAGAACTTTTAACTGCGTCTCCCCTGTGACAGGAGCTGTCTATGGTGGACTGAGAATTATATTTGCTGACTGCATGGAGTGTGTATTCAGGGCAATTTAAATGTACACTGTGACTTTCAAATTGTACAATGCAGTTATTTCCAGATAAAAATAATATGATTAAGATAATTAGTGCTAATGTTTTTATTTTTAGCTTTTCAGTTACTATACAAGTTTAAATTTTGTGTTTACCTACTAAATATAAAATAGAGTGATGGAAGTTTAACATTAAATTTCAGAAAGAAAATTGGGATTTGTAATTGCCAATTCTTTAATCTTAAATTTCTCTTAAAAACATGATCAATATATGGATTCTGCTAAAATTTAAACAACATTTATTGATATTCTCCATTTAACTCTTTTTATCAAAGTATAATTTTTATATACACTCTATTCTTTTTCTCTTCAAGTGAATATTACAGTTGAAGTCGCATTCCTTCCGGCAATATGTAAGTTATTGACTAGCACAGTATGGAAATCATAAGATATAAAATTTAAACTGCTTAGCCTTATATGATCCTGCAGAGTATTCATTGGGCCAAAAGCACCTTTAAAAGTAATTCTGAAGACTTATCTCATCTTTGAAATATAGATCTATGACTTTAGACAGCCCATGATTCAAGAAGGAAGTGAAAAAATGTAATAAGAATAGTCTGTAAAGAAAGCATTCTCCAAGGAAAAGAGAAATCTTTTCACAGAACTGAAGAACTGTTTCATTGGTTAATTCTCCTAACTCCGCTGTTACTACGCATTTCTGCTCATTCCTTGAAACACACGCACGCACACTTTTTGAATTATTCTTTTGATGAGCCATATGGAGAAAATAGTACTTTTCCCCTAGAAGTATGTTTAGCCTAATTACAGATAAAAACACACAATGAAATTCAAAACAATCACAGTTACAGCCTGGAGTCAGAAATGTTTACCCAAACAGGGTAAACCCATTTTGCAAAGGTTAGAATCTTCTGTTAAAATCAGGCAAAAACTGTAATACCCACTTATTTGACCCTCCTGGAAAGTATGTCAGCGTTTTAGTGGGTTTGTAATGGGCCTGAGTGACCCCTTTTGATGGTGGGCGGATGTCTATTTATAAGTAAGTTCATTTTTGTATAAGAATAATGGAATACATAACTTTGAAAATTACCTATATCAAAATGCCTCACTGTCAAGAAGTGGTCCTCAGACAGTATTAGAAAACATATGATAATTGCAAACATTATAAGTAGCCTTTTGTTACAAAAAGTAATTCTACAGTAAAGGCTTTAGGAAAATTTTGAACTAAAATTCTGTAGGTGTTAATCAGTTGTCTACCTCATCTTTTTTTATAACTGTAGGAGGATGAGTAAAATCAATTTAAAAATACACAATCATGGAGAGTTTCACAAGGGCCATCGGATGTTGCAGGTATTTCCTCCAACTAGAATGAGTAGGGAAAGGCTAGCATGAAATATTTTGCCAAGTAGACAGAAACCACAACAGCGGTGAATGAAACATTAGTCACACATTTGAGGTTCTGTCATTCATTATTCAATGATGTTACATTTTTTAATTGTGTAAGCTTGTTTGGATTTGTTGCTGTCTTTATCCAGGAGAGGATTTGACTCAATTGTAAAATATTCTAGCTATGTGGAGCCTTCTTCGTATGGTGTTATAGAAGTTCGTATATCCAAATAAAGTAAACTGAGGTCATTCAGTGCTACCAACAAGCATGGATAGGTTGATGATGGCTCATGGTATGTAGTGTAACATCTGAAAACTTAGAGAGCGTAGAAGGAACCCGAATAATTGCCCCAGCTGGGAGTAATGCAGCTGTAAATGATGTTAAACTGTAGAGTAAGTCAGAAATAGCATGTAATATTTCCAATTCATAAGTTTGCTCTATATTCATAGTTTTTTCTCATACTGAGAGCTACTGAATTATGGAAAAGTAGTAAAAAATAAATGATAAAGAGAAGCAGAACTAGTTAAAAATATTTTTAGAGGTAGAACATTGCTTAAAATTTAAGCAAGCTAAGACTTCTATATCGGTTTCAGCCTTAGGCACTAAACTTTATTACACCTATGATGTTTGAAATTATATGAAATTGTATATTTAACATTAATGTAGTATATTTAACATTAATGATTTTATCCTTCAATTCTTAAATTTTGTTAAGCCTTTTTAACTCATGACATAATAGAGGAATTTAAAGTTTACTTAGCGATGTCAAATGATCAACTGTAGTCATCAAATTTTTATAACACCTCTAGAACCCTAATATGTTTAAAATAACCAGTTGATAAGGAATACAGTGACTTAGAATTCTAGTAGATTGATAAGAGAATGGTTACTTAAAGCATTCGTTTCAAGACTGGTGCATGTGGCCATGGAAGACTGTATCACTTCCCCTATGATACACAATTTAATCTCTTTAGTATCAAGAAATTCTTTGTTCCTTGAATGTAACTTGGGCAGGTGTGACTGACAAACCCGGATGGAGGGACTGCCTCCAGTGTTCCAGTTAGTAGGTAAAAGCTGTGGAGTGAAGCAAAACCATGACATGGTATCAAGCTTCTTTCTTTTTGTGCACACTTCCCACCCCATTCGACTTCCTTCTCTTCACCCACTGGCATACCCTGCAGCAGCTTTGGGATCTCCTGCTGTGTCCTGTCTTCGATTTTTGTGTCTGCTGTGACAAAGTGCCATAAAATGAGTGGCTTCGAAGATAAGAAATGTATTTCCTCACAGTCCTGGAGGCCAGAAGTTCAAAATGACCTGCTGGCAGGGCCATGCTGATTCCAAAGAATAATCCCGTTGGCCTCTCCCAGCTTCTGCTGGGTACTGACATTCCTTGGCTTGTGGCCACACAGCTCAGATCTCTGCCTCTTTCTTCACATGGCCTTCTTCTCTATGTTTCTGTGACCTTCCCTCCTCTTATACAGGCACAGGGTTTGGATTGAGGGCCTATGCTACATCCATAAGGATTTCCTTTCAAGATCTTTAACCAATGACCTTTGAAAAGGTTTTGTTTTCCAAATAAGGTCAGGTGAGGTTCTGGAGGACTTAAATTTGGGGGCGGGTGGGGCAGTTTTCAAACTGTTCAACATGTTTTTTCTCTTCTCACTTATTCAGAGTTGATTCAGCAGAATCCCCAGGCTTCCTTGGGTGGCTCTACGTGTTTGCGGAAAGCCAGCATCCACCTTTGGCAAGGGGCTATACAAAAGGTTCTACGTCCAGTACTTTACTGATCAGGGAAATAAAATAAACACTTCCATGTATGCCAGCCCACATCACTGTAGGAACAGTAAGCTATGTGTTTGACTGGTGTTTGGATTCCAAATCTCAAGAATTCTAATTGTGCGATGGAATGTGCCAGTTGGCAGGGCCACAGAATTGTAGCTTCTGGAGCCACAGCTGCATCTCGATGTGTGTCCCCAACCGAGAGGGAGGTTCGAAAGCAGAAATTCCTAACTGCTTCCAAGATAGACTAATGGATGGAATCGACATAGCTAGACATGCACACCTGTTCCTGCTGACATCAGTGGATACGTTATTTGGCAGGGCATCTGCGTCTGTGTTGTGGAAGAAGGATGATGAGTCAAAGCACCCCTAGGAAATTGCCTGAAGCAAAGTGTGTGTGTGGTAACATTTTAGGGAAGCATTGCAATACAAGGTCATCAAGGTTGAGGGGTGGAAATGACATTCAAGATGGCCTGTTCCTAAGCTGGTCACAAGGAACATAGCTGGCTGCTGGGTGTTGTTGTAGGATGGGTACAGAGAAGTCTTTTACATCCATGGTTAAATTTATTCCTAAGTGTTTCATTTTTTATTCAATTGTAAATAGGATTATTTTCTAAGTTTCTGCTTCTGATAGTTCATTATTGGTGAATAAAAATGCAACTGATTCCTGAATATTTATTTTGTATCCCACTACTTGACTGAATTTATTTGTGATTTCTAGTAATTTTTGGGTGGATTTTCTAGGGTTCTCTTTATTCAATATCATGTCATCTGCAAATAGTGACAGTTTACTTCCTTTCCAACTTGGATGCATTTTATTATCATTTCTTGTCTGATTGCTTTGGCTGGGACATTTAGTACTATGTTGTGGACATAGTACATCCTTATTTTGTTCTTGATCTTAAGGGAAACACTTTTATTTTTGCCCATTGAGTGTGATGTTGGCTGGGGTGTTTATAGACTTTATTATGGTGAGTTATATTCCCTCTATCTCCACTTGGCTGAGCTTTTATCATAAATGGGTGAATAATTTTATCATTTTTTCTTCATCTATTGATATGATCATGCCATTCTTATCCTTCATTTTGTTTAGTATACGACTTTTATTAATTTGCAGATATGGTGCCAACCTTACATCTCCAGAATAAATCCAACTTTATCAGTATGTGGGATCTTTTTCATGAATTGCTGGATCTGGTTCACTAATGTTTTGTTGAAAACATTAATATCTATGTTAATCAGGGATATTGGCTTAAAAATATTTTGTAGTGTTTTTATCTGGTTTTGGAATTAAGGTTTTGGAATCACTGTCAGATTAACTTAGAGTCGTTCCTTCTCCTGATTTTTTTGGAATAGTTTGAGGAAGGTCGGTGTTCTTTTTGAATGTTTGGTAAAATTTACCGGTAAAGTCATCTGGTCCAGGAGTTTGGTTTGTTAGTAGTTTTTTTTTATTACTACATCAATTTCATTGGTTGTAATCTTTTTATTCAGATTTTATGAGATTTTTCCCTGGAAGAAGGCAAAGTGGGGGAATCTCTGAGACTGTATAAAAAGCAAAACAGAGAGTCACATACTTCTTTTTTTTTAAGATTTTATTTATTCATCCTTGGAGGCGAAGGGAAGGAGAGAGGGAGAGAACTATCAATGTATGGTTGCCTCTCATGCGTCTCCTGCCGGGAACCGGGAACTGGCCTGCAACCCAGGCCGGGTTTGTGCCCTGACCGGGAATCGAACCTCGATCATGTGGTTCGCAGGCCCGAGTTCAATCCACTGAGCTACACCAGCCAGGGCATTCACATACTTCTTTTACATTGGTGAGTAAAGAATAGTTAACACTTACAGCACAGAAAGATGGTATTTGAGGAACACATGACAATGAGGAGTTCTGGGGTCTTGTGCTCTGGTGCCTGCAGTTGTGCCTTGAGGAGTCTGGAAAAAGAGATTACTCTCACATTTCAAAGGCATGCTATCTTAGAGCCACAAAACGATAGATAATTTCAAAGGTAAAGATTGATCTTTGATGAGGAAGCCTACAGGCCTAGGATGGGACTGCCCAGCGTGACCAGATCTTAGTTAGAATTTTTATGTTCAGTCCACCCTGTGTGGTTACTGTAGGTCTCTGAGTTTGTAAGGCCCACCATGCTGTCTTTCCTCAGTTTGTCAGGTTTAGTATAGGGCCCCCTTTTCATCCAAAGTTTGAACTGTATTTTAATATAAGTTTCTAAGACAGTATAGTGGTTGAAAAATCTCTGTCTCCTTTATGTTTGGCTTCCTGTCTCTGGGATTCAAATGTGGCTGAAAACAGAAAGACACACCTGCATGACTTTTCTCCTAATATTTCAGATTTCCAAGGCTACCTACATAAGAAAACAAACAAACAAAATTATTCAAAGAATACAATTTATTCATTTGTTTAGCAAATATTGATTAAGCAACTACCATGCATGAACTATATTAGGATGCTGAGAACAGTATTAGCGAACACAAGGCTTACTCTCAGAGAGCTGGCAGTCCAGTGATGGAGGGTGGCCAGGGGGTGGGAGGATGTGGCCATCCAACAAATCAGTATTTCAGTGTAATTATGACAACTATTAGAAGAAACACAAGGAGTTAGTTTGAGAAGAGTGAGGTGATAGAGAAGAAACTCCTTTGAGGAAATGGCATTTAACTTGCGAATTGAAGCAAGTGGAGGGGACACAGAGATTAATGGTGGGGAGAGGAGGATCCAGGTAGAAGAAATAGAGGATGTTTGGATTTGAATGTGAGGGTGAACTTGATGATTAAACGAAATATTTCTAAAAAACAAAATAAACTAAAATCAACGTAACTGGAAGAGAGTAAAAACCCAGGAGGCTGGTGAAAGACATGACTGGAGCAACCCTAGAGGCCTCGTTAAAAAGTTATGTAGACAGAGATAAGAAATTAATACACACCAGATGAGAGGGGGTTGTGGGCCTGGGCGGAAAAGATGGAAGGAATTAAGAAGTACAAATTACCAGTTATAAAAATAGTCATAAGGATGTAAAGTGCACCATAGGGAATACAGTCAATAATATCATAATAATTACCGTCTGGTGTCCGCTGGGTGCTAACACTGGGCTGAGCACTTCACAGGTATATAAAAGTGTAATCACTGTGCCGTACACCTGAAACTAATGTATTATTATATGTCACCTGTAATTGTAAAATAAAATTTGACTTTATTCTAGGAATAGTCAGAATAAACTGCAGGGTTTTTTATATAAAAGATGACACAAACAATTTTAAAACCTATCTTCTTTAGTTTCATTCTGCTCAGCTCTCCCCCTCTCAGAGGGGGAATCGAGTCAGAGGGCCACTCTGACTCCTAGGTCAAACACGGTGACCTGTCCCCACCCTCATCCCTGACCTTCTAAATGCCCTCTCTCTACGGCAGTTTTCATTTGCCTCCTACCCATGAATTACACACTTATCATTTTTATTGTTTATTGTCTGTTCCTATTCACCAGTGAAAGCACAGAAAAGACAGAAAACAGTCGGCGTTTGTGGCTGAATCCTGAGCAACCTCTGTCTTGGAGAGGCACCTAGTACAAAGGAGAACATGTGCTGAATATTCATTTGTTTAGGACATAAATTTCACTCTTGGCTAAATCGCTTCTTACACTTTCGACCTTTCTCACAAACTCACACTAGACAGTTTAAACTTAATTGAATAGTACATAAAATAAAGTTTTTTTCCCTTCATTTTTTTCCAGTGAAAAGTCTTAGCATTATCTATTTAAGCTTTGCGGCAGACGTGGTCACATTTTCAGCATAGAGGTCACGAACCAAATATTCTCGTCCAAAAAGATATTTGTTTAAGATCAGACCCAGAGGTACAATATTGGCCATCAGCATGTGTAGTATTTTTCTGGGCCGTTCTCACACATATTCATTTCGCAATCCACAACCTAAACTTCACATTGAGGGGAGGTATTTTTTTACGTTTGCGTAGCGAACCCCTAATATATGTAGCTAAGCTCAGTCTGCCTATAGATTCTGTAGCACAAGGCTAAATAGATTTAACTTCTGAGATACCAGAACTGTCACTGCCCAGAAAGGTCAGGCTGGTGTTTCTGAAAGGACACTGACCCCGTCTCTGGAGGGTCTGAAGTGCTGGCCAGTAGAGGCCAGCTGTAACTCTTCAAAACTGGTTCCACCTTGACCGTGGGAAGACAGGTTGCACTCACGTATGAAGTTATGATTGCCTTCAGCCTATTTTTATTGCCTTTCTAATCATCCAGTATGCACTGATTTTAAATAAGTGATATATAATGATCAAAGTAAACAGATACGCAAAAAATAAAATCACGGTTATCACCGTGAGCCAGAGATAGCATTATCACTGTTAATATTTAGTATATATTCTTTTTGGTATATATAGATACATAATTCTATTAATTTTTCAAATATGAGATCATGAAGTAAGTACTATTTAATGATAGTTTTTGAAAAGTAGAGTAAAATATAGAAGATGAGTTTGGAATTGCATCTTGTCATGCCAGGAAGTGTTTTAAAAAACAGAAGAAAAGCAAACCCGCATTGATGGGGCTTGTCAAAGGGGCAGGGAAACCAACGAAAAGAGCAACCTGTATCCAAAGTTGTAACAATCTGGGCAATACAACAAATGAAATAGTATTGGGTCATAATCCAAGGTATAAAATAAATGTCAAAGTCCATATAGAGACCAATGCAATGATTAAATAAATTAATAAACGTGGGAAAAGATAAATCTGATTTGTAGAAGATTCCCACATAAGTGAATCATCTCCTTTCCTTAAGTATGGGCTGCATACAGTGACTTCTTTCCGAAGAATAAAGTATGGGAAAAGGGGGTAACTTCATAAAGTAACTCCATGGTTCAGAAAGCTGACAAACACTACCTTAGCTAGACAATCAGGGTCAACATCAGCAAACCCAGCTGATAGTATATATTCAACATGTTTGACAAAGTAGCTCTATCTCTGTGTTTTCCCTCCCCCTAATCTATGACACAGAGGAAACAAAGACTGAAAAAGACTGAGGGCAAATTTCATATCAGTTGTATTTCTTAATTTAGTAGGTGGAGGGGGTCATGAACCAAGGAGCTAGAAAAGGCAAGGAAATGACTTCTCCCCTAGGGCCTCCAGAAAGAAATTGTCACGAACATATGTTCGTGATATAGTCTTTCCTGTAAGTCAGCGGGAATCTGCTCCGCTAGCTGCCTGCTGAGCATTCCGGCACCAAGGAATGGACAAGAGTCATACAAGGTAACTATGCTATTTGCCCAGCTTTTGCTGAATGCAGGTTCACTCAAAGTAGAACATCAACATACTTTAATACCCTACTCACACTCTAACAAGAAAAGGGAATTATGACACACACACTCACACACGCAGCAATTAGTGGGAAATAAGGAACTCAAGTCCCAGAGTCTCAGTCTGCAGGTCCAGGAGACAGCACAGAGGCAAAGGAGTCATCAGCATCTTTCAAGGAAGGCGCTCCAGAGCAGACAAAGTCCTCAGTCCAGCAGGGCAGAGCCTCTGGTGGCCAATGGCAAGTGAGATCAGTGTTGCATGGAGTAGCACTTTGGTGGGGAGCTCAGGCATCTCAGCAGTGGTCTGGACACTTCTTACCTCAGTTATACTTAGAAGGTAGCATACTCCACCCTTTGGGTCTCTTGATAATTGTCTTGGATCTCCTGATGATTAGTGGGGAATTTCCCCAGGAGCCTACCTATGGGTGGTCCCACTCTGCAGACATGGCTGCTCTGGCCATGTGTGCAGATATCTTAGATGTGTCTCCTTGCCAGATGTGTCTGCTCTGACTTAGGTAGTTTCCCTCTTGAACCAAAGTGTCATGGCTGACTGGCAGCCATCTTGGTTGACATGAGTGGCTCCATTTTGTTTTATATATTTTATGCTATCTTGATTGGACCAATGCCATTTTATTGGTCCAGCTCCCCATAGGAATATAGCCCCAATGATAACTTGACTTTAGCCTATATCAGACTTCTGACATTACAAATGTAAGATACATTTATGTTGTTTTAAGCCATTAAGTGTGTAGTGTTGTATTAAAGCACTCCTAGGAAACTAAATCTTCTGGTTCCCAATCCAATATAGATCTTGTTTGTGTTAAGTTTTGCATTGAAACAAATATAATTGCTGAAAAAAATTAGCATAGTTATTAAAGTCACACAGGTAATCTTTAATTAAACTAGTATAGATATATCTTATTTAGTGTATAAGAATATAAAGAAATCAATTAATATTAACTAAGGGGTGCACATACTGACTTAACAGTATCCTTCTATGCTTTTGCTCCCTGCCTTTGAAAAAATTGCTCTACCTATCTTGTCATTCTTTGTTAGCTATAGCCTCCCTTTGTTTTCCTGAATAATTCCTCTTTTCCTTTAAGATTCATGTTGGGTATAGACTGCTTTATGCACTATCTTAGACTCCATCTAGCTGGGATAGATATTTCTTCCACTTGTTTCTTTATCTTCTGCATCTCCTAGCACTCACCATACTATTCTGTCACATGTTGGGGTGTTTTCTCGACGGCAAAGGAAACTCCTAAAGGAAAAGTCTATACCTTACTTGTCTTTGTCACTCCACAATAATTCCCAGTGCTTTCCACATGCTGGTATTCATTAATATGTGATTCCCAAATGAATAAGTGAATGAGTGATCATTCTTTTCTTGAGTTTTCTTAGAGCCATGGGCCATGAATAATCCCCTTGCTCCTGATAGGTTCCTAGGGTATACACCTGCTCACTTATTTTCTGGCTTAAACAAAACAAAACTAACCGACCCTAAAGCTTTTCCTCTGCTTCAAATTTCTCTCTATCCTCACACTTTTCTCTAACTATAGGGCTTATAAGGCACATCCACACTCATCATTTCTTCTTTCTCCCCACTCATTTTGTATTAATTTCACTTCTTTGATAAAATGGCCTTTCTTCTCACCTCTATTTATTCACTATAGCTACCAAAATGAAGGACCACAAGGATTGCTTAAATGACAGAAATTTATATTCTCACAGTTCTGAAGGCTAGACATGAGATCAAGGTATCAACTGGCTCGGTTTCTTCCGAGGCTTCTCTCTGTGTTTTGTAGATGAACTTCTTTTTGGGTTTTCACGTTTGTTCTTCTGTATGTACACGTTTGTGATGTTTCTCTGTATGTCCAAATTTCTCTTTTTATAAGGACACAAGTCAGATTGGATTAGAACTCACCCCAGCTGCCCCATTTAATCTTAATTACATCTTTAATGCCCTATCTCCAAAGTATCTTAGAGCCACAATGTAAAGTACTGGGGAATTAGGACCTTGACATATGAATTTCAGGTGGGCAAAATTTAGTCCACGACACCAACCATTGGTCAATATAAAGACTTTTTGTAAATCCTTCAGTAACTTCATATTCTCAATATAATCCATAGTGTCTGATTGTTTCTGGCTGAAATTCTTTGGTATTTTGCAAAGGTTAGCATTCCCTTCTTCTTGAAATTCTTTCTCTTCCTTGATACTCATGCTGCTACTGCTTGTTTTCCTTCTAAACCTCCAGCCTTTATTCTCAACTTCTTGTATATCCTTCTTTCTTTGTCCTTTATATATACCGTAATCTATAGTCCTCTGTCCTTTCTATATCATTTTCCTAAGTAAACTCATTCAAACATTTTGTTAGATAGTCTATGTATGTGGTAATGAATACGAGCTTTCTATTTCTATCTCACACCTCTGTACTCAACACTTGACTATATATTCAAATGCCTACCAAATGTCTTTGTAAAACTCAGAATATTCCAAACAAAATGTGCTATTTTTTTGCACTTGCTCTTTTGTTTATGTCCACATTTTCATGCATGAGACTTCCATTTACCCATAAGCCCCCACTAGATATGCATTTTCCTGAATTCATGGTTTCAGTCCTCAACTTTTATCTCTACCTCTATATCCTGTTTCTCTAGATCTCCATTTCACTGCAGGCTCAGAAATCCTTCTTAATTCAAGACACTCACTGTTTCTTTCTGAAAATACTGCAATACCCTTTTATTTGGCTCCTTGGCCTCATCTGGTTCCATACCCTCTGACTAGTCCACCCTCTACATTATTTTCAGAATAATGTTTCTAAAATTATAATCATGTTATTTAGGGCTTGAAATCTCTACCTACTTCTCCAAAGTTTTTAAGTTAAAGCTTGGAAATTTATAAGTTCTGTTGTGATCTAGTTTTTTACTACCTTTTCAACAGAATCTCCAACCAGCCACCACTATACTTCTCTTTATCTAAACAAACCACGTTACATATTCAAAATCCCTCATGTGTTTCATATTTTTGTGGTTTTATAGCTGCTATTCTTTGCAAGTGAAATTCCTGCCTTCTTGTATCATCTAGCTTTCTTTTTGTTTTTTAAAATTCAAATTATGGATTTTTTCCTTTCAGGCAGCCTTCCTTGACTGCCAGTCTGACTAGATGGCCCTCTTCAGGCTTGTATAATGATCTGTGTGTATTCCCCCACTGTTCGTATTACATCTAATTTTGGCATTAATTTATAAAATATCTCCTACAGAAAAAGATAGGAGCCTTATTTCATTTACTTTATTAACATTTCACTTAGAAGAATAGTTAAATAGAGATTATTAAATTCCTCATAAGCAGGTGGATAAATGGATACCTAATGATAATTATTCATCAGAGTTAGGGTTTTGAAACCAGCCTCCAATCATGGTGATAGCCTATTCTGGCTAGTAATAAGACTTCCCAAGCTATCTTCTTTTTATTTAAACAGGGGATAATACTTTCACATTTTTTCTACCTATACTTTATTTTTGTCGAGTCGTTGGATATAGATATAATGGTAAGGGAAATCTTAGAAAATTATTGTTCCTATACTTTGCTCTACCCACTCCTGAGTACCAGTTACTAAATGTCAGTTTAGCCAGTTATTATTCACTTTTCCCTGGAACTCTGCTAATAATAGCTTAGGCTAAAAGTGAAGTGAGAACAAAGAAACTTCTTTCTGTATACATTTGAAACAAAATAAATGCCACATATTTTTAAATTTAAAGCACACCCTGTATTTTTTATCTTAAAAAAAGTGAGATCAAGTCCAAATTATTAGAATTTGAATTAATTTTAAAAACTTGGCAAAGAAAATATATTCATGATAAGCAGAAACAAACCATTTATTCATGCTAAAAAACAGATGACTCTTAAATATATCATGCCAAACTATGAAGTGAAATAAAAAGACACAAGACATATACAGCTGTATACTTCATAAATCCCTTTACATAAGATTCTGGAGAAGACAAAATTAAAAGGCTGAAAAACAGATCAATGGAGGCAGGGTTTAGAAAAATGTGGGGAGGGGTTAATTGTAAAAAAAAGTATCCCAAGAGCATTTTGAGTGTGATGGATCTCCGTAAGAAAGTGGAAAGGCATTCTCTGTGTGCTTGTCAATACAAATAACACTGTGCACCATAATGAGCTTTATTGCATGGAAATGTTAAAAACAAATAAATCAGAGTAGAAAGATAAAATAGAATGCAGACTGTGGCAAATGAATCTAACTGCATTACAAATAATCACATAACTCCACGGAAGGAAATGAAGAAGAAAAGAGCTATTCATGGCAACTTTGGAAAACAGTATTTTACAAGAATATGGTATGGCTAAAGACAAAATCAACTATATACAAACTCTGTGTTCTAATTAGTAGCTGACCAGCAATTCTTAAATTACTTGTATAATGTGTTTGAAAAAATAAGTAAATATCCTATTGATCATGAGAGCCAATTTTCTCAAAAGCTATAAGTAAGAGAAAGGATAGACTGAACCCTGCGGTGAGAGAATGAATTGTGTGTATGTATGCCTACACATGCAGGTCATTGACAGACAGACAGATAGGCAGATGACAGATATGTGTGAGAGCATGTATTGATATACATATGCATATTTCCTAGCTCTATCCTCTGAAAGTTACTAAAAGCAGTGACATCTCACTAGCAATGGGTATCTTAGCTCCCAGTTCCTGGTTGCTAAATATCATTTTCTGATGAAAACAATGATGACTTCTTGGAGATCTTGGTGATGACAAGACCAGGGCAGGGAAATGTGTTATGAGGTCAGAGTATCTTGTGGTGCTAGAAGTTAAGAAAGTGCTCAATGCAAATGAACCAACCAACAAAGAAAGGATGGGAGCACATCAGACAGGTGCTTGAGCCACACTGAATGAACAACCCGACCAAGTTTTGCTGTTCAAGCTAAACAACATTAGTAACTACAATAACAATGACAACAGTCCAAGGGATAAAGTAACAGTACAACATTCCAAGTTGATCACAATACATTGAATCAATAATTGTATTTATTTGGAGGCCCCCCTGTCAGTGTTGTCAGCAGCCCAGGGACTGCGGCTGCCTGGGCTATTCTCAGCCCAATGACAGGCTATAGCAGCGAAACTTCAGGAGAGAATCCCATCTGTTCTACAGGTGGCATTCTGCTGAGCACCTGTCGTCCCTACAAGGCAAAGCCCACCAGGACACCGGAAGACACACACCTAAGTAAAGCACAAAAGCCCAAGGAGATGAGGAGAAAAGTGGAAGTGAGACACACCCCTGTGGGGACAGATACTGAATACCGGGTTTTGAACATTCACCTGACTGCATACCCCGTGGCCCTGTCAGACGGTTGTGCCCAGTATTTTCACAACCTCTGCAACCATCTCTCCATGAAAGTGGAGGAAAGCTGTGTGATGCCTACATGGTGTTGCGGCTGCAGGACCAAGACAGCAGCTGTGCCTGGACTCAGTTCTTAGCTCCTATGAGCGAGTGGTTGGGACCAGTGGTTTGAGTGTTACACGGGCAGAAATTCTCTTGGAAATAATCCGAAGCAACCTTCCTGCAGGAGTCCAATGACCAGTGAAGGAGCACACCGAAGAAGACTTCAAGGGAATGTTCGAGACAGCCAGCACAGGAAGAACGGTTAGCCATGTTCTACTGGCTCACGGCAGACCCTCTCACGCCAGCACGGGTGGTATTGTATGCCAATGGGAGAGTTTTGGGGTGGTCAGAGTTAAGCAGGAGACCCTGACCCTCAGATAGAAGTGTCCCACCTCACAGCCAGGACACCTGCTCTCCTCTGTGGGGCGCTTGCCAATTGTCACCATTTTTCTCTGACCCAACCTTAGGTACCCTCCTTCTAATGAAGATCTGCTGATGAAAAAGAGTCACAATATTTATTATTTAATAAATAATGTTGTTTCTTACAAATAATTCTAACCAATAAATTTGGAAGAGCTAGAGGCAATAGAAAACTATTATTAGAACTCACAGTTGCAGACAATATCTACCCATGGATACTGAAATTAGTGAGCAAAAATTTAAGTGAAAACAAGATATTTACATAGACTCAAAGTATTTCTTCCAAAATATGTAGTAGGCACAAAGGAAAACATAATGATTTTAATTTTATAACTATAGCAGATCCAATTTTAACCAGGGAGTTGATGTTAACACCCCAGTAACACAGAATGACATCCTGCACTCACTGGCGTAATACAGACAGAAGCCATGTCACCTCCATAGCATCCTTCCCAGCAATGTATAACCCAATGATGTAAATGAAGCAAATATTAGCAGATTCAAATTGACAGGCATTCAGTAAAATAGCTGGTCAATAATAATAGAAAGTTCCAAGATCATGAAAGAGGAGGAAAGACTAAGAGACTGTCATAGATCGGAAGATCATAAGGAGACATGTTGAACACATACAACTTAGGATGTGATATTGGAGATAAGACATTATTGGGGAAACTGGTGTAATCCAAATAAATCTATTATTTAGTTACTAGAACTGTATCAAAGTCATGTTCTTTGTTTTGACAATTGTATAATTATGTAAGATGTTAACATATGGGTAAGCTGGGGGGAGGGAGCTTACCAGACTTCTATGTACTGATATTGTAATTCTTCTGCAAATCTAAAATTATCTCAAAAACAGAGATGGGCTCACAGATGGAGAGCAGGATGACAGCTAGTGGAGGGCGGAGGGGAAGGTGAGGAGGTGGAGAGATGGAAAAGAAAAGAAGGACTCATGGACGTGGACAACAGTGTGGTGATTGCTGGAAGGAGGGAGGTATAAGGAGATGAAATGATAATGGAAAAATGCAATAAAGATGAAATCAAATAAATAACTAAAATTATCTCAAAATAAAAAGTTAAAATATTTAAATTGAAAGGGTTGGTATTTTAAATCTTATTTTTAAATAGAGTAAGTGCTACAAAAAATCCCTATAAGAATGTTGGGAGGCTTAGTACATTACTTTGGCATGAACTAGGCTTCTAAGGAATCCTTTAAAAATATTTTTAAAATTTCTTTTTCCAACCTCTGGGTTAAGGAGAATAAAAATAACAACAAAGTGATGAAAGAGTGATGACAATTTAAAAAATAGACATTGTTAGTAACATATTCAACTAACCACTCAACTGATGTTCAATATGCCTCATTTTGTATTCATAAAATACAGCAACATTTAAGACACATCACAATGGACCTATGAGGTGAGAGTGGAGGGGGAGAGGTTACTGAGAAGAACAGTTCATTTAAAGGGTTCATTTATTAATGGAAAAATAAAATAAAAGCTTCCCTGTGAATTATTTCTGGTTTCCTTCCGAGACATTTGAGCTGGGTGTAATTAATAGAATGGCAATTTCCTCATAGCCATGTAATGTAAGATACAAAATGGGTTTAGAGCCAAGCACTGTAGGTTTGCAACATATTTAACAAAGCTGCATGGGCATGCATTTTATTAGGGTGTTGCTCTGTTAAAATAGTATATTAGGATTTAACCAGATCACTATTAAATTACATCATGGGGTTAAAACAATTAAAAGAAAACTTTACAACTGTCCCGAATATGTGCCTAGAGCACAATTAACTAAATAAACTGAGGTAGGAGAGGTGAGGACAGACCATACAATGATAGAAAGAAGCCAAGTACTGGAGCAGAATGGGACATAGCAGCATTCTTAGCTTTTGGATGGATCAGAATCCGCTGAAGACTCTCATTGAGGATGCAGATCTAATCAACTTTCCCCACTTCCCACTCTTAACCAAACACATGTAGGTTTACAGCATCAAAATGTTGCAGACATTCAGAAAAATTGTATGTACATCCCAGGTCCCAAATGGGCATAAAAAATACCTGGTATAGAGAAAGTTAATATATTAGACCTGCACTTTGTAAAGTCATTCTCACTATTCATGAACATAAAAAAGCATGATGACATTTTGCATCGAATTTTAAGCTGTGACATATATAGTATTTTAAATGTTACTCTAATAATCTAAAGTTGTGAGTGAGCAAGATGGAAGCTTTATCTTCATAACTGTTCTCATTTCCAAGCTTGCACTTGGCCAGAGATTGACCGTCTCTGAAAGAATAGAACTGCTGTTTAGACAAAGACACATGTATTCTTTTGTTCTCCCATTAGGTCTTCTATTTAAGTCAATGGTATTTTTGTGTATTTGCAAAACCTGTTCATATTACATGACCACTCTGGGCCAGCACTTTGCCTCCAATTCTGAGAACAAGGATAACAGACATATTACAGACTTTGTACATGTCTCCACTTTACCTCCACATCATTAAAAGGGGAACATTCCTTCCACTGACCTCTAATACTACTGGAATATAAAACATTAATGCACAGGCCTATTTTGTGATTCTGTGTAATTAGTTATTATAGCAACCATGCCCAGTAAGAGTTGGTTACAGAAAATAAGATTTTTATATGCTAGGTATGTGCTCTGCAGCAATGTGGGACTGAAAGCCAGGGTTTTCGGTATAATGAAAGGAAACTTGTTGACATTTGGCTGAACAACATACACAGTTAAACAAGTCACACACTTGGCAAACACTCTGAGATCCAAATATAGCAGGCACTTCAATATAATTTGGTTTGTGACCAGATTTTCCTCAGATTAGGGATGTGGCAAGGGTCCTGTATTTTATTTTATGGCCCAAGGATGGCAGCTGATAAATGTGCAACTTTCTCCATAGAAGCCAAGGTGATTTTTGAAATATGAATATCACAAACAAATTAGGTTGGAAAAGCAAACATTTCTCTTCTCTTTTAGCAATAATAAAATCACCTGCTTGATGTCTACCCCTAATATGTCATAGCATCAGCATTTAAAATAAGGTGTATATTTCTTGTATTTTATAATATATAAGAAATTATGCCATATTTAACATATAAACAAATTGATTAAAAACCTATTACTTAGCATTGAAAAGCAAATAACAAAATCTATGAGAATAGTCTTTCTATAGTTAATTACATATCATAAATAAACTTATTCAGCTTTGAAAAGAGTATGTCTTCAATATTGTGCTTTATATGCAAGGGCAGAGCTTATGTTTTATAGGTAAAATAATCATAAATAGGAAGAAAAATAAACTTGATATTAAAAATCAATCATCTTTATACACATTGAAATATAAAGATATTGATAATGCATCAAGTTTCATTTTTAAATCCATAAAAGCTATATCTTAAGTATTTTTATGGTTTTATTTAGTTGAACAGCAAACATCTTTTTTGTCTCTTTATTTTTTACAAACAAAAAACCTTTCTACTTACTCCCCTGACTTAATATTTTGAGATTGAGGTCAGCCTAATGAATCTGTTTTCCTGACTTCTGAAAATGATTAACCAATGATGAATCATATGTCTTCCTACTTTCTCAACAGCAAGGATGGAGCTGGAGAGCGCAATGCTGAGTGAAATAAGCCAGCCGGTGAAAGACAAATACCATGGGATCTTACCTATAAGTGGAACCTAATCAACTAAACAAACAAGCAAGCAAAATATAACCAGAGACACTGAAATAAAGAACAGACTGACAGTAACTAGAGGGATGGGGAAATGGGGGTAATGGGAGAAAGAAGGGGAAGGGTCACCAAGGAACATGTATGAAGGACCCACGGACAAAGCCAAAGGGAGGAAGGATTGAGGGTGGGAGGTGGGGATGGGTGAGACGGGGGAGAGCAGTGGGCAGAAAATGAGACAACTGTATATGAACAATAAAAAATGAAAAATACAAACAAATAAAGTAAGCTGGCATTTTAGATTCACTAGTGACCTACCGCTATATTCGAATACATATTTTTCTGTAAAACATTAGATTGTAGCTTTGAACGTGCAGTTTGTTTTTTAAGAGGTAGGTGCAGCCAATAGGAAGTAGTTTGGGTGTGGTTAGAAGATGATCAAAAGGATTTTAGAGTCCTTTGTTAACAGGACAATCATGAGACTGCAACAATGGTTGAAGATGGAAAGTAGAATGCTCTTTAATGAATGTAAGTCACACTAATTATCAAATCTGAATCAGACAGAAGATGAATAGCATACTCATTCACATCTCCAGTGAAGAACTTCCTAATAAGAAGGGTTGAACAGAGATTGAGGACATAAAACTCTTCAAAGGGACAAAAGATACATTGTTCATTCTAACTGACAAATTGTCCTTTCAAACAATTTAAAATGTCGCACTCTGTTCTTTTTTTCCAAAGTGAAACCATATTTGTGTTAAGTGAAGTATAATTCATTTATTTACCTTTGGTTATCAGAGGACTTTCAAAACCTCGAAATCCATAAGGTTTGTCCTCGGGGAAAGGAGAGTTCTTGGCTTCTGGGTCATGCTTATTTACAAATGTAAGTTTGGTTTTGATAATTCTTCTTCTTCAGGGGTTTAATCTTCTGATCTAATTAAAAATTTCACACCTGTATCTAATTCAAGGCTTGTTCTTGCTCCTTCATTTGAGAATATGATTAATTACCAAGGGTTCCATTAATTTGTCCTTGAAATTGATGTTAGATGTTGAGAAGCAGTAGAATATCGATTTCCCCTCATTTTTGCTTTGCCTGTTTTACCTTAGAACAAGCTTCTCGAAGTGCATGTAGAAAGTTTTGTGTTATGCTTCTCGTTGTTTTTGACAGTGGAGGAACACTAAGGAGAGCCTAAAGCTGTGACAGAGTTGTCCTGAAATGAACTAGTTAGAAAGAAAAACAAACTGGCGGTCGATGACTGAGTGAAGTGATATTTTGAGGACAATGCTAGATGTTTTGACAGGGATCATTTTATCTAAATGTATCTGAAAGTGGGAGCCCTGAAAATGTCTCAGGACAAAAACCACCCAGGGCTGAGTTGATATCAACATGCAAACATTTCAGCTCATAAATTTGAACACCTGATGTAAGTGAGTGGGAACAAGTTGTTACACAATCACAATGTAAACATCAGCTACACTCCCGGCATTCAGTGACTACTCATTTCTTCCACTTAGATAGCTCTTTGCTGGACTCGCCACACTCCACAGGCCCCTCAAACAGATTTAGTAACCAAGATGGACAGATCTGAATGGGATCAAACTTCGGGAATTCAAATAATTCCCTTGATTCTGATTTTATCTTCGACCAACACGATAAAGAAATGAAACAAAATCTATTATTAAAGTGTCTGGCCTCTTGATTAAAATAATCTTATAACCCTTTAAAACCCTGTTAGTCGAACATATTACACTCAGAAATTACAAAAAACCAAAAGTTTATAGTGCAACCTCCATTGTGTGATCCCTAAACCTTTGGTTAGGATCATCAAAATGCCATCCTTTTCCATTCAATCCCTTGCCTCCTGGCTGGTCTTCTCTTCCCTCTTCACTTTCTTCTTTACTTTGGGAACGGCAAACGGGACTTCAACCTTGTGACCTCAGTTGCATTGAGGGGCATCGTGAGGCTCTATTTAGCTTGCTTATTTAATCATAGTGACCTAAAGTCCACATTTACTATAAAATAATATTTCGTTCTCTATGTGGAATAGCTATGCACACATGAAGAAAAGAAAATTCCTTCAGTGTAGTTCTGGTCATCCATTGCAAGTCTAGGAGACTTCAAACCTCTAATTTCACTTGGCTAAAGTAATGAGATATGAAAGAAAATATACACTCACTGAGATAGGCTTACTACTTGTATAAAATGTCCCCTGAATTCACTCATATTATGATTACTACGTAAAGGTGAGCATAGATGGCTTAATTCACCAAGTTTTGATCCAAAGTCCTAATGCAAAGTCCTTTAATGCAAACAGAAGACTCGAGATGGGAAACCAGACTAAATAAATGGCTTGCACGCTGACAGCTGGAAGGGGCGGGGCTTGGGGAGAAAGGACCCATGAACTTGGCAGACCACAGTGTGCTGGCTGCAGGAGGGCGGGCCGTGGGTGGAGGTGGAAGAAGGTAATGGGGGGGATAAATGGTAATGAAAAAATACAATAAAATACGTAAAAATAAAAAAGAAAAAAGAAAACTGGAATCTCACAAATACGTATTGTTCTATCTTATCTCCCATCCTGATGATGACTGTAAAATTGGATTCTGGTTTCATTATTTACAAATTGAGTCCAATATTATTTATTCACACCAAACAGATTAACATGTTAAAATATTTATGGACTGTGAAACTATTGGGAGTTTTCTAAAATTTTTCCAGATTTTGAAATTTCTGAACTCAATGGAATGTAAACAAGACTTGCCTTAATATTCTTCCCTCTGCTAACTCCTCTGTGCTTTGTCAAATCGTCTTTCTCTGTCTTTGGATGGTGAGGACTCAGGAGTTTCCTGGCTTTGGGTCATGCTTATTTACAGACACAGATTTTTCTTTAATAATTACTATTGTGCTTAGAGGACTTAACTTTCCAAACTAATCCAAAGTTTCAAAATTGTATCTAATTCAAGTTTTCATCTTTCTCCTTCTCCATATTTACAAATGTAGGTTTGTTTTTCATAATTCTTCTTCTTCTTCATGGGCTTAAACTTCTGATCTAATTAAAAATTTCACACCTGTATCTAATTCAAGGCTTGTTCTTGCTCCTTCATTTGAGAATATGATTAATTACCAAGGGTTCCATTAATTTGTCCTTGAAATCAATGTTAGATGTTGAGAAGCAGTAGAATATCAATTGCCCTTCATTTTTGCTTTGCCTATTTTACTTAGAACAAGCTTCTTGAAGTGCATGTAGAAGGTTTTATGTTATGCTTCTCATTGTAACTTCTTCTCCATAGCCTAATGAACTCAATGTTTAATGAGGTTTAAAACCCCGGGTCTTGTTTGTTTTGTTGTGTTGTCTACCTCTCCTCTTAACATCCTTCTAAATTGAGAGAAAAACAGAGCATTGAGAGGAAGAGGGTAAATTTATTTGCATTCAGGTTGGGTTATTTGCAGAATTCCTTTTATTGTCAAAATCTCCAAGTGGGGCCCGCATACGAATGCTCTTCTTCCAAGGGCTGTGTTAATGGATTCTTCAAAATTTCTCTTGTGAGGATGTACATACTATAATTCCCTAATATGACTCTCTGGTGGCTTCTTACAACCCACCTTTATTTCCTGGATTTCTTCCAGAATCTTCCTCCAGAGGGAGGCAGATGAGGCAACTAGTTCTTCTTGATGAAATCACGTTCAGTGATTCCACTTATATGACACGGCATCTTCTTGACCTGCAAGAAATACATGGATTCATGCCACAGTGCATTTGCTTTACATTTTGGAATTGGCCATGTACTGAACGAGTTGAAGGAATGACCCTTATTATCGTGCAAAAGGGTGGTGGTTGCTGTTTGCCGTGACTAACACTGGGAATGTAAGCAAGTTTCTGTTATCGCAAGAAGCTCCATAAAAATCTTCCACCTGCAGCCTAGAAAGAGCTAAAAACAAGCAGCTGTGCTGGTGCATAATCTAGACAGTCTCTTCTATGGGATGAAGGAAGACTGCTTTATAAGGGACTTAAGGAGAGCTAGTTATATTTAAGTAAGTTCTGAGTGTTAGTGTCTAGCTGTACATCCTTTAGAATATTGGTGTGGAACTCTAATATTTTCACTGCTTTTCAATTTCAGCTAAAACTTTGAGAAAAATGCTAAAGGCCACTCAAATCTACATTTATAAGTCAACATGAAAATTTTGGCAAAATCTAGTCTTGTTACATGTATTATATCTTACTTAAATCCACTCTTTGAGTTTAAAGCTAGCGTTTCAAATATTCTGCGACGAATTATGATGCTTGATTCATGGTTCAAGCCAGCGCTCTTCATCAGATTTTAAAAGTTTCTTTTCATTTCTACTTTGATTTTTTAAGTTATAGAATGGCGTGTTCTTTAAAGGCTTTTTTCTACATCTATTGAGATGTAGAAAACCCATCTGGGATGAATAGCATTTGCTCATCTCAAAAAATTTCACCAGTTTGTTGTGCTGTCAGTTGTAAATAAATAGAAAACAAAACTAATGACAACTAAAGCATGTTTTTGCTCACATAAAACTAGCTGAGAAATGGTAGTAGATGAATATGATTTATTTTTTAAACATATAATCAAGAATCCAGGCTTTTTGCATCTTTCACAGTGCCATTCTGCTATTTGCAATTTATTCAGCCTTATCCTCATGCTTTTACTTGGATAGATTTGATAGTATCTCATAGATCACAATTGTGTCAAGAGAAGGTATAAAAGGAAAGTTTAAAGGACACATTACTTACCAAGTAAATACAATTTTTATTAGAAAGCAAGAAGAGAGGAATGGATATTAGGCAGGCCTATGACTTGTCTACAAAACCACCCTTGAATTCCCAGGTCAAAATCAAATGGGCTTTGATTAATTTTTATGTTAACATAAAAATTAACATTTATATATTTTATGTTAACATTCATGTTAACGTTTTTATATTTTCTTTTACATGGATAATTTACACTTTGAAAATGTTTCTACATTTTTAGAGTCTGAAAAACTTCACATCTTTGTGCAATTGTTCTTCAAATGTTTGACAGAATCAACTTGAAATACACTATATCTCAAAGCATAAACACAATGCATCCACAGTTTTACGAGGTTTTTTAAAAATTTACTTGGTGCCCTACCAAGAAGGTTAAATTTATTTGACTCTCTATTCTGTTAATACGCTCCAGCATATTTGTTTATTTGCCTTTCACAAAAGTAGCTTTGTAGCATGGCCAGATGTGCTTCTAGATCCTCAACTACACAAAACATCTGGTTTCATTTTTTTTTTAAGAAAGGACAGAAAACTCCACATTCGTTTTCTCCCCAAAGCTAGAATAATACACTGACAACTAGTTCACAAGACCACTTACTCACACGCTTGTTCTTTACCGCTTCTTTATGTCAACTCTCGTGTAAATGCAGCTTCAGGGGAACCGCGCAGGGATTGTGCTAACCGAAGTGCTGAAGCTAAGGACAGCTTGTTAAAAATGGAGAAACAAAAAAGGACACCCGGTGATTTGTTTATCACGTGATTGTAGATGTGCTTCGTGTGTTGTAATTAATCAAGCGAAGGTACTCAAAACACACACGGAGGCCAAATGCTGCCCCATTGTTGTCATGCGCTCAAGCTGAACAATCCACCCTCACCTCTGGGGAATAAGGGCGACTCCTTTGCACCGAGTTCAAGCACCAAAACTTTTGTTTGCATGTTCTATCTTTAGGAAAGTATATATGTCTTCTCTTACAGGATATAAAGACTGAGGTACATGCACTAAGTAGTTTTTAAGCAAATAATGATTGGGAGGAAAAACTAAAGAGGATTACTGCTTCTGTTGGTGGTAGGTACCATTACATACATGATTGCAAAGTAACTACACGTGACAAGAGGACTCCACTCTCTTGCCTTGTGACTTGCTAGTTTGCAGACAATGTATTCTCAGACTGCATTGTTGACTTTCCCATCTCCTATGTGACATAGTTGTCATGGTGGATAGTTCCACCTTTCTTTAAAGGCATGGTGAATCTTCGCTTTTGGTCACTGATTTCCTTGGGACTAAATTTTTTATTTTTCTATAGGTAGACAGCTGAAATCATATAAACTTTAAAGCCAAATAAAGTGTTACAGCTGTTTGGAAGCGTCTTCCCAACTTTCTCTCCATGCTTGTGCTCCTACTGGGCATATGGCAAACCAAGGATTGAATTGCTCTTCTGTGCACGTCACCCTACCTTTAGCGTCACTCTCCTCCTCTGAATGATGTAGTAGATGTTTTTTAATGTGTCTGCCTGCTACCAACCTGCCATCTCTGACCCCCTGTGTCAAGTCAAATGGACTCTCTGTCTTGACATTCGATCTAATTTACACAAAAATTCTCATTAATTGTTCTTTAGCGCTAAATTTGCAGTCTTTACTGGAAGACTGATGAATGGATGGAAGGGCTGACAATACAGACTTTGGTGTTGAAGCTGTAGGTGACCTCTGCAGCATCTGGGTGTGTAGGGAGGTCTTCAGAACCACGGTCCACCAGAACCACTCCTGATGTTCCCGTTGTGCATTTCGGGGTCTCAGATTCTTCGAACCTGGTCTCTGGCCTCAGCATGAGAGAGCTGAGGTAGGTAATTAGTACTTTCTGGAATTCTACAGCTCTGTTTGCAGGTGCTTGATCCTCAGTATGTGTTCTCCCACTTCTGGAGATGGGCCTCTCTGCACGTGACCAAAGATGCTCTCAGGATGTCACGCTTTGCGTTGAAGGGGTGAACTCCCCTCTGCTCCTCATTGTTCCTCTGCAGGGTGTCAATGCAACGTACTCTCTGTACCTTTGAAATGCCTGAGTCATTGCATCAGCCAGGGGTGTGCTGTCCCTGGGCTCACCTTCCCAAGGTACCGTTTCAGCAAATTTTATGGAAATGTGTCAATCGTCTCTTATGGACTTCCTTTACTCCTACATGTGACATAAAATTGAGTCATTTCCAGATGGAAATGGAGTGATTTCACTGCAAAATGTGGTATCTTACTACCTGTAAAGTAGGACATTACCTGTAAAGTACCTGTGTGATCACCTTCGCTCTCAACAGTGTGAATAAAGGTCTTCCAGGAAGCAGATCCCGAGATGGTATTAGAAGAACAAGAGATTTACTAGGAATATATCTGTTAAGAGTACAAGAGAGAGAGAACAAGAGTAAGTAGGGAGAAATTGTAGATCACCATGCAGGCCAAAGACTAATGGCAAAAAAAAAAAAAAAAAAAAATAGAAGGTGGGATAGTGAGAACCTCAGGATTAGGCAGAGCTATGAGAAAGTGGGCTGCTGGGAAACCCCAGAGCAAATATTGAGTGTTCAAGGAACCCACAGTGGAAGAGGAATGGCCATATTCTAGTATCCCATTGTGCTCAGTCATTGGCTGGGGTGTGGCTTCATTGTGAAGGCTGTCAATTAACTACACTCCTCACAGTGTAGTTTTCTCTTGAAGATCTGAGTAATGTACTTCCATGTCTGCCACACCTCCTTACACAACAACCAGAAAACCAATGCCTGTGAAGTGACCAGTTCAAACACTGGGACTCTGCCAGCACCTTAGGTCTCTTGCATCCCCTCCTAAGCACTCCCCTTACTATCTTGACTTCCAACCCTATGCATTTTTTATTAGTTGTTATGGGACATTATCTGTATGGCATCATAACCTGAGCACTCTTCTGTGTTGACTGATTTCATTCAACATGATGTTTGTGAGACTTAATATGTTGCTATGAGCTGATATCATGAATGAAGTTGCTATGAAAAATTATGTCAATGGCTCAGTGCACATCTGCTTGCATTTCTGTTGAGGTTATTCAGTGGAATTGTTGTGCTCTAAAGAGTGGCTATCTTCAACTCTAGCAGATAATGTTAAAATATTTTTCAAAGTGGCTGTGCCAATTAGACTTCCTTGGCAGTCTATACGAGAAGAGTTGTTCCATATTTTAAACCATTCCATGAATGTATAGTGGTATTTTTTGTGGTTTCAATTATATTTTTACAGTTGGACATTTTTATGCATGCAAATCTCTCAGATTTTTCTCTTTGGTTAATTCAACACTTTCAGACATTTTTTAAAGACAGCACTTTATCTAAAGGTCAAATAAATATTTATCAATATTTTCTTTCCATTCAAATAACTACTACTATTTTGTCTTGATTTCTTCATTCTTTCTACAGTCTGCAATAGAAGAAAACTCTAAAATTTTCTTCTGAATAACTGATGAATTTTATACCACTTATTAAAATATAATTTATTCCCCTTCAAATTGTGTTTGTTCCAATATTTTGTTAAGTTCTTATGTAGGTTTTATAAGACTTTTAGACTATTTCTTCTTTTTCAACACATCTATAAATTCGATACCACATTATTTTATTATTGGAATTTTTATATATTCCTTAATATTTAATATTGTCATTCAAGTAATTTTTATGATACAGCCATAATGTGACAATTGAAACTGTTTTATTCCCACATAAAAATAATTACAAGCTCCTTCACTTTCCAATTACTTTACCTAAAGTTTATTTTGAAAAAGTATGGATTTCATTTTGAATTGCATTAAATTGAATTACTATTTTGGAAAGTAGTAATCCATCCAATTCAAGAACATAGCAATTTTCTCAATGTCCTCAAGTCTGTCTGTTTTTCTTTCTTTGTATCTTTTCTTTAATCCTTAGGTTATAATTATTGGTGCTTTTTTTTTTTTTTGCTTTCAATACTTGCACTGGGTTTTTCTTATTGGGTCATCTAAATAATTTTGTTGAGTTATTTTGTTTATAACTATCAGTGGATTTCTATTGTCTGCTGGCATTTGATATTATTTATTGGTAAATGTTTAACATGGGCAAACTAAGTAGGCCACACAATTCAGTTCTTCAGTACTATAGACATAATCTAGATAGTTCCTTCAAGGGAAAAATATCAGTACAATAAGTTCTGATGATGGTCAAAATCTACCTAGCAGTTTTGTGCACTAGACACTGCACTAACTGCTCTACATCTGTTAACTCATTTATTTTTCATAGGCCTGAAACTTGTTGTTACTGGCCCCATTTTACATGAGAGAAAAATAAGGTACAGAAAAGTTGAGGAAATTTGCATGGTTCATACCGCTGGTAAGTGGTAAGAGCCCATTTTAAAGCTGAGTTGACCAGTGTGGTTTTGTGTTTCTCATCAGTACACTGAACAGTCTTTCTGTGCTTAAAAAACATGTACAGGATGCACAGATGTTATAACCCCAACTCAACAGAAAAGGACAATGTAAGCATGACAGAAAGCATGTCCTGGATACTATAGGTTTCACTAGAAGAAAAGATAATGGCTAGCCAAATGATAAATAGTAAGAATTAAACATTCTTGGATTGGAAAAACTCAAGATGCTAGCAAAAAAAAAAAAAAAAAAAAAAAAAGACCAGACTGATGTTCATTCACTCTTACTGATGTCAGTTTTGAGACAAGATTGATGGAATAATGGATAGCTCATAGGTAAATTATTTAGGAAAAACACATAGATATGTATATAATTTCTATAACAGGAGTAGCTAAATGTATAAAACAACAACAGTTTCCCACATGAAAATAGTCCTGTAAAATTAGGAAATTTAATTTAATTTTTACTAGAATAGTGACTTTCACATCTTTCAGAAAGAGTCCACTATGAAGAATGCATTTTACATCCTCACAGTGCACATACAAACACCAGGTGCCACTCTCACCTGTATGTGCTAAGTGTTCTATTTCAATTCTATTTTACTTTTTATGTCCCTCACACTCTATTCTGTTGAACTAATGGGTAGGTAGTGGGTTTAACTGGCAGTGCAATAAGCTCCAGGGGGAAGAGTCAGAAAATAGATAAAAACAGGGCGCAGGAAAAACTATTAAGCAGTCTTGAAATTAACAGCATAGAAGATGAATGGAAATCTTTGTATTTGTTGAAAATCTCATAAGAAGTTGTGGGTGGAGCTGAGCTATCCACTGAAGAAAGAAAGTCAGCAATAAAGGATGACAGATAGACACATGGATTGTAATAGTATGTCCAAACCAATCTGGCAGGGAATGGCAAAGATAAGATGGTAGGCAATGACTTTAGAATCTGGTTCTCAACATTGTTAGGCTTTAAGACATTTCGGGGACAGCACGTTGCCCTTCCATCAGTCCCAGGGTTTTACTAAACCAATAGTTCTCAAGAGTGAGATGCATGAGAACTTGGGGGCTGGATGAATCTAATTTTAAGGAAAATACTCATATCACTTTAAAGGGTCTTATAGATTCTCTAAAATAAGTATATCTTCTGAGAATAAATACGCACCTTATCTCTGCTATAAATGCATCTAGCAGAAGCTGAGATTGAGGGAGGATAAGGAACAAAGCACAGAGGCAGAGTTTTAATAAGCAAAGAGGGGTTTTGGATTTTTTAAATCTTTTAAGTAAAGACATTTTCTAAGGCATTATAAAATACACGATGTTTGTTTTTTCTGATAAAAATATACTGCAAATAATCTGTGATATTGTGTGTTGTGTTAGCTAGATTTATTCTGTAAGGACTGAGTGAATAGGTTTACCTCATTCCAAGGGAATGGAGGTACCATACAGATTTTAATTCTATGTCAGCCTCTGTGTTTTCTCTATAGTTAATGATTAAATGGCAATCTTCTGGAAAAAGCACCACCCCATGAAAGTGGACACAGGATACTGGCCTCATCCCCTACAAACAGAAAGCAATGACCCGATCTTCTCACGTGTTACAAAAAATCTGTGATTGTTGTTGTTTACAAAATACGTTGGTATTTCACCTAAACTATTCTGAAATTACCCTTCTGTAAATAAACTATACATATTTAAGTAGAACAACAGCAACCAAGATACTGATTTTTGATCAAGTTCTAAAATTCTTCAGAATATAGAAAAAATAAATGTGTATTTAGTGGAATCAAACTTTTGCTGTATAGAAGGCAGTGGGAAGTTGTGAATTGTTTAAAAGATTATGTATAAATCTCTAAGAAAATTTATGACTGTTTGCATCTTAGTTTATCAGATTTAGTTATAGCAAACTCAAGATAGCAACGTTTTGGACACAGTTTTGTTTTTGTAAAAACAGGTTCCAAAGGACGGATGAGTCCTTTGGAGCTGGGATATCTTCACATACCATAAGACGATTAAATATCTTCATATACCAACCTTAACTTTTTCAAGGTCAGAAACATCTTTGAACCAATGACTTTCTGACAATTGACCCAGAAAAATCTCTCCATGCAGTTTTGAGAAAGCCTTACAGTATTCGGCCAGCGAAAGAGTTTTAGGAAGAGATGAGCCGAGTTGTGACATTAAGGTAAAAACTAGAGGAAGTAAGAGTTAACATCCCCCGGAGTGCTGAAGATAAATACTTATAAAATGCTCTTGAACGTTTACAACAGACTACGTATTTAGTCTCACATTCAAAATTGTAAGGGTGATTTGTTTTTCCTATAAATATGGTTCCTGACGGGTGCACTGAGAGAGGGAAACCAAGTTAACAAACATGATGGGGCGTAACCACGGTAACCATGCCCCTTCTCTCGCAAGTCTCCGGCACTCCTGGAGTCAGTTCAGGCGGGAGCAATGATTAACCTCGGCTGCAAGAGGATGACCGCTCCCTCCCTCTCCTCCCAAACCTTTGTCTGTTGAGAACTGTCTATGCTCGAAGCAAAGAAGACCACCCCATGGTTCCGAACCATGTCTTTATTAAACGGTGTGTTTGTGCTCTGTTCCCACTCAGCCTCCCACGACGTGAGAGGAGGGGAGAGTCTGACCGCCGGGGTTCTGCACTGCTTTTACACAATTCCTGTCTGTTAACAAAACAGGGACTCCTATGAGCCTCGCAAGTTCAGTGCGTGTGCCCAGCCCTTCCAGCACCTGTGGCACGTGAGGTCCTAAACCCCCACAGCCACAAGGAGACGCGGTCCACCGGGAGCCCTTCTGTGGACACCATATTTTATCTTCCCAGAACCGCTCTGAGGCAGGCATTGTATTGTTTCCATTGTGCAGGAACCTGAGGCACAGGCAGATGAAGAAATTTAGTCGCCTGTAAATCTGGTGAGAGGCCGAGCCAGTTTGGGACCCAGATTCTGTCTTGTTTCAGTTCACCAGGCTGAGCGCTTCTGTGCCTTTTCCCAAACTCTTCTATCTCCCACTGACAAAATTTTGGCCGCCTTTCTGATTTTCACAAACAGAGGTGTTCTCGCCCTTCTTTTGGCTCCCCTGAAGTTTTCTCTCATCTCATTCTAGCAGATGTTAGGATCCTGTTTGCCTCAGCTGTGCCCAGGAAGATTTAAACTACAACTACTGTAGTCTGGAAATCAGTGTGACTTCCACTTCTGGTTTCTAGAGGGCTCTGGAGTTTTGAAGCCTCGAGGCCTCCAAAACCAGCATCTGAAAGTAGGAAGGAAATGAGCCCTTGAAGCTTTCTTACTTTTTATCATTCAGATCTCCCAAGAAGTTTTATGGGTTAGCATTCATTAGTTCAAGTTTTTATTTTACATGTATTTCCTTAGTTCTTGCTCTGTGCTAAGCATGGCTATAAGCAGCAGGGATCTAGTTCTGAACAAAACAGAATAAAACTCTGTTTGTCTGAGGCTTGTGTCTTAGGAAAGACGGACACTAAAGAACAACAAAAGCCATGTGTATGTCAGGTTGTGATCAGTGACAAGGAAAATCTCGGAAGTGCAGAGCAGAGGAGTGGAAAACTACTTCAGCTAAGAGGATCAAACACAATCTCATTGTAAAGTTAGAGTGAGCTTGGGTACAAACAAAGCAAGGGATGCAACGTGTGCTGGGAAACCAAGCAGCAGGGCTGTGTGGCTATCTCCGGGGACCCCAGTGTTTGCTCTTCGGGCCTTCAATGGATTGGACAAGGCCCACATACATTCTGTAGGGCAATTTGATTTGCTCAGAGGCTCCTGATGTAAAGTGAACTACAACTACAACATTATCTTCACAGAAACATCTACACTAGCATCTTATCAAAAAACTGGACTGCTTGGCTTAGCAAAATTGACACATAAAATTAACCATCACCATAGGAAATAGTTTCCTCAAGAGAAATGCTCTCAAGTTTTTAACTTGAAATCAGGACTCCTAATAGTGCTTCTCATGCACCAAACCCTGTTTTAAACCTTATCAACGTTGTTTCATTTAATCCTCATACAGTCCTATGAGGTAAGGACTACTTTCCCCCCAGTTTAAGGATTGAGGGTTTAAAACTTGTTGGAGATGAAACAGCCAGTAAAAGAAAGAGCTGGGATTTAATCTCACCTTCTGGGTGATCAAGCCTGAATCTGTTCTGCCTTTGAACAACAGAAAGAAAAATTAGAAGAGTTCTCTACCTTCTCATAAAAGGTAGAGACACACACACACACGCACACACACACACGCACACACACATACTTTGTACATATAGCATTTGAGTTTGTATCTGAGACTGATCCTCAGGGAAATCTATATCTCAGGGATTTTTCTAGGTGGTCAAGAAGAACCAAATGGTTAATCTAACTCATTCTATTTCATCTTTAAGATTTTTAAGCGATATCAAAATTTAAAAGTTCAAAGACATCCTTAAAACGGAGTGAAAAAATAAAACCAAAATGCCAGTGACTGAGGAGTAACAGAGGGCTGAAGCAGCATCGGTCTCCTTGATTAACTTTGGTTGCCCAAATATGATGTATACACTCTTGCTAAAAATAAAGTACAGTTTTCATCGTTTGTCAGTTTGAGTCCATGTGCTCATTGTGTGTAGGGTGCAGATAGAGAAATACTGTGTGTGTTCCTTCTTTAGGGGATGACTGACATTGTCAGTAATTCAATCTGCCCCACAAAGAAAGGAAAAACATTAGATGTCTCTATATTCAGCTCCATATAAAGTTCACCAAATACAATAATTTGTTGCTTTTCTTCTTTTATATCTGTTCTGTGTCTGATGTATTCTCCATGTCTTGGACCTGAATACTCTAAATCTAAATTTTTAAAACAATGTCCATTTATTTTCTAGAGAAACATTGCAACTCACAGCTAAGACAGTCTAGAGCTATGTTTCCTTTGTTTTGGCTTACAGAACATATTATTTTCTTTACTCCTGTAGTATAATTGTTTGACCCCCGAGTTTACAGCATGAGAGATACTGGCAGGGAGCACGCACAAGGACGGGGCCTGGAAGAGCAATCTTTTTCTTCTCAGTTGGAAACACTTCATCAGGCCAGATACAGATTGAGCTGAGTGTGCTACCCAAGACCGAGATTATGTTTTCTTTGAATCAGGCTCATCGAGTGGTTAGATTCTGACCATAGTAGGGCTTCTTGTATCCCTGGCTGGCCCTGGGCAGACACCGCAGATCTACAGTGTGTTGACATGAACCTGACAGACGTATTTGTTCGTCGTGTTCAGTGATAAAGACGGTGTAAGAAAGCAACTGCTTCCCGGTACTTACAAAATAGCAACACTTGGCATCAAGTTGTTCCATTCATTTTCTTGTACCTGCATTTTTGGTGGGAGATGAAAATTAGACAAATATATTAAAGATAATTTTAGATAATTAAAGATAATTAAAGATATGTATTTAAAGATAATTTTAAATACATAAAATATAATTATTAAAGATAATTTTTTAAAAAATTTAAAACATGGTGAAGTTCCTAAGATTTCAGAATGAATCCCAGTAATTACACAGTAAATAATTAAAAGCCACGCTTTCTTTTAGTGAAAAGAATGGTGGACTGATCATTTAATATTAGTATTTAATAAAGCAAGTGATATATAGACTGACCCTAAAGTTCCTTCTAGGTGTATAACTTCATAATATCATATTTATTATTCTGTTACTACTGAGTCAATGTTTTTAATTGAGTCATAGTTTGTTTTTGCCATTATTTTTTCTGCAGAATTTGCATGTGCACTTTGTTCAAATATATCTAAACAACACGTAGAATATTTTTTGGCCTTTTCAAAAACATTCTGATGATTTGTTATAAAGTACCAACTATGACTTAATCACTTCCAATTATGTGACTGATACTAGAAACTAAACAATCACTATAGTGGAATGAGGAGCAGAACAAATGTCTCTGGAAGGATTCAGGACTCATCCACATTCATCTTTTGCTTGAGTTATTTCCTCTTAGAAGGCCCCCTTACCCCGTTATCTTTTCTTTCTATCTTGCCACATGCTCTCTCCATACAGCCTGAGTGATCTTTTTAAGGGGAAAATATGATCACATGACAATTCTTGCAAAACCCGTTTCTGGCTCTTCTTGACCTTCAGGACAAAAGTAAACATTCTTTATAAAACACTAAATATATGTTCAGATTCCCACCCAAGTCTCTAGCCTTAAATTAGCATATTCTTTGCCTTTCTCTCTGGATTTGCAGTACACTAGCCTTCTGTACTTCACATTCATTCACAGTTAGTTAATATTAAACCTTCACATTTTGGATCAAATATCACTTACCCAAGAAATAGGTCCCTGACCCATCGGAACATTTTAGGGTTCTCAATTTTGTGTCCTTGCTTTTTACCTTCATGTTACTAACCACAGCTGTAATTTCTTTTACAAAGTTATTATTGGTCAAGATCTAGTTGTTCCAAAGAACTGTAGCTCCGTGAGGGAAGGGGCTCACTCTGATCTTTGCTAAGTCCTTTATCCTGAGCACCAAGCACAGTGATCGCCGTATAAAACATATACCAACAAACAGAATGCACATTCACGAAGAACCTGAAGCTCTGGGATTCCAGGCAACCCACCCAAGGTTATATATAACTGAGAAGTGGTGGAGCCAGGTATTATATTCGGGACTACCTACCTCATTCCCAAGCCAATTAATATGTGATTCCACCTTGGACATGAATTGACCATCCTGGGATTATTTTATAATGCTTTGGTATAGACACCGTGGTTTTCATTGGTGCTCATTCATTTAAAGTTCAATGCTAAAGTAGTCAGTTGTCCAAAGTAGTCAATTGGGAAATTGCCAAGTTAAGGATGGTCAATTGCTATTACGTCAAAAATCCCACATCTGTGAAGTTTCAGCTATCAGATCCACTTAAATACTTCATGTTTTACAGTAGGTAGAACATTTTTAAAACAATAATTTTTATTGATGGTTTAAAAAAGTATTCAAGCTATGTGTTTTGGCTAAAAATACAAAGTCTGGCACACATAACACCCTTTTATTACAAAATCATAAGTATGTAATTCTGTACCCTAACAATATCATTCTCAAGCATACCATATGATATTTTAGATGAAATGTTCAAATTAAAACTATAAATTATTGCGCCCGTTTTATTGCCCTGCCAGCCACACTCAAGCAGGTGCTACTCCTGCTGGACCCTGTGTTTTAAAGGCACACTCTGCTCTTGTATGAACAGGGTATCTAAATCAAGTAAGGAGTGTAGCTGCAACATTAGTGTGTATCTCCAAGTTCTTGTGCCCAAATCACTGACTTAGGATGGTTCCTGGATGCCTGGTTCAGAAAATAAGGGTCATAGAATATTGCCTCTTTGGAACCTTTAGTGTAGGAATGTGGCTGGAGCTCACAGAAGGACTAAGAATCTACTAAGAATCTCCACAGAACTCACAGACAGGTCTTCCAAACTACTCTGTGTATTAGTCTTCACAGGAGGCAGAGTGAAATCTTAAAGGTGCTTCTCTTAATAACCTTGTAGCAAGATTGTGGCAATCTCTCTCTCTAATCTCAAAAGTCTTTGGGGACTGCCCATTATCTTCCAAATAAACTATAGAAGATGTGTATAAACAGGTGATTCACTGATAACTTACTGTGCCAGGAGCCCTGGGCTTTTTAGGTTAATGGGACCATCAACTAACATAGGAGAGCTTTGAGGCCAGTTGAATTTGAAGTCTATTTTGGAAATCTATGTAAGAGCATCTTTTGAGTGAGGCATATGCATAGAGAACTAAGGAGAGATCTCTGTGTTGGAGATTTGTGAAGCCGTAGTAAATGAGAGGGCATAGAAGCCACTGGGATCTCCAGGGTAACTGTTACTCGTAAGAAAAGATAGTGTCCAGCAGCCAGGGATTACCAGTAAGATGGCTGTTTCCCCAAAGTTCAAGGTCATGTTCCATGTTCTTAGTGGAAGCACTTCAAAAAACTTTGGCATTTTAGAAGTGCTCAGTACATGTTGTGAATGAATAAATAAATGAGCAAATTTGGCAACAATTGAGAGAGAAAAAATTCGTCTTAAATATTAACCATAAGAGACGGCTGGAAAGGTTGTCTTGTGGAACAGCAAGCAGGGTCCCACTGCCTGCCTCCACCCTCCAGGCAAAATTCTGGAGGCAAGGATTTTGTGATAAAGGAAAGGAGTCTTTATTCAAAAGCCACACAGTTTTGCAGAATGGCTTCCCACATGAGTTAGTCACTTAAGCCTACCAATCAAGGAGAAACCCTTTAACTCTTTAGTTACAGCTTAAATCATTTCAACCTATCAACTAAGGTCAAACTGTTTAACACTCGAGTTCCCCTATCATTCCCCTATTAGTTTTTAATGATCTTATTCATGTAGGATTAGTTTACAAACTGAAACAACATAAGATACAAAGGCTACACAATTTTTGGAAGAATGGCAGGCTTCTGCCTCAGAGCCCACCCCCTAAAACACCCAAAGAACAACCCTGCCGCCCTCTGCCAGGCCAGCCTGATCCTAGGCTGCACTCAAAGTTTCTTCCCCCATCCAAAATCCATCCAAAGTACCCTCCTTTGGGAAACACAGGCAACTGCAGCACAATCATCCAGGCATCCTTAAGAAAGGGAGCCACAGAGCTGGTCTCTGCCCTTTTTATTTTAAATCGTCTGGCCCATAATTCATGTGCTCTGGAGGCTTCTTAGCTTCTCAGTCCATCCCATTCTAGACTGTTTACCATCATCTCTGGCAACCTCCCTCTCCTGCCCCCCTCTCCTCCTCTCCAGTGATCTGATCACTTCTCTATCAGATGTACAGATAGGGATTCATTTTAATTATAGATATTATACTGCTCTGGTTATTTAAAAAAGTGAATTCTTTTCCAAACCTGTCCATTTATCTTTAATATTTTAGTTGCCTTGTTAAATGAAATATTGTATTTCCTGGTTAAAGTATATTTAAAAATAGCTGTTATATTTTAAATGGATTAATGTTTATCCTCTCAACATGCCCTAAGGCGGAGTTCATGTGAGAAAACACATTTTAGTTCAGAAACCTAAAAAAAAGTATGCATAAATTATTTCAACAATAAAATGTCATTAACTTAAATTGCCATGTATTATTTATTTTTTAATGCATTTTAATGTATTTTTTCATTAGCATTTATTCCCCCCATACCTTCTTTCATCTCCACCTCCCCACCCCTAGCAATCACCACACTGTTGTTTGTGCCCATGGGTCCTTTCTCTCTCTTTTTCTTTTTTTGCTCTGTGTACATTTCTTCCTAGCTAGTTCGAAGCAGCTTGATGTTCAAAAGGAATGGATATTCTGATGTCTGATCTAAAACAAAACTTAATCTTTTGAAAAACACTGAATAATTTTGATTTGTAAAGTGCTGATTAATGGCCCTATTGATCTACTGCTGTGTAACAAATCACCCCATATGTGGTATCAAATTTAAATAACTATTATGTTTATGGATTAAATGGGTCAAGAACTCACACAAGGCAGACCAAATGTGAGTTTCTCTGCTCTGTGTAATGATTAGGACCTTTACTTGAAAGACTCAGATACCTGGGTGTGGCTCAGACAGCTGGAGGTTCATTCACATGCTAACTGGGCTGCTGTGGAGACCGGCCTCTCTAGCATCAAATGTGGTTTTCCCCGGTGGTGGGCTTCTTCGCAGCTTGACAGCCTTGGGGTATTTGGGTCCCTTACATAATGACCCCAGGATCAAAGGGCAAGGGGGCCAGTAAATCAGACAGAACTGAGCTTCGCAACCCAGCCTTGGAAGTCACATAGTGTCACTTCAGCCATACTTTATTGGTTGAAACATTACAACCCTGATGAGTGAGGGGACATAGGTCCACCCGAGACAGGAAGAGAGTCAAAAACTTCCAACCCAGCTGTAACGCAGGCACCTCCTTTCTATTCCATTCTTCCAGAATGTATTCTTGTGCTGATTGGCCACCGGGGGCTGAAATGATATTTTTCATGCTGTTCTCTGTTTGTGCTGCCTACGCATGAGCTATTTTGGTGTTGAAGTTGAAAATTTTCAATTTTCATTTGAACATGAACTCTATTTGCACAGCAAAAATAAATAACCAGGTTAATTAATTTCCATCAGTTCAACTGGTAAGTAAGGAGGTGTTTTGGGAGCTGTCATCAAACATACAATTACCATAGTATAGGTGTTACTCATTTGGAATCAGATGCAAATCTGCTCTCCCTAATTTGGCAGTTTCAATAGCAGCTCTGCATAATTTGGAAGTTATTTTACATTCTTTTTCTTCAACTTCCTCTCCTCTACATTGGAGGCCAAATTAAGACTGAGCACAAGGTTGCTATGAGGATCAAGTGAGAGCATGAATGAAAGCACCTAGCATAGGGCCTCACACTTGAGAACACAATAAATAGGGGCACTTCCTGGGCTCAAACAACACGATCCCCTTGGCAAAAGGAATGCTATTAATTAACACAGATAAGGACCTGAGTTCAGCCAACTGTTCACATTCTTTCTCCATATTTGAAGGACATTCATGCAGGAAAGAGTCCACTGAAAAATCAGTTCTCTCATCCTAAAAGCCAATTAGATTTTTACTTGAAACAAAACAGATTTCAGTATCACTGAGACCAAAGTTGACCCATAAAATGCCTCAGCTTTTGGCTCTACTTAATGTGCAATTGTTTAATATTCACTTTTTATTTGCTTCTGCAATTGAGTCTTGCTAGGCCAACAGGCTCTTAATTTACATCTGGGCTATGCCCATTCAGGGGAAAGCATCTTCTTTATATTCCTTAGAATACTGTAAAGTCTCACTCCAAATATGCACTTGGTTGAAGTTTACAGGATGGATTTAGCAAGTGTAAACCAGCCAGGTTGAGACTGTACATGCCTTCTGGGCACAGGTGGGAAGGTCTCCACCAACAGGCTGGCATGACTTGCCACAGGGAGCTGTCTTATGGAACCTGAATTTTTGAAATAGTGAATCACACCTCTAATCTCAAAGTGCCTTACACTATACTTTGGCATCATTAAGGTCTTTAATACCATCTGGAAAGGAAGGAGCAAAAGGTTTCCTAGTAGGTGGCTTATAAAACTCTTAAGATATTTAGTGACCACATGTAATGTTTAAACTATTTAAGGCACTTTTAAAGGAGCTATTTGAAGCACTCCAAATGATTACTTCTCCTAAATCAGCACTTGCATGATCTGGGTTTTAACAAGCAAGACTGGTTTTGATTTATGAAGTGCAAAAAAGGCACCTGAAAAAAATATCTACTTGAATTTTGCTTCCTTTTAAAAAGACCTGAAAGGCGGTTTTGTAAAAAATAAAAATAAAAATAAAATTTAAAAAAACATAAATTCTCTTGGGGTAATATTTCACATGCCAAGTAGAACCCGGAGCTCATTTTATAGCTGTTTTATGAGTCTCTAAAATGGTGATTTATAACGGAAAAAATGACACAATTTTAATTATAACTTGATGTACCGGATATTATAATGAGTAAAGACAATTTCTCAAATACATATAGTGTCAAACTTTTGCAAAAAGGCTGCGAGAATGCTCATTATGACCATAATTCTCAGTTACGCCAAGATGCCTACCTACCAAGCTTCTTTTCATAACAACCATTATCATTTCTTTACATCCATGATAAAAATACTGCAGCAAAATGTTTGTGGAGAAATGAGACTCCTAGTCTAACAACCAAATAAGGGGAAATATCATTAGATAGTACGAAATGCAACATTCACCAATTACTTGATGACAATTGTCTTATAAATTTAGTTTATAATTATGTAATAGACCACCACACCCATCTACCAGAAGTTGGCGCAGGAGGCATAAATGCTCTGAGAAGTGATAATTTCCGAGGCCCCAACAAGTTACTGGAGAGGAGAGAAGCACCGAGGAAGGGCCCCTGGGATTTACAGGAGATGAGGGACCCTCTGGTCAGCCTACATCCACAGGACCAGTAACAGAGGGGATGCTGGGAAACCACCTTCTGTTGCATGCTCAGTGCCTACAGAATACATGTGTGTGTGTGTGTGTGCGTGTCTGTGCACATGATCGAAACTGGATTCTGCAGCACATATGTGTTTTAGTAAGTAAAAAAATGATTAGTACCTAGAAATAAATAAGAAATTAAAAACAACTAATAAGTCAAAAGAAATCTTAGTAAATAGAAAAATAATTGTTAGCATGAATGTCAGTGAAAAGAGACTTTAATCGTACAGTGCAACTTGTCATGAACTATAAATAATTGGTTAATGTAAGAACAATACACAACTTAAAATGTGCCTTTTTTTTTTACTTTAAAGAATACTATATCTTCCTCCCTTCAATTCTTAAAACAGAAATAATTTCATGGAGCACTTTGGTGTGAAGATGGTTTCATTCCATCGAAAAATCACTGAGCAGCAACAATACACGTTAAGTGTTAGGACTGTCCCTTGGTGGGTCACCCTGAAATCTAAAATGAAATCACAGTGCCTTGGATAGTAATCCAATACAAACATATCACAAAACAGATGAATGTTCTATGCATAAAACTCCGACAATCAGAAGCTTACTTGGGAAAAATGGTAAAAATCTCACAGCTAATTTCCTCCTCAATGTAGAAAGATGCAATAATGGACAATTCTAAGTGTCACTCAGTGCCTCAGGCCATTTTGCAGACCATATCCTAGCTTCCTACCCACATCAGTTAAATGCAGCTCCAAGCAAAGATGGGTTTCATAATGCAAATATATAAATATCTATATATATTATATACATATATATATATTTACACATATGTAAATATTTGTATCATGAATCTTATTGTTAAGCCACTAGAAAAACAACGGTCATATTATGGGTACTTTGGATAAAAACTGGTCTGCAATAGGGATGCCCTCTAATTTAGTCATGTCTAGAGAAATGTGGGCAAATTAAAGTTTTTTGGAACAGTCTGTAATTCTCAGAATCGATTTTTAATTACTGATCAAGATCAGGAAGTTACAAGGACTACTTTAAATCATAGAAAATTTTACAAGAAAATATCTCATCAAGTTATTATAAACAAGATTTAGATCATCATGGTTTGTAATTTTCCCAGGCCTTCTTACTTGGTGGTCTTCTGTGCTTTTGCTCCAACACTAGCACATTGGGGGGAACTTTTTCCATTTTAAGTGATGACTCTGAAATGTCTAATGTGTGCCAGGATTGGGGGAGGACGATGAGATACACGAATGAAAGAATTAGGCAAAAATCACTGTCATCAAGAGCTCAGAATACACTGGCATCTCTCTCAAAATATGCTGCAACAACAAACATGATAAGAACACATAAAACATAAAGTGTTAATGTAAGTAAAAATTAAAAAAATTGATTATTAATGACCCTTTACACATTAAATGTTACATAAAATTATTAACAGCATGCCAATTTTGTGCTCTGATTTTGTGTCTTATGACAATGATTTATTTTTGTCTCTCACAACTGGCGGGTCGAGTGGACTCACATGGGTGTTCTCATTTGGATTCTCTCATGTGGTTAATACCGGATGGCAGCTGGAGCTGGGCTGGATGTCTAGGATGGCACCCTCCCTTCACTGCCCTTTGAGTGGACTCTGAGAGTTTAGCTGAAACTGTGGACCAGATTGTCTGCATATGTTCTTTCCACATCACATGGACTTCTCCCAGAATGACAGTTATTCCAATAGGGGCATTATCCCAACAGAGAGAACCAACTGGTAGCTGCCAGCCTCTTCAAGCCTGAACTGACACGGCATCCCTTCCTCTACATTCTATTACGAAGCTTCCCGGATTCAAGGAGAGAAGACATAGACCCCCTGTCTTTCAATGGGAAGAGTGGAAAAGGAGTTTTTTGGTCACCTATTCAGGGATCCTTGAATTCACTTCCTATTCCAGCTCCTGCTGTGCTAAACCATCCCGCACAGGCTCAATCTGGCAGCATCTCACTGTGAGCCGCTATCTCCCTAACCTGGGCACTCCTGGCACGATTTGGTGAAACACCTTTGGGAACTCGCTCAGCGAGCCAGTGTCCATCACGAATGCGTAGGAGAGTTAACACGCTGTAGCAAGACTCCTGTCCATGGGGGGTGAGCATCAATAGATGAATGTTTCCCTCTTCTTCTCAGGCAGATAGTTCTGAGACGCACCTCGGGAGACTCTGAGTGTCAGGTGGGACTGAGCAACTTGGAGTTCCAAGTGGTAGTAGGACTACAATATGCTTATGTATCAGCCAGAGATGAAATGTTAATGTGATGTATGCAAATAAGAAAGCGTGAGTTATGTCTCCTAAAAATCCAGAAATTGAAGCTTCACCTCCTTGTGTGTCTGTATTTGGAGTAGAGAAAAGACTAAGACAACAAGAGATTATTAGGGAGGGCTCTGAGCCTGTAGGGTGTGTCCTTGTACAAAGAGACAGCACAGAGAGCTCACTCTCCATCTCCCCAACATGTGAGGACCCCCATTAAAAAGGAGTCTATTATACAAACCAGGAAATCCTCATGAGGAATTGAGTCAGCAGGCACTTCTAGCCTCCAGAACTCTGTCTGAGAAAACAAATTTCTGTTCTTTAAAACACCCAATCTATGGTATTTTGTGATAGCAACCTGAGTTGACTAAGGCAGGTGTGTCTTAGAGTAAACAGTTTTGTTCAAATAAATGATTTACATAAAATCATTCTTCAATTAAAACTGTCTAGCCCCTAATATAAAAAGAAAACCTTGTTCACTCTCTCTAGGTTTGTGAGATGCATTGATATTTTTCTTAAAGGATGGGAACACGAGCTGATATATTTTTTCATTTTTTGAAATGGAGAATTTCAGTGTGACATAAAGACTTAAAATAAAGTTACTATCTTTGGAGAAATACTATAAGCATCACTTCCGATGTTTCAAAGTCACCCTAAAATGCACTTGCATGCAAGTCCACACCTAACTGTCTTGCAGAGTATACTGTCTGGGTTTCATTGCCCACGCCTACTGATGCATCGACAGGCCAGCTGCATGAATGTCATGAGTTCAGGCTTCGAGAGAGCGTTCTAATGCTTACTCATACAGTAAGGTGACATGAGTAAGACGGTACGTCTGTTGAGACTGCTGAAGTTCTGTAAAGTAAAAATCCTTCAGTCACCGAGAAAACACGTAACGGTTCTTTCTTAGTATTTCATAGCTGAGTTTTGCTCTTGAAGCTTTTATACAGTTGTGAAAAGATATACCATCCCAAGTACAGGTCTCCCTGATGGCACTTGGCCATGAAGTCTGATCATTTCCCGGCGTCACGTTCGGTGCACATAGCGGATCATTGTCAGATGGCTCGAGTTTGCACAACCGGGAAAAATGCAGGGAATCCTACAAATCGAATTTCTCATTTCCAATTCGAGGAATTCGAGGCTCACAGAAGTGAAGTATGACCAAGGCTAGGGACAGAAACAACTCAGACACTTGAGGTTTAAGAAGAATGCTGTTTTCACTGCAGCTGTCGTTCCCATTCCTCCCACAGGCTAGGGTTATTTTAGGAGTGTGTGCGTGTGTGTATTAAATGACTACTGAAAGCTGGCACTAGCTTTGTGTGGAATTCCCCTCCTGGCTTTCCCTCAGTTTTGTTTATTTAATTTGCCTCTTGGATACCAGAGTATTAACTTAGGAAGAGGATAGGTGTAATGTAACACTGTTTTCTTATATTACAATGGACTCTTCATTTCTAGATTTTCATGCCCTGCTTTTAAGAGGAATAATATGTGACAGTGGGTACTAACACCATTACAATAAAACAGGGTTTAGTGTCTTCTATAGTTAATAGCTGTCTTGCAAAAAAGGTAACATTTTTTAATCCTTTTTCAGTAGTTACAAAAGCAAAGCAATTTTCTTAGTTCAGTTAAACCTTGGAAAGATTAAGTTTATGAGTAAAAGCAGTGAACTTGCCAATGTCTTTTTGCATTATATTATATTAATTATATTATATTATATTATGTTGTATTATATTATATTTTGCAATTTCCCCATCTTTTCTAAGATAATTTAGAATACTGAATTTTTTGGAGGAATCCAATACACCATATTCTAAATTTAATACAAGTTTTGGTGGTGGCTTGGTGGTCCTGAGAGGCAGGGAGTGATGTGATTTGAGCAACTTAGACCTAGGTCAGGTTTCTCGGAAGTGTCTCATCCCCTATTCCTTCTCCTTGGGCCCCAGGCACTTGATCAGGAAGCCCCAATGCAGCAGCGAGGCCTCACATGGGCCAGACCTGCCGACCCGATGCCAATCCATGTCTCCTTTGATTGCTTAGATTTGAAGTTAAAAGACATTTCGACATATTATCACTCCAAACCTAACTCTGAGTGTAAAGTGCTATTACCAGCCTTTGTTCCAGCAGTCAAATATTTCATTTATTACCAATAATAATCATTCATATCTTTCTCGTCCCAGACTCCAGATTAAGGCTGTTGAAAATAACACCACCACCACCAACAAGAAAAGAAAAAGAAAAAACGAATATGACAAATTCATGTGAATACTGGGATTGACTGAAAATCTTAGAAACAATATCCACAAATTTCTTTAAAGAAAGCCTTGTTACCAAACTCCTAGCTATATTTTTTCTTTGTTCATACATCCTTTGTATTTATCTAGCATTTTTCAAGTAACAAATCATAAAATGATAAAATTCTTAAGATGCTTCAACATATATTTAGTAGTTTATGACTCTGCCTCTTGAAACATTTAAAAAAGTGTTTAAAGAAAAGGATCACAAATATGCATCACAAAAGGATGCATATTATGTTGCCACTAATTTGAGCATGTTAAGCCTTCATGTTTTATGTCTTAAAACAATCTCCCAGTAGTATGTGCTGTACATTTATATCATCTGAGCAACATTGTACTTCCTCCCAGGGTTCACAGCTCGTTGCTAATCTCTGTTTCTGAAGCAAGCCTTGTCTATCTGATTCAGTCAGGATCTGACATACACCTCACAACACATGAGAGCCCCCCGGGAGACAGAGCGGAATCCATGTCATGAAGACAACGTAAAAGCCTTCATGGAAACAAACATTGTCCGGGAGAGAGTAAAACCATATTCAAGAGAATCAATAAGAACCAAAGAAACACAGGCATTACTAAAAAGAGCGGCCTTACTCATCCTCAGGGAGTAGATTTTCCAGACCCCAATTAAGAATCTTCCGAACATTCTTTGAACAAACAAGGGAACCTATCAAACCATACAACCCCTACTCAGTGAGATGATGGAGGAGAAAAACATTTATTCATCAGTGAAAACCTTGTTTCAAGCTTGAGGGCAGGAATTATTTTTCATACATTTTGAAAAATCATTTGTTCATTGGGCTGTTCAATAATAAAACTGTTACAAAGCATTTAAAATGTGTATTTCTTATTTTTTCATGTCAACATATTGAAATGATAAAATAACAAATTTTTTATTTCAAAAGAAGTATTGATTTTTTTCAGTGTTTATATGTTGATACATTTATTAATTTTGTTGACTGGTAATAATATCAATATTAAACATTGACATGTGTTAAACATATATCTCTAAGCAGTTTTACTAAAATATATGTATCTCCTATATTTCATATATGTGTATATATGCATCTTCAATATCTCAGTTGTGGTCTTAATTGCAGCTGGCAGTGCTAAAATTTGTTGCCAAACTAAAATTTAAAGTAACGTCCAACTAACACTTTGTTTCGTGGCTTGTTTCAGTTTTCCATTCCTAGTCTTCTCTTCTTCCTTCCCACTTTCACTCTCTCAAGCAAAACTTCTCTTTTAATCCTCAAAACTATTTTTGCTTCCAGCCAGTCTCAAACTGTTGATTCCTTTTGTTCCGTGTTAATGCACATAACCAAGCAGCTCAGTTGACAGCCTCAGGGGGTTTTAAAATGTTGGTACATTGTGTCCAATGGAAAGAAATGAGCAATGCTTCAGAAGTAAGTACAGGGAACTGTTTCGAATGGCATGGAAATGTAGCTCAGCCTCCACGTGGAAAACCAGTGGGGAGCTAGTAGCACACAAGACCATGTCCACGGAGAGGTTCTCCCGTGGGGAATCAGGCTTTCATTGTACCTAGACTGCTATGAGGCTTGCTTTTGCTAAAACTCCCTCACCCAGAATTGAAGCAGCAAGGGCTTACTGTAACTTCCTAAAATCTGAGCTAAACCTCCCAAGTATGGAGTGTGACCAGTTCAACCGCTTTTCCCCCTGATCTGCAACATCCTTCTCTTTGAAGTAATTAGCAACATTCTTTCCTTTGTTATCTGTGAAAGGCAGTCCCCTGAAGAGAACCTGTGCCTAGTAAATGAGGACTACCCTCCATGTAATAGACCCAGAGAAGCAGTAAAAGCTTGGCCAGGCAGAGACTGGGCTCTCTGTCCCTCTGGCCCTCCCTCTGTCTCTTTCACAGAGTGGCCATGCTGTCCCTTTCCCCCCACAGGACTTCTGCTGTCCATGTGTATTTGTTCATGAGCAGCCACAACATACCTGGATCCTGCCGGCCAGGATCCACCACAAGTGAGTTTAGTCATTTTTTTCTCCTGATAATTACTATCAGGCATGTTACCTATGTGTATAGTTTGTTTATATTTTTGTATATCATAATATGAGGAGCCCACACAAATTGCAGGTTAGAATGAACATTGCTGGGTTAATTACTCCACAGGTGGCACAATGACATTGGCCCAAGTCTTCCTTTTACAATAGCACTCAGAACTTAGTTTGGGCAGGTAGGGCCTAACATAAGCCACTAGGTCACTCTAGTTTTGAACAGGATGACTAGCAAATCATACCCTCTGCACGTGTGCCTCCTTACTCGGGAAAGGATTAAACCTACAGTTCTCCCTCAGGGTCAGATCCACTTTTTTAAAAGAGGAAAATATTTTAGGGCTTCCAAGTCTCACCTGTGACTCCGTTTGTAAAATGAGGGATCAAGGTGGTATATTCTTGGAAAATAAAGAATCCTTAACTAGCATATCTGGGGTTTGGTTTCCACCCAAATTTCAATGGCTGGCTCTTAAGGGATGCCCTGCACTCATTTGCTCAGAGGGTTGGTCTTTGTGATGGCGAAGGACAAAGTGCCGTGCACAGCTGGCTAATGACTGTGTGTATGTGGCTCTAGATTTGGTGCTAATTGGCAGGAAAGAAGGGAATTTAGGATGAAGAGCTCTGTTCATGGAGAACTGTTAACCTAACCGCATAGCAAGGAGTCTGGCAGGTGCTGGCAAACTGACGGAATCGTGTGGGACACAGGAGACTGGCTCCAGCACCCCTGATGTGTCACGGTGGCTAACCCTACGTAGCACCACTGCAATGAAGGGAAATCGTGCCCTTCGGGTTTCGATGCTGAATTTCACTGAATGTTTTTACACGTCCCTTTTAACATATGCCTCTTTGCCTCTTTCCTTATTTCTAAACCTGCAGCGGTTTTTCCAAAGGATCCTGTTTCTTAACCAGCAACAAAAGTGATTCTGAGAATGAATCCAAAAGGAAACAGCTGACTCCCACGCTACCTGATGGGCAAGAGGGCGAACAGTTTTCTCTGACTAGAGGGGGCAGCTGCACTTGCCTTTGACTCTTGTGCTGCATATTTTTGAGCCCCTTACTCAATGTCAGGCAGTGGTAAGAGTTTTAAATGTGTTAATTTATTTTATCTTCTAGGTGCTAAGTGAGACAGGGACTGCAAATTTACAGCTAAAGAAATGAGAGTTCAGAGAGATGTCAAGCAATTTTCTCCAAGTTGTAGTTGTGTTAAGTTTAAGGAGGGGTTCTGACCCTACAACCTGTAATTTGTGCTACGACACATGTATTGAACTTCTGTTAAGGTCTTATCAGTTAATGAGATGGCACAGATATTCTTTATTTCAACTGTTACTTAAAAAAAATGTGTTCATTTAGTTAACATATTTCAAGTGAGTTTTGTTTTGCTATCTCAGTGCTTGCTTCTACACTCAAAAATATTTCTATATTAAAATACCAATATTCATTGAAATTCACTTTGAAAATACAATTACACATTTCAGTTCCTCAAGACAATAATAATAGGTTCAAATTTCTGGAATAAGACAGAAAAAATATGTACTTTCCTTCAATATTATTTAAAGTGAGTTAACACACATCTGCAAGAATAGTTGCCACATTTGAACCCAAAATAACTTGGAGAAGCTATTTGCATATGAAGCATATCACTTCAGGGTTCTCAATTGCACTAAATAAAATTTTTCCTAAAAACGGTCTTCATTTAAAATTATTCACTGACGATGGCCTGTGATCTCAGTGTAGAAGCATACACGCTGCTTAAAAAGTTCATGTGCACTCTTCAAAGTTTTTCATCCAGTAAAACTCATTGCAGTTTCCATAAACATTGTCACTGAAAGAAACCTAACACTTCATCATACTTGGGTTGCAGCCCTTTCTGCCTCAAAGCGGCACAACCTGGTGGCACCCGTGGTCCGGAGTCAATACCCACCTGTTCTATTGTGATAAAGTGGTGATGGAGAAACAAAGTGCTCACATAAGTTAAAAACTACATCACACGGGATTATGAGAAAATCAGACTTTATCCTTAACTTGGCTGAAGTATTTTAACCTTTAGCGGGTGCAATTAGATTTAAAACAGAAAAATATCTCTCACATTACATTCAAATATGATCCAAAGAAATACAGTTTAATGGCCTTACTATGAGAAAAATGGTGAAAATATCAAAGTTTTACTCTTTAAAATGAAAAAATATGTGCACAGTATAGCAGACTCCTCTGACACAGTGGTACCCTGGGGGTAAATTTCAAAACCTCTGTAAGCTTTGTCTATTGTTTCCATGACTTTAAGCTATAGTGTATTGTCCACCACCTTACCATATCACACTTTTCACGTCAGACCGTGTTACTTTTTTATTCTGAGGTAAATGTAGATTCATATTCAATTGTAAGAAATAATACAGAGAAATCCAAAATACTCAGTTTCCCCAAAGATAGCATTTTAAAAAAGCTATAATACAACACTGCTCCTAGTATACAGACATTAATGTGATCAAAATACAGACCATTTCATCATCGGGAAGACTCCTCATGTTGCCTTTTCACAATCACACTCGCTTCCAGCATGAGCTCCTCCTTTCCCTCCATCCCCACCTCCTGCAATCAGGAATCAGAGCCACTGTGTCTCGATTCCTCACTTTTTGGAATGTGGGACACTCGGTTGCTACCTCAGAAATGTCACCAATGTTGGGGAACCCAACCTCAAGTTTGAACCTGTAGCCCTTCCAACAACTGAGTGAGCTCCTAAATTTCAGCATCCGATCTGTTTCTACTTGGAGTGGCTGGAAGGATTTGTGCTATCTTCGAGACTGATCTGAAAGATACCTCCGCTTTCTTGGTCCAGGTTTTAGTGGAGAGACCTAGGGTAACACTTGTAGTGTCTCCTCCCATTGTCCTCCTTCAATTCGCCTCTCTATGATATTTTAAGATTATTTAAGATTTGTGTTTTGAATGAAAATCTGTAAGGTAAGTCTTAATAAAGTGAGCCAGAGAGAGAGTCTTATATTCTCATTTTTCCTCAGAATATTTAAATACATGGTTTGATTTGTGAAACAATCTACAATGGAAGACATTTAAAGATTAAGAAGAAAATCATGTGCAATTCACTTGTGTTCACTTTTCCGTCTACTGAGTGGACATGGGCAGCCCATCTTCTTGCTGCTCCTTGCTGCTCTGTCTCACTAAAACCTCTTTACTAACTATTTGCATGTCACCGTGTCACTCTTTGTCTCATTTTAAATGTCACCTCTATGGAGACACTTTCCTTCACTACTCCATCATTTACTTTATTTCTTCATGTCCCTGTATTTATTTCTTCCAGAACATTGTCAAATCTAAAATGTCCTGTTTATTTATTTAACGGTTTTTATCAAATACATTTTCAGCTCTGAGGGAATGAGAGTCCTCTAGAACTCTCCCCTCCTATGTCCCCCGTGTTTATGCAGCGAGTGGCCTATGGTTGACCTCAAAGTTGGATGGATAAGAAAATGGATAGATGAATGAAGGGTGAACTTAAGTATTATATATTTTATCTGGATAAGTATCATCTCATTTACAAATAATCAAGTTAAAACCACACATGGAGAAAGGTATTATGGGAAAGGCCAGGAAGAAAAGATGAAAACAATTTACAGAAGGGATATCAGATCAAAAATATCATTGCTATAATCTCTGAAATATAAATTCATTAAAAGAGAAAAAGAATATTATAGGAAACAAATGGAATATAATGCTGAAAGAGGTGAACCATTTTGGAAAAATGTTTAAAAGAGATGAAAGGTGGCCAAGTTGGAAGCTGCAAGATCATGGAGAAATATAATAATTATGGGTGAAACCCACATTATCATTAGCATGGGATAACTTCAGCCAAATTGTACAATTTTTACTGTATTACATAGCTTATGTATTATTATTATGTAAAATATATGTTTTCCCCAAGGCCTTTACCTCTGTTTCATAGTTCATTTCTGTTGGATTGCTTTGGTGGGCTCTGAATTGAGTTGGCTAGTGAATAAGATGGCCTTTCAAAGGTCCTTCGAAGGCTGTTTAGAAATGCAGAACTCTTAGGAATGATATAGAACATGAGATTTTTAAAACAGGAATTTGATCATACATAATTGTGGGAACTACTGAAACAGTGTACATATGGTCATTGCTTCTAGGCAGCACGCTGGTCCTGGTCAGCACTCAGAGATGCTCAGGGTGACCAGGTGGGAGATGAGGCGTCTGCAGGCCCAGCTGCTGCCCCCTGGCAGGGAATGAGCCAGAATATCCAGTGACAGTGAGTGCGAGATGTTGGGAACCACCCAGCCTGGTTTCAGAAGCTGTAACTCCCCATGGCTAAGGCTGAGTGAAAAGACCTTGGGACCATAAGCCACTTAGGAGACAAAGCTTATCTTCCTTGTAGGGGCACTGCCTCTGCCCCCCTTTCACCTCACCCTGCTTGGCTGTAGGAGGATGGCTGGTTGGCCAATGACAGGTAAGATTCCTCAAAGGAGGGACGACCTAAGACAGGCATGGTTATAAAGGGGTCCTCAAGGAAAGACTTGGGGGGGCTATAGAAAAAGGAGGTGATGGACCCTTGCTTCTTGTCTTTGACATACCCCAAGTCTTCATTCTGTCTGCAAGAAGTCTGATCTCTTGGCTGCCTTACTTTCCATGCCTGACTTAAGCCTGAAACAATGCTGGAGGTGGATGCCACCTTGTGCTGGAGGGGGCAGGTTCCCCAGGGTGATAAGGCCTAAGAAAGAATGCATAAAATTCTATGAAACCTACTTTGTGAATACCCTAAATTTAAATAAGGGCCCAAGCATAAAGTATGTTTGTTCCCCAAAGTTTTATGGCCCTTTAACTGCCCGACCCTGACTCAAAATAAGCTCTCAGAGTTCTTTAAATGTTACTATTGTTTAATCGTTTCTGCCTGACAATGATTGATGAGCTTTATGTATTCACCCTGTATTCCTATGCAAATTAAACCCAATAAAAGCTTGTCAGGGCAAGGGTCGGGGCACTCTTCTCTGGAGAGAGTGGCTAAGGTGGTCCAAGGTGCTCTCCCCTTGAGAGAGTGGCCATGCCATCTCTCTTCCTCCACAGGACTTCAGTGGTCCATATGAATTTGTCTCATCTCATCCGCAATGCTGTGGACGCTGCTGGGCAGTGTCCGCATCAGTGACATATAAAAGCATTTTGACCAAAGAAAATAAATGTTGAAGGGGAACCTTAGATGTATGTCCAATGATTGCTTCTGTTATGAATCCGAGCTGGGTCTCGATTCATAAAAATCCATTATAAAAACAATAATCTCCCAACAATGTCTGGTGTCAAGTTTTTGCATTTTTGCATCTGACAGGTGGAAATAATATGGTTTTAATTTATCCTCATATGACTTAGTTCGAGCACTTCTTCATATATTTCAGAGCTCTTTTCATTTGTTTTTCTAAGAACAGGCTCCAACATCATGATCATCATCTTGAAAGTCCACCTAACACGTGTCCCACAGAAGCAAACAGGCTTTGGTCAAAAGTGGTTATTGGTGCTTTGGAAGACAAAGGACTTTTGGGGGAACACTCTTCACATGCCCTATGTGTTTACAGGATTGCACCTTCGTATATTGACCACTGCCTGTTTTCTTAACCGCCTTATAGACAGCTTTTCTCCAGTCACTCAAAGGAAACCACACTGCCTCAAGGAACTGTAGAATTTTTATGAGAACAACAAGATCAAAGTGATTGTTAAATGTTTTCATCATGTCTGTAACAGGCTTCCGAAATTGTTATGAAGAGCAGAGGAGGACAGGGCACACGATCTACAGCATCATGCAGAGCTGACCACAGAAGAGAGGAGGAATGAGACAATCCAGTGCCTCCTGTCCCCTGGGAGGAAGGATGACAAAGGACCTCAAAGGAGGTGGAGGTTATGAAAAGGAGTTCAGTGTGAGGAGAGCAGGGCTTGCCTTCTTGCTCAATTTCCAGCAGCTCATCAGCAGCCTAGTTAACCCCTGGGCAGCTCAGTCAGTGTCTACAGGTCATTTACCTCCTTTCAAGAAAACCTAAAAGAGCCACATCCGTGGTTCATCTGCTCACTGTGGGTTATAGACCTTACATCAACAGCTGCCTGCTCATCACTTGTGGCTTATCCACAAAGTGGCATATGTTGATATCACACAAATAAAATGTAGGAAACCTTGACACTCAGGGCGTAGGACCATGGCTGGCACAGAGATGTTGGTGCTAACAAAGCCCCACCCTTGGGGTCTAATGTTCTGTAGCTATCAAATATCCTCTGAAAAACTCTTAATAAGTTTAGCTTTGAATACATGTTTCTAAGTAAATCTGATGGGACACTACAGTACAGCATGCACTGAGGGTTTAGAGTCTCAGCTCACATACTGTGCTGCTTCCTTCTGCCTCTCTGGGGTGGGTTGCCTGCATACACACAACAGGAAGAGCACATAGCCCTTCTAAACAAGCCATTGAGGAGGCTTTCTCAATCCAGTCTTTTTCTGTATCTTCTTACCTGTTCTACCTTCTCATAGATTCTATGAATGAAGTGTATGCAGGAGGAGAACAAGTTTGGTGCTCTGTTTCCCAGGGAAAACTATTCGAGATCCTCTGAACTACAAACAATTATTTTAAAGCATACCACAGAATTCTCACAATACTAATTGTAGATTGCTTAGACAATGCATGTTAATAAATCAATTCATTGTTTTGGGAGATTTTTGTACAAATAAGTTACTGTGCTTCATGGGATTTGTACAAATAAGACCCGGTCCCGAGCTCTTGTCAGCAGCAGAGGAACAGAAGCAGGGTTTTTTTTTTTTAGTTAGTCACATGATTTTTTTCTTCAGCAACAATTTAAGCACCTGAAATAGACAGGGCCCTATATTTTGAGGATAGAACAGCAAACAGGAATAAAACTTCTTTTCCCTCACACACCTGTGAAGCTTGTGTTTGCTGGGATGATAAGTGGAAAAAATATATGTAACACTTCCATCTAAGAAATACAGCAGAACATGCTGTCCTCTGTTCATGTATTTTTACGTGTAATCTGCAGAAAATTTGCATTAACATCAGACACAATACTCACCCAAATGATGATTTATTTCCAAATCATACCCTGGAGCTACTGATTTAGAATTTCTGAGTGGGCCAGAACATATGTATTTAGAAAGCCCATATGGAATTCTGAATCAAATATTTGATATTCGCTGCCATGGGCAATGTAGAGAAAAGACAGTACACATTAGATAATGGTATGGAAAGACAGGTGCAGCTAATGATGACTCACACTGAGTGATAATCCAATTTGTTTCCATTCTGATTCACTTTTAAAGTACAGTGAATCACTTTGTGTACTCTCTACATGAGTTATTATGTGCTTTCTACATGCAAGTTATGATGAAAGGACCAAGGCTATTTATTTCAAATCAGAGCAGGAATTTGAGTTTGCAAGATTTTTAAATCTTTGGAAGACTGCTGAAAACAATTAAAACCTCCCAGGAGACATTTTCCACAGGAAAAGCACTGTGGAAACTTAGTATTTCCAACAATATTAAGAAATGTGCTCAGGAATATATTTTGGATAAGAACATAGAATTATGTAACATGTAGCATTAATAAATATAGAAAAAATATTCTTTAAGGATTTCCCTAACTAAATCTACTAGCTTTAAAAAATAATTTAAAATTAGCAAAATTCAACTTAATACCAAATTGGATAAATTGGGGGAGCAAAATTTGAATTGAAATTATATAAATTAATTTATGAAATATTATTTAATTAGTAATATTGTTACAGAACAGAGGTCCAAGGTGGGGGGGGCAATATTTGGCCCTCCCAGGGACGCCAAAAACTGCTACAGAACAACAGGGGCCCCTCCCAAGGACGGTATACTAATACCTACTGGGCTCATCTGTCCGCCGCCAGAGGAAAGATATCTCTCAATGCCAGAGATTTGTGAAAAGGAAAGGAAAGGTTTATTCAAAGCTATACAGACTTGAAGTAGTGACCCGATGTCCCCATTAATATAACAAAGTCCTTTAGGATAACCATAGACGCCCACAGCACTTCCTCCCCCCTTGCCCTAATTCCAGGTACCGTATCTCAGGAAAAGAAGCACACATCTGTGTTTCAGGCCACTGGCACCGTCAGCTGTGTTGCCATCCAGGCAGGATCTCTAATTACTCCAAAGCCATGTGGCACCTTCTCATGGTCCACTGGCAAAGAGTTCTTTTACCCTTCTTCCAGGCGAAGCCTCTCCTGCTTCCCAGGCCACATGGCCAAAGGGATCACCCCAAAGCCACATGGATCTCTTCTACCAGAGCTGCAGGGGTCAGCACTTTGGCCAAAAGCATGTGGCTTTCTTCTTCACCTGGCTGCAGGGGTCCCCATTCCGGCAAAGCCACATGGCTCTCTCCTTCACCTGGGCAAGAGGGAGTCTGCACTCTGCCAAAACTGCATGGCTCTCCCCTCAATTGCTGCTGAGTCTGCGTTTAAATCCCCGAGCAGTCCTCCTTTGCAGCCCCATTTCCGACTCCTCCCACAATCAGTTACACCTGCCAGGACTCCCGTATCCGCCCAGATTTACTGGGCTACGATGGTGAGTCTGGGCAAGTGTGGCCCCATGGTGTGGAGCCAATCAACTCCAAGCTCTCACGCAGGTGCTGTAACTCAGGAGACCAGCCCCCAGTTACATCCTGAGTGGAAGTCACTCCGTTCTCCCTGGCTCAAAGCATGGCCATAGCTATTTAACATATCTATGAAACCAATTAAAGGTTATAGATGTTAAATGACCATTCCAGAGGTTAGCTACGAAACTGCTGCTATGCAAAACAGCTCTCAATGGCCCTGCTCCATTTGTTCCTTCCCCCAACTGACACCTGGTGGGGTGGGGGGGCGGTGGGCATTGAGTACATCTTAATATTTCCCGAACACCATGAGTTCTGGACCCCGTTCCAAATCTTTTTTGGGGCACTCCTCCTGGCTATACCCTGTTACAATGTATCATGAGCTCCAGAGACTTAGAAAAGACAGCTATATCTACCAGACCAAGTAAAATCGATTTAATCCCTTTCTTCATAATATGGAGATAATGCATGAGCATAAAGGTATTCTCATGAAATGTATGATATAAACATAATAATTTATTTTGCTCTAAATTACTTGCAGCAGCAAAGCAGAGAATGAAAACACTTTAGCACATCCCTGTGGAGACTTCAGCAGAGGGCCATAGATTGTGGTGTTATAGAAAGATAAATTGACCGAGATGAAAGGAAATTGGACTACGACACAACACACAAGCCAAGCCAAGAACAATCGGAAAGCCAACTGAACCGTGTGGTCAACTTCAGGATCATTTTTTCCAAATGAACATAACCATTCTTAATCAAGAAGAAACATGTGATGCACACTCACTAGAATGTACCCGACCCATGAAAATAGGCTCCACTCCTTCTTCCCAGGACCTGAGAGTAATCTGGGCGGGTTTAACAAAAAGCAGGCAACCAGTCTTAGGAGGCATTGGGTATGCTTTGCGTTTTAATTCTTTCTAGTTACTGCTCATGGGAATCTGTATCTACCCAGAGGACTGCAAAGGTGTCGAATGCAGACATATGTGTGTGATTTGAAATTTAGGGATGGAAACAAATATCAGAGAGGGGGAGGCAGCAATGGACACTCTTCCGTGAGGGGCTAATCCTGAGTGAATGGCCCACTTAAACAATCATTTGCAGGACTCTGAGGACAGCATTTCCTTTTCCCACGTTTTATCATTCCAGTGTCACATCCGTGGTTTTGACTTCCTTTCCGCATAACATCAAATCCCCTTGATGTCAAATTTAAGACCCACTCCCTTCTTTGTGATAAGATTAGGTTCCACATCGCCGTCAGCCCACCTTTTTTTTTCTCATTGTCACAGGCCACTTTCAGGGCACAGTCAGGTCCAGCATAAGCTTTTCTTTTAGTAAACTTTTCAAACATGGTCTCTCAAAGGTAAGGTAAATGTGCATTACCGCACAGGTAAGCAGGTCAGTATTTTACATACTGTGAGCCATTAAGGCAACTGTTATTGTTTAAAATTCTAAAATCACAAAGTTGATTAAAAATGACTAACAATTAATAAATATATATTTACAATTATATACTGATATATATATTTATCTATATTTTATTTGAAACAACTTTCAAATATAAAAATTAATGAGCAGTGACATTAATTATGTGTTGAATACATGCAGATATATGCATATTAAGTATGTATATTAAAAGCATGCACAAATTGATATTGTGCACCCATTACCATAGAAACAATGACAATAGATTTAAAAAGTAATATATTATGGGGATTGAGTTTTCCTTTTAGGAATTCACTTTAATGGGAGATTTATTTTTTATCTTTTTGGTAATGATTTTCCCTACAAGGAATTTATATACTCCTGGCCTGGTAGCTCCGCTGGGTGGAGTGTAGTCTTGATACACCAAGGTTGCAGGTTTGATCCCTGGTCAGAGCACATACAAGAAATGACTAATGAGTGCATAAAGAAGTGGAACAACAAATGTTTTTCTCTCCCTTCCTCTCTCTGTAAAAAAACAAAACAAAACAATAAATACAATCTTTTAGTTTAAAAATATTTTATACTACATGCTGTCATAAACTTAATATCAAAAAAGAACCGTCAGTCACCGCTAGTCTGGTCGTGCCCTGCACGACACTACGCTAGGAGGGGCCATTCAGAGGTGCTTATGTGGGCGGGACCGCTGGAACTGGGTAGTGTACGCGGTGGAGCTGGTCACCCTCACTGATCTCTTTAGAGGCATGATTACTCTTGAAATGAATGAGGCTGCTCCTGGGAATATTTTATTTACAAGGATATTAGAATATTCTTTGTGTTTTGGTTTCTTTACTTTTTAACTGACAACTTTATACATTATAACAGCTCTGACTAATGTGGCTCACTTGGCTGGTCATGACCTCACAAAGAGAAAGGTCGTGGGTTCGATCCCCAGTCAAGGTGTGTACCAGAGGCAACAAATTAGTTTCTCTTTTGCACTGATGTTTCTCTCCCTTACTTTCTCCCTTTCTCTTTCCTTGTCTCTAAAAATAAATACATAGAGTATTTTTAAAAAATAAAAATCACTTTGTAACTAATTCATATGTATTATTTACTGGCTATAGAATTTAAGTAACACAAAGTATCACAAGTCAAGCTTGGTCTTCCAGTCTTGCACTTCCAGTTCATGCTCCTTATTTATTTATTTTATTTTAATTGCTGTTCAAGTACAGTTTTCTGTCTTTTATTCCCATCCCAGCCCACCTCCGCAGTGCTCCCCACCTCCCTCCCATTTCCACCCCCCTTAGTTGTTGTCCATGTGTCCTTTATGCTTGTTCCTGTAATCCCTTCCCCTTTTCCCCTGAAATTCTCTCCCTTCTCCCTTCTGGTCCCTGTCTGCCTGTTCTCTATTTCAGTGTCTTTGGTTATATTTTTTTCTTGCTTGTTTGTTTTGTTGTTTAGCTTCCTGTTAAAGGTGAGATCATATGGTATTTGTCTTTCACTGCCTGGCTTATTTCACTCACCATAATGCTTTCCAGTTCCACCCATGCTGTTGCAAAGGATAATACCTCCTTTTTTCTTTCTGCTGCATAGAATTCCATTGTGTAAATGTACCATAGTTTTTGGATCCATTCATTTACTGATGGGCACTTAGGTTGTGATCCTGATGTAATGATTCTAACTTATTCTAGCCATTTGATTTGCATCAGCTTTGATTTTTCAATTTATCACTACACATGTTTATTATATATTTTGACCCAAATTACCTCATATTGCAAATTTGGATTTGTCATTTGCTCTTTACTTGTTTTTTCCCCAAAGTATATCCTGGCCATCTTCCCAAGTCATTACAATATACTAATCTGCTTTAATTTTGAAATTGCTGCCGTCTGTTAATATCATAGATTGAGAGGACAGGAAAAAAAGGAACTTGGAAACATGGAGTAGGGATGTGAATTTGTACCGCTACATGGACTAACCATTTATCAATGCTTAAGGAAGATGAAATTGTTTAGAATAAAGATTGTGGATGTGTGCCGCAGGGGAATTTCTGTATATACTCACCAGGACACATCTCCAAAATAAAGCTCATCATATAAGGTAATAAGCTACAGTTGTTAAAATGAATAATCCATATTCATGTGTATGTGTATTTCCAAAATTTGAGGATGGAAAGCAACATTGACTGAAAATTCAAACTACACAATTAATTTTATAAGATTAAAACATGTACAAAATAAAGGACACAGTGCTACTGAGGATTCACGAGCATACATACAGTTATACAGGTGCACACACACAGATATACAGGTGCACACACAGCAAAAGTGTACAAACAGGACATGCTAAGCAGCTAAGTGATTCCAAATTTTGAGTTGGTAAATAAAGCTTATTTCAAAATACTAAAAAGTTAAAAAGAGTTTTTAGGTAGATATATATTAAATCCAACAGCAGAATGCTAATGTACAGAGCTACTTTTTCATTTATATTAATAAAATAATCAGTTTCAGAAGTGGAACTTGAGTCTTTTCTTGTTTATTTAATTTTTAATTTTTAAGTGAGAAAATCTAATCCCCATTCATTTATTAATTTTCCTTCTAATTGAATTTATTGGGGTGTCCCTGATTTTCACACTACGCAGGGTTCAGGTGCACAAGTCTATAACACATCATCTATACACTGTATTGTGTGTTCACTACCCCCTGTCAAGTCTCTGTCCATCACCATTTATACCCCCTATATTCTTCAACACTTCTCCCCACCCCTCCCCCTGGCAATCTCCTCCCTGTTGTTGTATCCATGAGTGAGCTTTCTCCATTTTTTCTTTTTTGCTCAATTCCTTCACTCCTCCAACTCTTCTTTAATTTTTACGAGCAAGAAAGGATAGTTTAGTTTTAGAGGAGGAAAATAACATTATAAAACAATATACGGCATCAAGAAATCAATCTCTCCTTTACAATTATGGTTTTTATTTTCTGTACATAAGTGAAAAAAGTAATTCAACATAGGATTCTTTGACAGAAAAAAATCAGAAGAGAAAAATAAAAATTTTAGAGTGACTTTATCCAAACAGTAAATGCAATGTATCTGTAGTACTTTAAAAAGTCATTTTAAAACTGTTAGTATATTTATATCCATACCACTTATTTATGTTTTATTTTAAATATGGAACATTTAAACATGTATAATATCATTGAACATGTGTAATTGTGGCTTAGTTAATTACATATTTATTCCCTATAAGATTCTGCTTATTCTCTTATATTCTCCTTGTTGGAAAAAGCCAAAAAGGAATATAAGTGTGATTATGTATATATTTTGTCCAATTCAATAATATATACATGTATGTATTCACCTGATACATACATATTACACATCTTTGTGTTGTAGCTATCATGGTGCTCAAAAATAAAATTGTCTTCTTTCTCTTAGCAAGGCTGTCAGTACTACTCATTAAGATTTAAGCAAAATGAGGTCCGAAGCAATATTTATTAGAGATTAATTTGAATATTTTTACCCATCATGAATAATGCTGCCAGAATGAAGTACCACAGGGGGAGCTGTGGTAGCAATTCAGGAGCGACGTCCTGTCGAAGAGTAAAACCAGGTGCTCTGGAGCCTTTCAACAGCATCAACTGGAAGGTGTGCTCAGTGAATGGACTTTCTGCTATTGAAGTTCATGTGCACTGAGTTGAAATTCTGACTTTTGTTTTTTCAGGGATGCCAGTGTGACACTCATCTACCAATCGTTTAGTTCCTAAATATGATGTTAGAAGACATATAACACAAAACAGTTGATAAGTATCAGGAAATAAAATGTCATGTGTATCTGCTCAAGACGTATAGCATGAAGGCTGTCTTCCAAAGTATTCTACTTTGGAGAAGGTTCCAAACTCTACTTCAGTCACAGCATATATCAGAGTTAAAACCTTTGGAGACAGGTTCCAAACTCTACTTCAGTCACAGCATATATCAGAGTTAAAAGTAAATAAAAAGTAAGCATATTTTTCACTGGCAGTTCTAACACTGCTGTGACACATTTGAAGTCATTTTTAGCTGAATAGGAAGCAGGTGATACTATACAACAGTTAAGGAAAAGACATGAAAACAGTAACAGATTGGAGAATGTACATTTTAATTTGGAACCTGATAATCATCTTTCTTTTTTTAAAGATTTTATTTATTTATCTTTAGAGGTGAAGGGAAGGGGAGAAGGAGAGAAGGATCAATGTATGGTTGCCTCTCTTGAGTCCCCTGCTGGGAACTGGCCTGCAACCCAGGCATGTGCCCTGACTGGGAATCGAACCACGATCGTGTGGTTCGCAGGGCTGCGCTTAATCCACTGATCTACACTAGCCAGGGCTCTTTTTTTCTTAATCTTAAAAAAAATCCTCACTCAGGATAGTTTTTCATTGCTTTTAGAGAGAAAGCAAGGGAGGAGAGGGAGATTGGTTGCCTCTCACATTCACCCCAGGACGTCTAACCGCCAGCCCAGGCATGTGCTCTCACCAGGAATTGAACCTGTGACCTTTTGGTTACATTATGGTGCTCCAACCAAGTAAGCCACACCAGCCAGGGCCCTGAGAGTCATCTTTCAATGAAAATAAACTTCACTGCACTCTCTGTTCTTCCCACATTGCATTTCATTGCTTAATTCGGATTGCCTATTTAGATTCATAGATAAGCACACTTCCCTCTGAGTGAACACTTTTAAATCAGACTTTTGATCTAGAAACATTTTGTAAATGAAAAACTAAGAAGGTCTCCTATTGATGACAATGGAGTTGACATAAATATTATGTGTGCATGCAAATTTGGGTAGTGGTTCTTTGCCAACCATGTTTTGTCTGAATTAATGCTATTTTCTTTACTGTGTCTCCAACTATAGCTTCTATATGTCTTCATGGTAAATTTCCATGTAATTAAATATTGATTATGGCTTAATCCTAATTTAATGGGGAGAAAGAAAAGGAAACAAGTATGTGAATATATATGAATGGGTTTTATGTGTATATTATTGTAGGTAAACTAATGACTAATAAAAAGGAGAAGCAAAGGGAATTGGACATTGAGCTCAATACACTGGGGAGCATGAGCCTGTCTGCCTCACCAGCAAACTGTGGCTTCACCCCAGGAGGTTACAGCACTGTTACACCAAGAGGATTCACACTCCTCCCTTTCCTATTCTGGTTGTGGGTTGTTGGCAGGATTGCAGGGAGAGGAGCTTGACCGCAGAGGCCTGTCAGTCTAATCAGGGGGTGGGCCTATCAGAGCTCATGAGAGTTTTGGAAGTTTACTGGTTCTTTTGAAAAAACACCTGGTTTACCCCAAATTCAACCTAATGTAATCCCAGGGGAACAAAGAAACACACTCTCTCCCCACTTCTTGCTCATGACCTGCAATGGCCCTGTATGTTCACACCCTTTCTCACCCAGGAGCATGTAATCTTGTGGGTCTAGTAGCTACAGGGGCCCACAGCAGATGGCATGGTCTTCAAAAGACTAAGCTTGAATATGGAGCAGAAACTCTGGACGTCGGCTTTTGCTTTGGCCTTGCTGAAGACACAGTTAAATGTTTTTCATGGTGGGACAAAAGGGAGATGGGATATTGGAAACCCAGGAGCAAATTTGCACCTGAATAAACCACCTGGCCATGGCCCGGTCTCCTGTGCTTGAGTGCTTGGAGTGCTTGGAGTGCTTCCCTCATGATCCTGCAGGAGAGCTTGATTTTCACGGACAATATATGAGTAAACTTTGGGAGTCACAACCTAGGAGACAGCTCACATTCTCAGTGTGACAGCCAAGCATCATTCAATTACTTGCTGAATCACTGAGAAACTGCCGAGAGTTCCCCTGTTCTCAACGGTCTCCCCCTCACAGCTCTGGTAAGGCCTGCACCTGGGGAATGCCCAGTGAATCAAAAATTCTAGGGGTGGGAGTCTGAATACACATATGTGTAGGATCTCATGTGCTTCTACTATGTGCTTAGTTTGAAAATCAGTATTAAGAGGAACCTGTTTTGATAAAAGCAGTCAGAAGATGACCGGCTTATAGTAGTATATCTGAAACATTCTAAATATTTATGTTTCATTCTCATCTGTGTTGCACCTTAATTGCTCTGGAATAGGTTTCTAACAAGCTTATTATCAACATCATTTCAGGGGTGTCCAGCCATTTGGCATCTCTGGGCCACAATGGAAGAAGAACAGCTGTCTTGGGCCACACACATTAAATACATTGTGACATGTAATCACATGAAAAATCTCAACGTTTGAAGGAAATTTACGATTTTGTGTTGGGCTGCATTCATAGCCGTCCTGAGCCACATGCGGCCCCTGGGCTGCAAGTTGGACACCCCTGATTAGTTTATCATCGAGTATTATTCAAGCCCTCAGACCTTCTACCCTCTGATGGCTATTTCTTCGGCAGTCCCAAGTCTCACTGTCCCTAAAAAAGAAGAACATGCATTACATTAAATGATCAGTTTTTTGCAAGTTTGGAAAATGTTACTTAATGTTTTTGAGTAAAATCTAAAAAGAGCTCTTATTTTTTCATCTTGAAAAAGTAAAATAAGGTAAGAATATAAATAGTATGAGTATTTTAAAAAGGTAAAGTACTTTATAATTTAGATAATGTAATTTTATCAGGAAAAGTCAAAACAATAGGTAAAATGTCAAGCATAACAAAATTTACAGTTCTTTCCAGCTACAAAATTATTGATAGAAATCTGTCATCTAAATACATGGCCCAACAAACCAATAAAAAACATAAGTGAGAAAAATTTTATTCATCGTATCCAAAAATATTAAAACACCTAGGGGAAAAAACTTAAGTACCAGATAATATCTAAATAAAGGCTCAAAACAATAAAATAACATAAATAAATGCAAAAATGATCTAAGAAAAGCAGGATACTCTGGGATGAAACATCTTACTGTTGCAAAGGTAAACTGTTCTCTTCTAAAATATTCCATATATTTAAAACATTACCATCAACATTCCACAGATCTGTTTTTTGGAACTTAGCTAGTTGAATGATTCCAAATTTCAGTTATAAGATGTAGGAATACAACCAGGAGGATTACTACTAAGGAAAGTAATGAGGATGGGACAAGCTTCATAATACTGGCTGCACATTTAAAACATGTGGAAAACTTTAATTAAACACTATAGCTAGGGTTCTTTCTTCAGGCTTCTAGTTTACATGGCCAGAGGTAGGTATGGCCTGAACCATAGGATTTTTATAATTCTCCCGGTGATTCTAGTGGTGAGCCCACACTGAGACTGCGGCTTTATGACAATAGACCTGATATTTACATGTAAAATATACCTAATATACACACAAGAGCACAGTGGAATAAAGGACCATTAGATAAAAATAAAGAAATATTAATTTTGTAGATGATAACAGTGGGGAAAGAGCAATTTTAAAAATATATTGCTATTGGTTGTTAAAACGGAATTCTTCATGTATCAGAAATTTGGCTGCAGTTCACGACAAAACAATGGGGTTCAAGTACAAGCTCCCTTTCAAAATGAGGTGGCAAGAAAAACATCAATGCAGACTTTGCAAAAGCAGTGGAAATAAACCAGGCTTGAGTGTCTTAGCTCATTGCTCCCCATGACTCATTATAGGGAAAGACTTCTAAACCTTATCCTGCTTTTACACCAATTCAAACATGCTTTTACAGAATAACCTGAGAGGTATGATGGTCTTTAGACACCTCAATTTTTTTGACACTTGCCCAGTGAGAAGGGGCCTTTGTATCTCTTGTATTGGATTCTGGGTAGTTTCTTTTTTTAAAATTAATTAATTTATTTTTATTTATTTATCTTTAGAGGGGAAGGGAAGGAGAGAAGGAGAGAAGTATCAATGTATGGTTGCCTCTTGTGAGTCCCCTACTGGGAACCAGCCTGCAACCCAGGCATGCACCCTGACTGGGAATCGAACCACGATCGTGGGATTCTGGGTAGTTTCTGGATTGCTTTGGTCAAAGGAGTAGAGCAGAGTGGGGGTAGGAGAGCGTCAAGGCTAAATCATAAGACTCCCTCCAGCTTCTGCCTTGTTGGCTAGGAATCCTTGGCCTTGAAACATGAACCATGGGTAAGAAATTCACCTACCCTGAGTACTCATTGTTATAGTGACCAGGTGTAGGAGCCAGACTCATGCATGAACAAGTGATCTTGGAAGTGGATTCTGCAGCCTGTGCTTTTCCAGGTTCATCACTCCAATTCATTCCTCGTATGGCCTAAGTAAGACGCTGTGAAGCAGAGAAATGCCATTCTCTGGATAGGCTTTCCAAATTCCTGGCCCACAGAGTGTGGGACATAGAAGGCTATTGTTTCATGCTAGTAAATTTGGGGTAATTTATTATGCAAGAATACATAACTAGAGAAGAAAGTTTTAAGTTCTTTCCTCATGCATTTAAAGTAGGGAACAATTGCTAGTACTAGATTTACTTCTATGTAAGAGGAGTTTATAGTGAGAAAGTAAAAAGAAAATAGAAAAAGAAAAACTGTGTTCTTATAGGAGTGGATATAGCACTTCCAGTGAGGATTCCTGAATCCTTTAGGTCAGTTGTATATCCCCAGTGAGGTACTTGGCTCTAAGCTACTGTAAATTAAATCCCATAGAATTCCTTCTAGGGGATGGCTCCCCGTGCAGGAAACACACTGGGGGGAAATGCTAGATTCACAAACCTACGTGGAGAGTTGTAAGCGACCAGAATGTCGCATTATCCATGGAAGGCAACTGCTGTTGAAAATGCCTAGCAGAGATTATTCTCTGAGGAAATCCAAAAGCATTTTATAAGAGACTCAGCACTTAGATAGCTACTTCATTCAGAGTAACCCTGCCAGATTGCAATTATGCCTTTCAAGTGAGATCATGTCTCCACCTTACTTCTCTTCCTATTTGCTCTTCTATTTTAAAGTGGGTTATATAGGAAACTGCACCATTTGGCAGATTATAAAAGTATAAAAATGAGAGGTTACAGATTTGTTAAAACCTCGATTGGCTTCTCTAATACCTTGATGAGAGTGATATTCTGTTTAACATATAAAAAGCTGTTACTACTAAACAATACAAAATGAAGGATTTCAATAGAAAAATGGGCAAATAAAATGAGTATGCTTGTCTTGGTCAGCTTGGGCTGCTATAACAATATACAATAGCTTGGGTGGTTTAAGCATAAAACATTTATTTCTCACAGTTCTGCAGACTGGAAGTCCAGTTTCAGGGGGCCAGCATGATCCGTCTTGAAAGTCCTCTTCCTGCTTATCAGATGGCTGCCTTGCAGTTGTACTTGTAGTTGTAGTTGCCTTGCAGTTGTACTACAACTTGTAGTTGTAGTTGTAGTTGCCTTGCAGTTGTACTACAACTTGTAGTTGTAGTTGTAGTTGCCTTGCAGTTGTACTCTCACTGGTGGAGAGTAGGAAGAGAGAGGAACAAGCTCTTCTGTCTCATCTCCTCCCATAAGGAGCTAATCCCATTCCTGAAGGTTTTATCTTTATGACCTAATTCCCTCTCAATGGTCCTACCTCCTAATACCAACACTTTGGGGCTTGCAATTTCAACACACAAAATTGTAGGGGGCACAAATGTTCATCTACAACAACCTTTGTTACGTAAGAGAAATAACCTAAGTATTGATTTGCACTTACTTTTTGGTAACACATCCACACTCAGCAGCTTCAGAAGGTTCTGTGGAAATTCTGAAAGAGTGTGCATGGCCTGAGTGTCCACTGTATCTGTTTTCTAGAAACAATTTGGTTATGTAGACTGACCCCAGAAGGTGATTAGGAAAGCAAGGGACTCCATTATCTTTGCTTGTTGCCTTTTGTTTCACATTGTTTGACTTGAGGCAGTGTTTAAACAAATATCCCAAATAAATTAAAATTATGTTGTTATAATCTATTCTTAATTATAATTTTTACTGAATAAAAGGAAGCATTTATTCTATCTTCCAGTACAATGTCAAAGGTTATATTTAAGTAAGTGTTATCGAGACAAAACTACAGTATATAAACCTGATTCCTTTAATAGGAATGGTCTCTTTGGATGTAAAATGTTAATAACTAAAATTTAGATAGATTTTTAAGGATGTTTGAATGTTAGAGTCATATGAAAATACACAAATGTACAATATATGTATGCTTCAGGTTTGACTGATGTGGTTTTAAACATTCCCTAAATTTCTCCTGTTGAATGAACGCACATTCTCTGGACATGCAGAATCACCAGATTGATTTCTGGTGTAACTTGGCGATAGTTCATCCTGCACCTCAAACAACATGACTCAGCCCGAGCTATGGTGGAGCAGGTGATCCATGTCACCCATACATCTTCCACCTCCTCAGGCATGCATCTTTTTCTTGCCTTGACTATGACTTTCTCTAGAATGTTGGTTTACACTTTCCCCCACGCCATCAATTTACCTCTAATTAAATGCTTGAGGGTGGACAAAAACAAACAAACAAACAGACAAATAAATAATTGGCACTTTTTCAGGCACTAGGTTGCCTGGGACATTTCCCCAAGGTGGAGAAAAACCATCCCACAAATTGAGGTACAGACATTTAAAATTAAAAGACTTCATAGAAATTACAGTAATGAACATTTGAGACATGCCCTGAAGATTTGAAAATTTGGTAATAAGAAGGAGAACATTCCATATAAAGAGAAACATGGGAATTCATAGTGTCCAAAACAATTAAAACGGAGTCAACCCGCAAATGACAGATTCATATAATATCTAGGGCTTGGTGTACAGACCCGTGTTTTCAGAAACTCCACACAGAAATCTAAGACAAGTCTGGGGTTAATAATTGTGACTCAAGGAACCATGGCAATGGGTATTTGCAGATTGGTGCCAGGAGAAGTACACCAATTCTTCTGAATGAAGTTAGTGGTGGTGCTTTTGATGACTTAAGCTGTCGCGAAAGTACGCTGCTTAATTATACACACAGGCCCGAGCTAGATGTGCAGGCACTTGGAAGTTTGTCTCCTGATGGTCACTAAAGGTGTTTGAGTGTTGGGAGGAAATAGATCGGGATATAAAGGAACTTAAAGAGAAGATGTCTTGCAAAGCCAAGGCACTTGACGTAGTCAGGAGTCTATTTTTATAATAATGGTGAATCATTTGTCATGAATATTTAATATTAGGTGGTGAGCAGGAGAAAAGCAACACTTACTTTAATGTTTAAACATAAGGCTGATAGGGCCTAAGTAGTGATTCAATTTAGAGAACAAGAAGAAAGGTAAAAGGCAGATATTTTTTGAGGCTAGAATGAATTAATAGTATAGGAGAAAGTAATTGTGTGAGTAGAAAGGTGACAAATTCAATTTTGTCACGTTGTTAGAAAAGTCTAGTAGAGTCGTTCATTACCTGGAATTTATCTATGAAGAAATCTAAAAATCATACTTTATGTCAATAATTCACTCTATTCTCACATTTATGATATGTTGAGGTATATTGTATCAATTATTCATCTAGCTAATTAGAATGAACAGTATGTGTAATGGATAGTTGGCTTGCAAATGAATAAAAATTAAGCAAATTGGCAGGGAGTTGAAATTTTGACTCACAAAGTTGACTTAGATTTTTTCTCTGTAGATTTTCTTAATCTCATAAACCAAAAAGTCCCCACAAGTCTGTGGGTTTTCTAGTTTTCCAGATGGTTTGCAGACATTTAAAAAAATCATGATTGAGGAAAAGGTGCCAAAACCAACCATAGGTCTTGTAAAAAACATATGAATGAATTTAGCAATTTAAACACAGAAATGTAAGGAGTGATGAATAAGATTGGAGCACTTACACTTAATACTGATAAATGGTTGTATTCTCCCTCTTGTCTGCTGAAAATATATCCAAAAATCTAACCAACTAATTGAAAATATTAGAAAAAATATGAAAATATTAAATATTACTATGTGTAAGGTCAAATAGGTGATTTTAGTTTTTCTTTAGAGGCATAATTGTTCAGAAAAATTAACAATTATTATTGATGACAAAATTACATGTAATAAACTGCAGAATTAGGGCTTTTATTCTAGTCTGCTTTTGATTGCCTAGGGATCTTTTGATTTAAGAATTTGGCATTAAAAATTCATGACATAGTAGTAATGCTTGTTATATGATATTTTTCCTTCATGCTTTGATACTCAGTTAATATCTAGAGACTGCAATGTATTCAGCCAGAATGTAAAATAAAATTTCTGCAGTTTAGAGTACTAAGTGGTTGTAAGTGTGTTAGGAGAGCGAGGAGTAACTACATTGTCCACCAACTGACCACCAACAATCTTAAGCTCTCAAGAGCAACATTGCAGGATAAAAATCTGTAAAACTGTTTTTAACTCTTGGAAGAAAAATGTTCTGTAAATAAATAAAGATTAATCCAAGTGATATAGTTTAGGAATATTTATAATTCCCTTGAATGTTTTAGAGAAAATTTAGACTTGTCAAATGATCTATCGCATTGGAAAATAAGATGCTACATTAATATTATTGACTAATAAAATAATATATCTTTACATTTAACATTTTTTTGAGACTAAGATTACATTAAATATGAGTGCACATGCATACGATGTTATATATACATATATATATAAATACCGAGAGCAGCAAAGGTCAAAGCAGTCAGTAACTGTTTCAAACAAACAATAAACAAGTAGAAAGTGGTGGCACACTTCTTCCTGACATTTTATTGAAAAGAAATATCCCTGCGATGGAAACCTAAAAGACATAAATTCAAATAAAGAATCAAAACCAAATTATTTTAACATCTAAAAGCATCATTTTCCTACTATGGTCTTATATGTGGTTATTCTTACCATTTTCATTATCTTTACCTCACTAATGATTTCATCTTTTTAAAGTAAATGTTTTCCTAAAGTCGTTTATTTTTTAGAAATAAGATATAAATAATATTAGGAACAAATGAATTGTTTATTTCCCTTTTTCACAATTTTTTTTAAGATCAGAATGTGCACCACAGCACAGCAATCTTTTTATTGCTAAGTAAATAAAATAATCTGTGTGTGTTAGTGTCTCATCATTGCTGCCTTCCACCCCATGACATTACACATGGCCGAAATATACGTCCTTGACTTCTTAAATTATTTCTTTCCTAAATATATATGTGAAATGTAATAATTTTTAGTTTTTTAATAATATTTTATTGGTTTAATTTACATATTCAACAAAACACATGGCTTAATGTTAATTGTTGTTTTCTTTAGAACCGATTCCTAGGAAATAATTTATTTACTCAGAGAATTTTTTAGTTTTCAAAGTCAAATAATAACTTATATATTCTATACATACTATTTGTTTTGGACATAACCTACATTTATTCAATAAACATGGGATATTGAAGCAACTCTGACTATATTTTGTATTGATTAAAATATATTTTGCAACCAGCTGGGATTCCTAAAAATAATTATTTTCAATAGTCATTTATATTATCCTATATGTTAATAAGTCCGACATGCTAGGCGGCATCGCACTCCTGTTGCTGAGGTCATCGTGTTGAGTAATTCTGCTCTGCCAGTCGGGAGCAGCCAACAGTTTATAAACACGCTAAGGAGAGCGATACGGTAATTCCTACCTTCAGCTCCTGGACACGAGGGTTGTTCCTGGACAGTTCCTAGTCCCAAACCGCTCTTCCTTCCCACCTTCCCCTCCCGCCGCCCAGTCCCCCAATGCCTGATTCTCTAAAAACCGTGCACAACCCTATACATCACATTGAGTTTTCCTTTAATAGATTTTATTTTTAGAACAGTAGTAAGTTCAGAGCAAAATTGGCGGACAGGCACAGGGACCGCCCCCATATGCCCTGCCCCCACAGGTGGATGGCCTCCCCATCCCCCATCCATCCCCATCCCCCACCACTGTGGTACTTGGTTACATCTGATGAGTTCACACTGGGCTGTCCTCGTCAGTCAAAGTTCCTAGTTTACATTAAGTTCACAATGGACATTGTACATGTTGTGGGTTTGAACAATGTGTAATTACGAGTATCCACTACTATCACATCATGCAGCATATTTTCACTGCCCTAAAAATCCTACGTTCGGCCTATCCATCCCTCCCTCTCCCACACCCGTGGCCACCAGGGCTCTTTTTGTTGTCCCCGTAGTTTTGTCCTTTTCAGATGCCGTGAGGTTGAAATTACACAGTGTTGTTCTCTCAGATTGGCTTCTTTCACTTAGTAACGTGCATTTAAGTTTCTGCTATGTCTTTTTATGGCTTATTTCTTTTTAGTATTAAATAATAGTCCACTGTCTGGATGCACCATGGTTTTTACCCATTCACCTCTGAAGAACGGCAGCATGGTGGTTAATTCCAAGTCTTGACAATTATGAATAAAGCTGCTATAAATGTGTGTAGGTTTTTGTGTGGGCATAAGTTTTCAACTCCGCTGGATAAATACCAAGGAATCCCCAACCAAGCTTTTTTTCTACTTCCAAATAAATGATTTTTCTTGTTTGAGTGTTCAAAAACAAAATTTATCATGCTCTTTTGGGTACTGATAACATAGTATGCATAATCACAATTACAGAGCTTATTCTGACTTATTGTAATCATTAAAAACCTGCCAATCCATATTGCAAATTAAATTCTAGAGAAAGGAATATTAATAGTTAAAATGTTAATAGGTATTGCTGGATGGATTTCCTGGAACATTGAAACAATTTTTTCCCTCATTAACACTGCACTTGAGTACATCTTTGTCTTCCCTCTTGACAAAAATGAAAAATTCCTCTGGTTTAATCCTTGTGACCTCATTGGTCACCTCATCTGGTGACCTCATTGTTGAAAATAACTCATGATGTGAAACCCTTGGATTGTTAGAAACATTGATGATTTACAAAACTGTAGTGGTTATTTCTCTTTTCTCCTCTCTCACTGGTTCACGTTCTTTACTCACTATATTGGAGTATTGGCACTTCGCTTAAGTCATAAGAGGCATGGTTTACATATTGATATACAACATTAACTGTTTATCTCTATATAGTGCACACCCTTTCGCAGCCTTGGCTTCTGCTGTCTTGCTTGATTTGCTATGCTCTGACAAGCAGAAGTGTTCAAACATTTAATCTGTTGGGTTGTAATCCTCCCTCAGCTTGGTCCTTGCTTATCACATGAAGCAAAGCCGCTTGTGTGCATATGGTTTCAGTTTTCACAATCCCCTCTCTAATCCTGTTGGAATCTACTCTTTGTCAAAGTTGTGAAACAGGGATGCAGCTGCCATGCCCTCTCCTCCCGAGTGTACTGCTCCACCCCATTTACTGACCAGTGCACGCGTTCCTCATTTTTGAAATGCCATTTGTATAATTCATTAATTTTGATACACTCAGTCGTACTTTTCTGGCTTCTTCATTAAATTATTTTGAACTACTAGTCATCCCTTTCCTCGTACCATGTTGTGTTAATTATTGCCATTGAATATGGTAAGACATGTTCCCCCTTAGCAGATACAGTGTGAATAAATATTTGTAACCCATCTCTACACAAGCCGCTGAATCAGTGAGTAAATTGTATATGGCTTTTCTACCTTAAGAACTGTGTAGACCTCACAAAGGCTCTGCCTTAGGGATTCTATACACATATGATGGACTCTAGTGTCTCATATGACTGTAAAAATAATGTCAACAGCTTCTTTTTATAGTTTTGTGTATTCTTCTACTGGTTTCACAATATTCCTTTAATCAGAAGGCAATTCTTTCAGTTACAAACAAAGTAGCGTGTATTGACTTTTCCCTTAGCTAACATCTAATGACCCAGAGGGAAAAACAAACAAGAAAACCTCTCCTTTGTAGGCAACAGGACCAGCCACTAGAGGAAGTAAGAGCTTCGCATTGCTAGGCAGCAACACAGGAAATAACTTGGGAGAAAAAAATCACGGTCGGGATTCCTTTCTGCCTAGTTCAGCACCCAGAAGCTCTGGGAAGTGGACTTAAATTTATACTTTGGTGACTCAATGAGTGTATGTAATTATGTACTTTAAGAAAACACGTGACTAAAAGCATTTATTAGCAGGTTCCCCACAGCATGTAAAAAGAACCTCTTGTCACATAACTTCAATTATTTAATTCGTTGAGAAAAAATTCAAATTTTTACATTTTCTGGTTAAAATACATAACAACTAAAATGGAATTTTATGAAGAACTAGTAATGATGAAAATTGCTATCTCTTTAAAAATGGCACACATTGTCAGGATTGAAATATTGTCTTATTTTTTTAATTGTAAAAATTGCTTTATAGAAATGACTGTGATCTTAAAGGCATTCAAGTTTGCATCAGGACACATGGATTTAGATATCTGCAAACTGAGAGAAGCTGAAGAAATTTGTACTTACAGTTTTTGCTTTTTTTTTTCATTTATAAAATGAGATTCACAATCCAATTTAAAACGTATTATTTATTAAAATATAGTCACCTACAGTTTTTGATGGGCTGTAAAGACCAAGAGAAAACTATGTCTCTTCACTTAATAAATACTTATTTCATACCACTTAGCACCTCCCTAGGCCAGCTTTTGCATTAAACATTTAGCAGACGGCCCAATGATGCACGAGGCTGGTTTGTTCACTCAGCACACGTTTGTCGTCTCTGTATCGTATGCTAGACACATTCCTTACTCCTGCGTGCAGGCAAGCTCTCCTTAACTACCAAGTATTCAGCGAGTCATTCCTTTCACCAGACACACCCTTTTCTCCCTCAACTACTTCTCCTGGTAACTCTCATTTACCCATGGGGTGGCAATTTCAGTATCTCTCCTGAGAAGGCTTTCCTGATGAAGCACCCGTGGTTGAATGTGGCTAGACATCCTTTTGTTAGACAGCACCCTCATTTCTAAATCACAGCTTATGGTATTATGATCTCCTATGTAATTGTCTGCATTTCTCCACTGGAGTGTAAACTCCACGAGAGATTTGTTAGGTTGAAAACGTGTATTGAGCACATAGAAAGTAGCAGGCATAGGCCTGGTTGCTGGGAATATAGGAGTAGAAATAAAACAAAAGAACAAACTAAGTTTAAATGAATGAAGGCATTTATCATCCCTAATAGAACACACAGTCTCTCACATTGTATGAAGGAACCACACGCACCAGCATTTCTGAGACTGGTTAACAAAAAGACATATGCCCAGACCATATCCCAAGCTTTTCTCTCTCCCTTCCCTCCCCTCCCCTCCCCTCCCCTCTTTCCTTTCCCTTCCTTCCTTTATTATCTCTTTCTTTCCTTTTCTCTGTCCTCTTTAAGAGATAGAACTTAAGTGTTTTTGAGTATTAAAAAATCACATTTATGTTTACCAACAACAAACATGGAGGCCGGAATATTGTAACCACCCCTTTTACGTTCCTTTTGCAGCGGTGCCGATTTCTCTTTGCTGTGCAGGGAGTGCCCAGTGCAAACAAGAGAAACCACTTCAAGACTGAGTCAGTTAGAAAGACACGTTTAACTTGTACTTTCATAGGCTTTTTCATTAAGAAGATGACCCAGGAACCCCTCTTCTGGGTATCTGCTTGAAGAAGAATCTAAAGTTTTGTTTGCAATTGTTTTGTCTGATCCACTTCTCCATGACAAAAAAGCATTTTTTAACTGTGCTTTTCCAATTTCAAGAAAAGAAAGTACTGGCTCTACAGGTTAGCCTGATACTGGGAGAAAACCTGGTTCTATACAAATTGCGAATTAAGGGCATGTTATCTGAGTATACAACCTGCCGAATAACATAACATATAACATAATAAACATATGAACAGTTACATGAATACACCAAGTAATAGGAAAGTTGCTGTAAAAAAATGAAGGACTTTAGAAGTGTTTGACTTAGAGCTCTGGAATGACTTCAATCACACGGACAGTATCTGACACACAGAACAGAGACGGACAAGAAGATAACAGAGCTCATTACCAATTGTTCTTCGATCCTCTCCACTGAACTGTGAAATTTCATCCTGACGTGTTGAATTAAAGTCTGTCCTGTCTGTCTTGCTTCAGATAACTGGTGCTTAGAATCAAAATACCCAAAGCAGATGGAGGTCAAATTGTTCACAATATATAACCTTCAAATATCTTGTATATTATGTTCTTCTTATATCTTAATGTACAGGTTGAAATAACTATTTTTTAATAATGGTGTGAAGATGTGCCATTAAGTAGTTCAAATTTTTAAATTCAGTTTTCTTTATCTGATAAATTAAAATAAATTATGAAAAATGCATTTAGGTCAATTTTTAAAAAAAATATGTAAAATAAAATAAAAAATACTACTCCTTCTACTGTTCTGGCCCATACACCTTCTCCCTTTCATTCCTTATTGATTTCCCAGGGTTCTGTCCATGAATATTAAAAGCCACCAATTTGGAATTTAGTTATGGTTAATTAATACTGTGATAAACACAGGAATATTAAAAATTATAATATATAGAAAGAACTATTAAATTATTTAAGATAATTTTTCTACCACTAATTAAAAATAATTTGTACTCATGGAGTGAGATTGGTACTCCCCTCAGTGCATTGCATCAAATGAGTACTGTGGGGGCAACTTTGCCCACAAAGTCCCCCTCCGCCAAGGATGAAAGTGAAACTACCAAAACATGATCTGCTTGGGGAGGAGAGGTGGCCAATCTCTCAGAGGAGAAAGGCCGAGAGTCCCTTCCTCAATGGCTTTTATTGGATTGTAATACACAAAAATACAGGTGAAGCTCATCAATCAATGTCAGGTGGCAAGAATCAAACAGTAGATAACATTTCAAAGAAATCTGAGGGCTTAGTCTGAGTCAGTGTCTTTCAGGTAAGGGGGTTGCAAAAACTTTGGGAGACATACTCATTTCCTGCTGGGACTCTTATCATATGAATGAAAACACTCTTAGCGAAGCAGGTTTCACAGGACTTTGTGAATTCTTTCTTATGCTGGATCACCCTGGATACCTCTCTAGCCGGCAAGGGGCTGCACTGCCTCCCCCATCATGGATTTTTAGGCTTAAGTGGATTAGAGCCAGGAAGAGCTTCTCCCAGAGGACATGGGGACTTGGGCTGTGTCAGAATAGCCAGGGGTCAAGGGTCTATCACTCCCTCTTTGTTGCAGCCCCGAGTCCTTCCATGATGGCCTCCCAAGTGATCGTGTCTGGCTTAGGTTGTCTCCCTCTGAGGGGTCTTACCCATCTCTAACTGATCAAGTATTGGGAGCTGGAGAGAAGCAGAAGCAGCACTTGCTTCCAGAAACAAGCTTTGTCTCCTTAGTGGCTCACATTCCAGAGGTAGCTCACTCAGCCTTAGCCATAGGGGGCAGTTACAACTCCTAAAACCCAGCAGAGCGGTTCCCAGCACTGCACTAGTGACCTTCACTGTGTAGTTCCTGAGCATTATTACTGAGGTCATGAACCCTGCAGGTTTCCCTCACAACTTCCCAGGGACACAGTACACATCAAAGTGCCCCACACCTGTGTCTTGCATGTCCTCTTTATCGTCTACCCCAAAGTTTCTCTGGTGAAGAGAAATTGCAAAATTCCATGAGACCAGACTAGCACCTACACCTGAGCAGCCCAACAGTGATGCAACATTAATGAAGCATTGGGTGTAACCTTCCCAAGGGAGACACTGGACTAGCAGGTAAATGCTTTTCTCTTGTCTTCCAATGGAGAACCTGGGGATGTCACAGTATGCCAGCCTCCTGGAAGATGGTCCTGGGAGAATGACACCCTGATGACTTTTTATTGCAAATGGTAGCCAGATCAAGAATAAACCTTTGTCATTCACTTGCCCTCCGTCTCTAACCATTCTTTTTTTCTTCAACACCTTTCCCTGGAGTTGCTCTCCCTAATGAAGGTTTATAACATAGGATTTGCCAGAGGTCTACCTTCTGTGAGTCCTATGCTAAGAAACTATATGAATTAGGGTTTGTTGCTCAAATACCACCCTTTATTAAAAAGTCTGACAGTTCACATTATCAGAAAGAGCACCCTATTTGGATCACTCTCTACACTGTAGACATCTCCACCACGTGATATATTGCATAATTCTTTATTATTATTGTCTGTCTTCTCCCACTAGAGTATAAACAGTGGAGAGAGACTTGGTTGATTAAGTAACCCCAGCAACTAAAATATATTTTACAGTCAATAATAATACAAGTTTTGCTCAAAAGTCATCTCTGCAAGACCTACCCAGACTACCTGAAATTGCAATAATCCTTTCAGCCTATGTATCCAATTCCCTCAATTTTAAAAATTTTTCCAAAGTACTTATTTTCTAAATTACTTATAATTTTGTTTTTAATGTTTTCATTTATTATGACCACCCCACCCTAGCATGCAAGCTTGGTAAAGTCAAGTTTGCTTTGTTTTGTCTCATTTTGCAGCTTGGTTTGTTCAAGTATCTGTGTATCCAGGTGTCTGAAGCAGTGCCTGGCACACAGTGGACCTTCTATGGAATGAAAAAGGAGTGATCAGTCTCACAGTTTGAAAATAGGTTATAGGTCATAGTTTCTACCCAACCCAAGGATCCGTGAGTTTTCTCCATGTGAACTGATTTTCAAGATCAGACTCACACATACAGAAAGGTCCATTAAATTTAAGGAGAATAAAACTGACTCAGCAGATGCTAAAAAATGCATCACACTATGTTATTATCACCATCTCTCTCTGAAATACCCTTCAATTTTTTAATTATATTTTTTCTTCTTCCTACATCTCACCTACATGTAGTCCTGGTGTTTCAGTTCCCTCTGTATATTGGCCATAGAAAAAATATTGAATTGAGAATTAAGTAATATTGTTTTTATTGAAGAAGAGACTCCAAAATAGTCTAGGCTGTTTTCTTTTTTTTTCACTTTGACGTGTAAATTTTTTTCACTTTGACATATAAATACTTCTAATGTCAGCTTCAACAACATTGTCAATCCATACAATGTAGAAGTTTCCCTCCAAACATTTTGATCACATCAGGCATAGTACAAATATGAAAAGCTTCATAAATATATAACCTAAAGTATTCCTGACCATTATTTTTTCAATAGTTTACTTCTTCACCCTATGACTACTCATATTTTTTAGCTTTCATGGTACCTCCACTCAGTCTCTGTATTTCAAACACTACCAAGTTTTTTGTTTCTTCATCTGTACCAAGATCAAGTGCGGCTCTAGCTAATTTTGTGCTTTGCTTGTTCCACGAACTGAAGATGCCACAATATTACCCAACCATGGGCAGAAGCCCTGAAGCACCAAACTCTGTCCCCTCAAAGATGTCACTTGCTGTATGCATAAATAGCTTGCTAAGGTGATGTTCCCTATGTGTTCTTTACTTCTCTGATTCATTTCTGTTCTTCGACATTATCAGGCCAAACTTCCCTGGAGACCCCTGAGTATTTGTGCTCTACTGCACTTATGAAAATATGATTCCATGTTTTGAGTTCTTGTATCATTTTCTATATTATCGTAAAGATTGTGATAGCAGCTCCCACTTTTGAAACTGAATTCTCCCTACCAGGAAAGAGGGTAGTGTTCAGTTTAAATTGGTTTATATATTCTATCACTCAGGTTCAATTTAAATGGATTTACATTTGTATGACTTAAATTAAAACCTTTTGTTTTTATTTTTAATATATTTTATTGATTATGCTATTACAGTTGTCCCATTTCCCCCTTTCATTCCCCTCTACCCTATATACCCCCTCCCACCCACATTCCCCTGCTTTAGTTCATATCCATGTGTCATAAGTTCTCTAGCTTCTACATTTCCCACACTATTCTTGCCTTCTCCTGTCTATTTTCTATGCACCATCTATGCTACTTATTCCCTGTACCTTCTCCCCCTCTCTCCTCCTACCACTCCCCTGTTGCTAACTTTCCATGTGATCTCCATTTCTGTGGTTCTGTTCCTGGTCTAGTTGTTTGCTTAGCTTGCTTTTGTTTTAGGTATGGTTGTTAATAACTGTGAGTTTGCTGTCTTTTTACTGTTCATAGTTTTGATCTTCTTTTTCTTAGATAAGTCCCTTTAACATTTCATCTAATAAGGGCTTGGTGATGATGAACTCCTTTAACCTGACCTTATCTGAGTAGCGCTTTATCTGCCCTTCCATTCTAAATGAAAGCTTTGCTGGATAGAGCAATCTTGGATGTAGGTCCTTGCATTTCATGACTTTGAATACTTCTTTTTAGCCCCTTCTTGACAGTGAGGTCTCTCTTGAGAAATCAGCTGAAAGTCTGATGGGAATTTCTTTGTAGGTGACTGTCTCCTTATCTCTTGCTACTTCTAGAACTCTCTCCTTCATTTTAATCTTGGCTAATGTAATTATGATGTGCCTTGGTGTGGTCCTCCTTGGGTCCAACTTCTTTGGAACTCTCTGAGCTTCCTGGACTTCCTGGAAGTCTCTTTCCTTCGCCAGATTGGGGAAGTTCTTTATTATTTGTTTAAATAAGTTCCACTTGTTGCTCTTCCTCTTCTCCTTCTGGTACCCCTATAATTCGGATGTTGGAATGTTTAAAGATGTCCTGGAGGTTCCTGAGCCTCTTGTCATTTTTTTGAACTCTTGTTTCTTCATTCTTTTCTGTTTGGTTGTTTCTTTTTTCCTTCTGGTCCACTCCATTGATTTGAGTCCCAGTTTTCTTCCTCTCAAATCTTTATATTTCAAAGCAGGGCCCAGAGTTCTACCTTACTTTGTAAATACTCCCAATACAGATTAACCACTTGATACACTGCAGGTATCAGCACCAAGTGTTAGAAACTTTTCTTTCTCTGCATAGTTTAACAACATTAAATAGTTCTCAAATGATTTCAGATGACATGGGGTTTCATTTGTGTCCATGTCAGGATTAAATATTTATTGATAAGATAAAAGGGAGTGTTAGTAATGATGTCACAACTGAGAAATGTGATAAAACTTTGGATGACAGACTGTTACCGCCTACATTAGAAAATACAGATAGAGTCCACGATGGGGGAGTAGTGTGATGAGGCGGCCAAGGTGAGAGCGTTCACCTACAGAGGGGGTTTGATAAACGCAGCCTTGACACCTCACCGTGTCAGGATGAAGTTTGAAAGGAGGCAGATTTAAGTGTGTTCCTTTGGGTCTGGCCTGGGAGACAGGAAGGATTTTGGCAACAGCTGTGAGAGTAGCAACTTTGAGTTCCAAGACCCCCTGTTGGCTAAGTGGAATTAGAGGAAAAAGAAGTCAGAGAAGTGTACATTTTTATATATTTTATAGAATATATATATTCTGTATATATATTTGGTATTGTTTCATTTCGTATTGTTTAGGAAAGAGCATGAAGAGCATTGCTACTTCTGTCCTTTTCAGTTTTGCATCTTTAATTCATCTTGATATCAAGTCAAATTTCATGAATTTATTTAAAAGAATGTATATACAGCCAACTTAGAATTCTCAAGTGGAAATTAAGTACCAGCTACTGTAGCAGTCAAAGTGGATTAAATTACAACTCACTACAATGTCCCTATAAATTACTACTTGCTGTATATGTATTGTTGTAATTCAGAAACTAGTAATCTCTGAGTTTATGATTAGGAAGGAAAATCTAATTTTGAGATGGAAAAATTCTAAAACCATTACAGTTGCTTCCACTGAGGCCCATGAAAGCTTGTGTAGGTACTCACCTGGTCATTAGAGGTGATACTTGATTTCACCATCTTATCAGTCACAAAGTAAATCAAAAATTAATTTTGATAGCAGGAGAGAGGATTCAAATAAGTCCCACAAAAATGGAGATCAAACTAAGAGGTTCTTTTACTCTGACAAGTAGGATTTTTAATGTTCAAGCAAATTTATCACTAGAATGATGGTGGCAATACAGTACTTTGGTTTTTATATTATTCAGTTATTCAAGAAATGCAGTATCAACTCGGGGCATTTATAGAATATCAGCAAAAACAGTAAAATAATCTCAAGACATAATAAATTTACAGGGTGCTGTTGAACATATACTATGTTCCAGAAAGAGTACTACATGCTCTCAGCACTAAATTAATTATGCAATTTAATTATTAAAGTGGACCTCTGGATATTATTACCTGCATTTTATAAATGTTATGAAAGGAAGCTGAGGGAGGTTGAATAAGTTTTCCAAAGTCATACAGGTGAGATGTGGTAGAGCTGGACACCTAGACAGGATGGATGCTTACACAGTCCAGCTCCAAGCACTGTTGGCTTTGCCTTCATTCTGTGTGGTACTATTGACAGCTTGGGTCTGAAAGCTTCAGGTGTGTGTGTGCGCGATGGGGCTGCTCTGTTCACTGTAAGATGTTCATCAACATCTCTGCTGTTTACCCTCTACGTGCAATTAGCATTGCCCAGTGGTAACAGTGGAAACATCTCCACTGAGACATTGTCACATGTTGCCTGCACATGTTTAGGAGGGAGAATGTAGGTTTCTCCCCTTTCTCAGTTTGGGAACCACATTCCAATGGCTGCCTGCACAACAACAGTTGTGATGTCAGTGGTACGACTTGATGTAGATTATACAATTTGGGTGTTGAGTTGCCAGTCTAGACTGACTCAACAATACACAAAAACTACCTCACTGGCATTAAAAAAAGAAAAAAAATTAATACTGAAATAAGTCATCTTTTTGCCATGGAGAAAATCTCTGACTCCATTGTTTGCATCAGACAAAAAGTGATTGAGGTGACTGTCTTCTTGGTATTTAACCTCATCTCTGTAAATTCTCACAATTGGTCCTTTCCACACTCTGGTGAAGCGAAAGACTGGAGTTTTCCTACAGCTTCAACAAAAGCATCATTGCTCTGTTGTCTTCCCAACCCGGGAAAGACAAGCCAATCCTTGTGTGGAAGGCCAGGTAAGAGAATACTACTGAATGAAAGATAGCCATTTACTACAGGCCAGATCCGGGTCAGCTGACTTCACTCTGACAGGGTAATTTTCTCTTTATGGGGACCAACTTCCCTCAGCTGGTGTCCGGTGTTAGCTCTATGTATCATGTGTTTAAGTTTATATATTATGGCTGACAGGCACCTTTTCGATAAATCAAAATTAAGAAAAAATTGGCCCTCACGTCAAGCAAAGTAATACCAACCAAGCAAGAAATTTTGATTTTTTTTAAAATGTGAGTTTTATTTCTCTTTTATTTTGTGGGTTGTGTGAAAGCCAATAGGGTAAATGATGTTCTATTTCCATATGTTAATTAAATATGTAATAAAATGTTTCAGAATTATTTATGTTATAAAATTAGTTTACCCTTACAGAAATTTTCTGCTAATTGTTCAAAGTTATCCTTCAAAAGTGTCTTATTGTATCTCAGTATGTCTTAATGATAGAGAGAAAATAGTTCGATTTATTTTCCTTAAAATAAATAACTCTTCAGAACAATAAGAAAACTTAACAAGTACCTATTTTAGGGACTTATAAATCTATCAAATCAAAAATAGTTATTGAGCTCGTATTATTTTTTAAGAAATTTGGGTGAATATTGTGAGGGGCTACTATAAAAAATAGGACACAGACACAGTATCTGTATTCAAGGGACTTATGGTGAATTAGGAGTCTGAGTACAAAAATGGCTCTGATACAAAGGACGTACATGTAAGTACCCTAAGATATATTAAAACAAAAATACATTCAAACATTTGTCTCAAGAGATTGTGTGGAGTGGAAGATCAGAAAGATTTTATGGATGGAGTGTTATTTGAGAGGAGACTTGGGGGGATGGCAGTAAATGAAGATGAGGTGGGAAGAAAATGCTATTCTATGTGAGCAAATAAAAATGCAGTTAAGCTACAAAGTCCAGACTGGGTTTAAAGTGTAGTGATTAAAATGTGTTGGCTAGTGTTTAAGGTATACATTGAACAATATATAAGAGAGGCCAACACCACAAGGAAACATTAGACTGTATGAGGAAGGCCAGATTGAGGGTAACAGAGAATCACTGCAAGTTTTTAACCAGTGGAATGCTAAATTATCAAACTAGCATTTAAGAAAAATTATTCTGACAGCAGAGAGTGTCCTGGATGAATGAAAGTGAGGAGAAAGTTGCTGAGGAATGGGTTATCAGGGCATTCTAGATTACCAGGAGGTCTAATGAAAGTTGAGCTGGTAACAGTTGTGGTCAAATGAAGGAGAGCATCACTTCAAGAGACTCAGAAAGTAGAATCCAGGCCACTTGTTAATGTGGTTGAACGTATGGGATGGGAGAGACTTTGCAAGTGGAGAAACATGTATGTTTACAATGTTTATTTTCAATAATTTTTGACTGCATAAGTTAATGCATAACTCCAAAAGGAATCTAGTTGAGGTAGAACAATTGAGTAACATATTTTAAAATGGTTTCTTCACTAGTGATGCTATTCAGGGGTAACTTATACACACACACACAAATATTTTATTATATACACATTAATGTTTATAATCAGTTTTAATATCCACTATTATGCTATGTTAAAAACTAAATCCGTTTGAGACACATCAGTAAGTTGCCACTGTACTATGAGAAGATCAAACCTTGAAAATAGTGCTTATGATGGCAATTTTCATTCTAATAATATTGGTAATAATGCGAAACATTTGTTGAGTATTTTTCATGTGCCAAGAACTAGGCCAGAGATGTTACATGGAGATTCTCTTTGCACCCGAGGCAAGTCTGAGAGGGACAGACTATTACAATCCTCCCAGTAGGGCGAGATGGAGAAGTTGGAGTAAGTTGCTGAACTCAGAGAGGGGTAAGTGAGAAACAATATAAATGAATGGTTCATATTGTTTAAAGATGTAAGGAAAGCATATAAAGAAAACAAACAACCTAGTTAATATTAACCAGATAATACCATGAAAAACATTTCTTTGTCTTCTCCTTTGATTTAATATTACTACTTATTAAATTTTATACTATTTTCCCTGTAGTACAAGCCAAAGCACACATGTTGAGAAAGATTAAAGTGTCTCGTCGAAAACAATATTTTGTGGTGATAGAGTGGTTTTGAGAACAATGGGAGTATTATTTCCAGCCATAAACAGATCAATCTGTATGCTGTGATGACAGTGACCGGTTTTTCCAAGTCTGTTTGATCATGCCATTAACTAGCTGACTCACTCACTAACATTGACATTGGAATGATTTTCTCAATACCATGAGATTACTGTGCTTCTGTGCAAATCTCACTCAATCACAGTTAACCATAAACACAGTAAGCAGAAGTCACATTCACGTATGTTTCAGATAGAAAAATAAGTTAGATGGTGGTGTTGAGCTCTATTCCTTAGATTTTAGCTTCTATAAGTTAACATGAGTAATTAATAAAAATTACATTAATAGGTAATTCATATTGAGTGCTTACTCTATATCAGGTAATGTACTAAAATGCTTTATATATATTATTTCATGTTTTCCTGAAAATAACTCTATGAAGCAAGTGCTGTCTTACACTAAAAGTAATTATGAACATATCTGTCTAGTTATTGGGGGGTATACAATTTTCTTACTGATAATATTTATTATACAATAATAAAAATTAAAATCAAATATAAAAATCATCTATTTGAAATGCTAATGTGAGGATTGAACTATCTATGGTTACAAGTTAGCTGAATATAATATTTGTTCAAATTTAATATTCAAACATGGGGAACTCACTGCCTCTGGTAGCACATAGTATGATGGTAAACTGGTGTTTAGTTTTTGAACAAATTATCTGGAGTAGAACATTTTATTGAGCCTATAAAAGGGTCACAGATGGGAGAATGATAAGAAAAATAGTCATATGGAAAAAAATTATATCTCTTCTGTTTAGTTCAGAAGAATGATTTAGACCTAATAAATGAATGTAGTGGTAAGGTTGTATTTTTGATGTCATACAATATGATCAGTCTTGAATTCTAGTCATAGAATCTGGGTCGGGGGAAAGAAAGGAAGGAAGGAGATGTGTGACCTTGTAAGGCACTGAACCCCCGCTATGACCCAATTCATTTAGGTGCTGGGAGTGTTTTTACCGGTCTGTTTCGTAGGGAAAGATTTCTGCAGGCTTGAGATACACCAAACAAAATTTTAACATCTCATTGAAATTCAATGTCTTAGTATATACTTTTACATACTGCAAAAAAGCCTAAAGAATTTTTTACAGTAAAAAAATTCTCTTCCAAATGTCTAGGTAATTCAAAGTAAATAATAATTTTCTGAAAGTAGTAACATTTAGAATTAAAAAATCTCATTTTGGTTGCTCTTGTTACTGTTGATGTTTAGCTAGATATTAAGAAGAGGAGCCAAAGAGACTAGATACTGAGCTTAATAAACTGGAAGCAGGAGCCTATTTGCCTTAGGAGGAAGCTACAGCCTTCACACTCCGAGGGATCATAGCATTGCCCCGCCAAGGGGACTGCCACCCCTCCTTCCCTCCCCCTGGTACCAGATTGTTGGGGGGCATCAGGGGAGGTGCTAGGCCATAAAGGCTTGTCAGTCTAACTGGGGAATGGATTCTATCCAAAGCCCACAAAAGCTTGGGAAATTTGTTGGTTATTTTGAGAAAGCACCTGGTCTGTCCCAAATCCAAGCTCCTGGTTATGTCCCCAGGGGAACAAAGAAGCTCTGTCTCTCTCTTGCTGGTGACCATCACTCACACAGTGGACACACCTGTTCTTTTCATGACCATGTGTCCTCAGCAACCACATAGCCCGTGGCCTGCAGGAGGCAGCCTGAATACTAACACATGGCAATAGACTACTGCTGGACACACACGGTAAGCTAATTGGATGCTGTGCTGGGCTATAACTCAATATGGAGCACAGACTAGGCCCTATGGAAGGCAAGGCTGGAGTTTTTCCATAGCGATGGGACAGAGACGGGACGTTGGGAAGTCAGGAGAGAAACTCCCTTAACTGCACACCATCAGTAAACCACACCACAGAGCCCCACCCTCCCCTGTGGATCTAAGGGAATTAGTTTCCTTGCAATATTGCACTAACCCCACTTCCCCCGGTAACACTTTATCCAAGATAGGTGGTATGCAGTCATGATTGTGTGTGACCGTTCTTGAATATTTCGGGAATATGTAAAGAGTGCCACTACCCTCCAAAGCAACTTTTGGTCTGGTTATTTATTTATGCCTTTTTTCTGTTTCTGATGACTGCTTTGTCAGCTGAGTTAAACTGGGCATAGCTGAATTAGAATTTCCTAAAGACAATTGATAATCAAGGTACAAAAGTTAATAGACAAGGGTTCTAAAAATGAGTGTTACACAGGGTTGTGTCAGAGGGGTGCACTCGAATCAATCAGGAATAAGACAGGATTGCCCCCCCCCCCAAAAAAAAAGGTCCAGGCAAAGGACAGGAACCATGCTTCAGACCAAATGCCAAATAATTGCTCCAATTTTGGGTAAAAATATTCCCAAAGAGTTCCTGCCATCTTAAAAAATTAACATTTAAAAGTTCTATTATGAAAGTATCAATATTTCATGAAATTCTACTAAACTTAGAATGAAGTACAGCTAGATAGTAGCCTAAAGCATATATAACTTCATATGGAAGATGCAGAGTGCAAGTAACATCTATGCAAGCACATTCACAGTCTTGTTTATATGCATGCTTTAGAGGTTGCATAGAATGAAAGTAATTTACCCAAACCCTGAAGTCACCCATAGGATGCAATTTCCTTTTATTTGAGAGATTTTATATAGAGATGAAAATATGAGCCAAGTAAGGGAGAAAGAGACTTTTTTTTATTGTTTTGATCTTTAAATATGTCTGTAGTGAAGACTTAAACCTCAGGAAATAATTGAAAAAGTAGAATTAATATTGGATCTTCCTTTTTGAAAGAAATCTTTATATTTTTCAGATCTTAGTATCTAAAATTGTGAGTTATTTTTCTTTATAGTAATTCCACTAGTAAGAGCAGAGGGAATTTGCTAAAAGTCAAAATTTATTATCGTATCTTGGAAAGCCAAGATAGTAATAAGTTATACAATATTCCCCAGACTGGACAGTCTTTTAAATAAAAACAGCACCTAAAGTCTGGATTTTATCATATAGATACATTTGATTTGATTGGTAAACTTACATAAAATACTTTCATAAGTAATGAAATTCTATAATCTAATCATAGAGTGCTAGAGCAAGCATTTAAGGAAAATATTTGTTATTATATTTCAGCTTTGGATATAGAGATCTGTGTTGCTTGGTATACAAAATGTGTGTGTGTGCTTACACACACATACATAATGGAGCTGGAATCCCAGTTCCAGATGGGACAGGTGTGTTAATGTACCTAATGGCTGAGAACTGGCAGGACATTTCTGACACCACGATTATCCTGACCTGACCCTCCTTGGTAATGTGAGTTATAAATTACTCCCTCCCCTGTGACTCCCATGCTCTCTTGCCATTGATTGCTTGAACTAATGCTGCCAACTAGAACTTTATGAGATGGAAAAAATGCTCAATTTCTGCACTATTCAATCATGTGGCTATAAGCTTTGGAAATATGTTCAGTGTGACTGAGAAACTGAATTTTTAATTTTATGTGACTATACTTTGAATGTAAATAGTTGTAGGTGGCTGTTAGCTATCATATCGCATCATCCCAGTTGGGCCACCAGATTGACTATTACGAATACAAACATAGACATCAGGACTTGAAGAATTCTCCTCTTATAAAAACCTTCCTCTGATATAACCAAGGCTCCTTGGCAGTGGGAGCCTTCATTATTATCAGCAACCCAGACAATCCTCCTGGGAACCAAGCTCTGGCATCAAGTACTCAAGATAATTGCAGGAACACTGAGAATCACGGGTAGATTTTTTTCCCTAGTATTATTTCAGCTACAGTGTGGGTCAATATGCAGTCTCGGTGGGTCTTCAAGCCCTTACAATATTCATTTGAAAAGATACATGCACCCATATGTTCATTGCAGCATTATTTAAACAGCCAAGATGTGGAAGCACCTAAGTGTGCACCAGTAGATAAATGGATAAAGAAATGGTGCATATATACAATGAAATATGACTCAGCCATGAAAAAAGAATGAAATATTGCCATCTACAATAACATGCATGGGCCTGGAGGGTACTTTATTGAGTAAAATAAGACAGAGAAAGGCAAATGTCGTATGATTTTATTTATATGTGGAATCCAAAAACCCAAAATAAATAAATAAATAAAACAGATACAAACTCATAGATGCAGAGAACATTTTGATGGTTGCCAGATGAGAGAGTTTTGAAAGATGAGGGAAAAAAGGGAAATATTAAGAAATACAAATTGGTAGTTACAGAGTATTTATGGGGATGTCAAATACAACATAGAGAATACAGTCAATACTATTATAACTATGTATGGTGTCCGATGGGTACTCAATTTATTGGGGTGATCACCTTCTAAGTTATGTAAATGTCTAATCACAGGGTTGTATACTTGAAACTAATACACTATGATATGTCAACTGTAACTGTAAAGTAAAAAAAATATTTAAAATACATTTCCAATATGTGATTTGCTGTTAAGGCAAACAAATGAACAAACAAATAAATAAAAAACTTCCTATGTGGACCCAATTCCGAGTCAATTTTGCAATGCAGTTTAATAATTACTAACTTAGAATTTGGATAGTGAAATGAATTCTATTTAACATATACTACTAGGGTGTTGGTAACATGCCAGGCCATGCGCTAATCGCATGCAAAAGTGAGTAACACAGAGTCTGTCCTCAGGGAATGTACAGTCGATGCCGCACAGCAGTCAGAACAAAGGTGTGAAGAGGCCAATGTCTGGGAAAATTAATAGTCTGATGGTGAATTTGAAGGAAAAGTTTCAAAAGAATATTCAAGAGGCCAGTGAAGGGACAAATGTGGGGTTTCCTGGAACTAAGAGCAAACAGCTGTGAGGGTTCAGGAAAAACACATGATATTTTTATACCCAATTTTATTATAGAGTGCTGAAAACATTCTCTCCATCTAAATTAGAAGTGAAATTATTTATGAATGCTGTAAGTCACATGTGGGACATTGACAGGTATAGAACAATGGCCAAATCCTCATGTCAGCACTAACTAGGCTCACTCAGATAGACATCCTCAGGACGCCATGCAAGAAAGATGCTGTCTGGTGACAATGACAGGAATGAGCTCAGAAATAAAGGTTTGGTCCTGTTTCATCAGAGATACTTACCAGGTCTTCCTGGGTGAGAAAGCTGAAAAGGGTTCAGAGTGACTAGGTAGGAGCTCAGCAACAATATCCACCCTATAATTCCATTATTGGTTGAGTACTACTCTGTTATCTAACACCAGCACTGTGTTAAATATAGAGGTGTTCCCAGTCTCAGTGAATCCTCACAACAATTTTATAAGGCCTAGCTTTATTGCAATCACGTCCATTTGAGGGTTAATGAACTTGTTCTCTCACTAGCATGGGCGAGTGTTCACTTGTGAATGAAGGTCTTTGGATCCTAAAACGCATACCCTAATGAAAATATTTTATTATTTCTCATACAATTAAAAGCATTAAGTTGAACCATATGACATTGTCAAACTGGTGGTGACCTAAACATAATAACAATTTCACGTGGTTTAAGCTAAGAAAGCAGTGGGTCAGGGCTCTAAATGATGTCTGGAAAGTTATCCGAACTCTAAAATCATTTATTATGAGTATCTTAGAGTTATCGTGTCTATCTTACTTCCAGAATGGAATTTTCTTGCTTGATAAAAATCTCAGGCTAGCTCAGACAGATTCTAATCTGGAGATGAGAGATGCACCTCATTTAGCCAGGACTGGAGGGGCGTGGTCTCTTGGCTAAAAATGAAGTTTTACTATTATCCTGTTACCAGGAATGTACTCTACTTGATTGGTTGATTGGTTGATTTAATTATAATGTGAGTATATCCTAACTTCAAAATCTTTTCTATGCAAAGTGTTTGTGTCTAGTTATGGAAAGAAAATCTTTGCCATACACATAAAAAGTGTGTCTTAGTTATCAGCAAGTAAACAAAAGATTCCCAGGAGACAGAGGGTAAGATCTTCTTTGACTGCTTAGGTTACAGGTTTGTATAAGGGTACTAATAAGGTTAAAGAAGATTTAATCCTTTGCTTCCCACCGGGGATAAGAGAATGAGAAGGGATGATGTATTGGCCACTTTATCTAGATGAAGCCGTGGTGTTCTGGGAAAGATTACACTGAGGAGGAAGTCAAAACACGTGGATTACTCTGCTCTGTGACTTAGTGGTAAGTCACTTAATTTTCCTGAGCCTGAGTCTAAATCGGTCAGGGAACAACACTACCCACACTTCAATTAAGCAGTGGGGCTCAATGAAAATGAGTGAACTCGCAGAACCAGGTGATTGCAGTTGAAATCTCAGCTGATGTCTGCTCCAGTCATCTTAGAATAGTCTATGTTGAATGTTTTTAGACTACTTATAATATGCCATGTTTCATTAAAAGATTTAAATACATTGCAATTTTTGTACAATAAAATCCATCTCAGGAAACATAAGTCAAAGAATACTGATTCCTTTAAATAGCTTCCTAAATGCATGTTGACATTAACATGTGCATTAAAACAAAATAAACATAAAGGTAGGTGGTTGTCAGACCTCTAAATTCTCATATTCTTATCTTGTAGTGGCTGAAATTCAAGTTGTAATAATTTGTAAATAAATAAGGGAATAGTTTAGTTCATGCTTTTGTGAAAAATCTCAGCAACGTCCTTCTCATGATAAGTTTTTTTCAGAAACTGTTTATTACATTATTTTTTGGCATGGCTGAGATAAATACCCTTTGAACTTTCTGCCAAAAGAACTTTCCTTATTTTGTACCACCTGAATTTTCTGAGTAACATACTGATTAAGAATGAGTATTGTCTGAATTCGGGCCTAAATTAAACCAGTTACCTGTCCCCAAGGAAAAAAACACTGCAGAATGTTTTCACCTTTACCTGAACAGTCTGGAGATTCAAAGATAAAACATTTAAATTGAAAACTCATCACCTGCTTCCAAGCTCTCTGGCAGAAATGAGTCTGTTCGGGTGTGAGAAGTCTGAGTCACCCAGATCATTCATTAGGATGCAAATTCTTTACAAGAACTACTAAATCACAGCCATCTTTTTGTATGATTAATGTAGTTTAAAAGTTTACTCTTTCCTAAAGGTTTTCCTGATAGTAGAAGATTTTCCTGATTTTCCTAATGAACACAATCCATCTTGTGTCATAGTTTCTATGTATTCATTCATTTTTCTTAACAGATCGGAACGCTTCTGAAAACAGACAGAAGGTATGTCTTAATTAAGAGCATCAAACGGTATGTATTTAAATGAGATTGCTTAGAATTAGTCTTTCTGATTAAGAAAGATGAGGTCATATTCAAAGAACTTGGATAATTATCTTTATTCTCAGTATGTGACTTTCAATTCAATGTAATATTTCTTGCTATTAACAAGTGGTAGTATAAATGCTTATGTAAAAAATATATACTAATATTGGGAGAACAGATACACCAAGATATGATACTGAATTACATTATTTGCCAAATGACCCTTCTTAGATCTGTACTAATTTCAGTTTAGTGAGGCTAAATTAGAGAAGAGAGAGTAATGTTGAGCAATGCTCAGTCCCCATCTTCTAGTCAATCCCTTAGCCTTTTTCTAAAATCACATTAACCACACACAGGGCTCCTGAAACCCCTGGGAGTCTGATCTATGAGGACAAAACTGTTGTTTTTTCATAATGCTAAGATGTAATTTGTGTTTTTCACCCTCATCTTCTTACAAGAGTATAGTGAAATTTTCTAGAAGTTGCGTGGCATATGCTGATATTACTGTAGCTGATAACAGAATGCATTACTTGTATATTTTTATATTTTAAAATTATTAACAGTGTAAAGGGGGCTTCAAAACAATGGTAAAAATAAAGCTTGTCTAAAATAAAGCTTTACCCGGTGGAAGGTACTATAATAGGAGGTTGATAGAAACTATATTTCTTGACATTCACTTTTGTTTCTGAAGATGCAGGGTCTTGGTCATTTAAACTTACAGAATGCAGATGCAAGAATGATCCTTTTTATCTTTTTCTTCCTACAACAGCTCTCACTAAAGATTGCCAGATGATTTTAATCAAAAGCAGATGTACTCAATAAAAATTTGTCTACCAAAAGAAAAATGTATGTACTAAGCCAGAATTATTTTTCTTATGTTTAGTACAGATTTGAACATTTTAAATTTCAGCAGTTCATCTTTTGTTCCCAGACAGATGAAAGGCAAACCTCTCGTGTTTCCAACCCCAAACCAACAGTTGCATCTCCTATCCCGACCCAGATATTCTTTAAAACGTCGATATTTCACACAGAAATTGGAATAAAATACTAAAGCATTTTAGAAACAAATCAGGAGCAGCAGTTTCTCTTCCGTTATTTCAAATATGTTCTTTCTGAAGAAGGGAACATCATGTCCAAAGCGCTGGCTTCCTTGTGCCGAAAACTTGGAGCATCTTTTTTTTTTTCCTGATGACAATGTCCAGATCTGAATTCCTTCATCAAAGAAGTGAGTCCCTTGCCACTAGCCAGACTTGTGTTCCAAGCATCAAATCATGAATTTTTAACAGAAAAATCACTTCTTAAAAATATCTGAGCACTCTTGGGTACCCTCTCAGGCCTTCAAAATTATATTTATTGACTAATCAACAGACATCCTTTTTCTCTCCAAATGGGTTGTGAAATTGCTATCAAAGGAAATGAAATCAAATGCACATTTTATTACTAAAGGTCAGAACCTACTTTCCTTTTATTTTATGGCTACCAGTCTGCCTTCATTAAAGCTTTCATAAATTCTTAGTCTCAAATGCACCCTGAAAAAATACAACTAATGAGCATTCATTAAAGGATATTACTGTCTTTAAATTATATTGTTGATTCAGTCTAGTGGATGGTACTGTTCCTGCCCTTCCCAGATTCTCTTTACTGCCCTGGCAACTGTCAGTGCTGGGAATGGTTCACTGTACACCTCAACTTCGTTAGAGAGCTGCCTGTAGGTGGTGGTTGTTTCCCGTCAGGTTACATCACCATCACTGGAGGCAAATGTGGGTATGGTGGTCTAAAACCCCTGCGCCTTCGAAAACTCCTCTGTGATCTATGTCGCGCCCACGCCCCACAGAAGTTTAGGTAGGCCTTGCAGACAAGGCCTGCTCGCGGAGTATGTCTGCATGAAGGGACATCAGCAATGACACGAATCAATCCACAGGTGGTTCATTGAACCCCCGCTGTGTGTCACAGAGCGCGAGGTGTTGGGGACAATGGGAAAGCAAACACAAAAGATCTCTGCCGTCATGGAACTGAAATTCTAGTGGATGAAACTGACAAAAACACAGAGGCATACAAATAAAATAAATATCTGCCCTGATGTAGATTTGCTTCAAGGGTGGGAGGCAGCAGTAGCTTTTCTGGTGGATGTCCTCTAGAAAAGCAAAAGACAGTGCAAGTGTCAGAGCATAAAGTGTCCTTCAGAGAAGATAAAACAAAACAAAACAAAAAACCAGAACGAAAACACTCAGAAAGCACCTGCAGTAGAGAGAGCGGAAGTGTGCCTTGGCCAGGTTTGGCAGAGCCTGTGGTCATCAGGCTGATGAGAATGGAACACTTCGGGTCCAGACTCTCAACAAACACGTGCAATGATTGTATCTGAGTGATATGACTCTGGTCAAAGAAAGGGAGAAAGAGAGGAAGGGAGAAAGAAAAAGGTGCTCGTTCCAATATAGACTGCAGACCAGGCAAGAACAAGCGAAAACCCACAGCAGAGAATCCTAACCAAATATGTAGGCGGTTCCCTTTGCCACTCTACGGCATTATATAACAAGAAGCTATAGTCTTTTATGAAAAATTTCTTCAGTGTTGTATGTATTATATATGTATGTGTGTGCATGTGTGTGTATATGTATATATATATAAAACAGATTTAATCCACCCAGTTAAAATTTTTGTTTCTTTGTTTGCTTTGTTCTTTTAAACAGAATGGGGGATTCTCTTTCTTGGATGTACGTAATTACCCTTGTTGTGAACACTTTTTTGTTCCCCAGAGTGAAGGACACTTTGCACCTGCACACAGTGACTGTATGAAGGCGTACGGGAATTCAGTAAGTCCTACCAAATTACTGCATTTCAATTTTTGGTTCCTGATAAGAGACAAAACCAGGTAAGCAGCATTCACTCCTTACACAATTTCATCTTGAAGCTTAATTCTGTCTTGGGCTATTACTTTTACTCACGTGCCCTTTTAACCACTGGCAGTCTTGTGTCATGTCGTTGGTAAGAAGAATAGCTCCATGAGCTGCCACTGGAAAGAAGTGGACTGGGTTCCTTTTTCAGAACTTTAGTCCCACATACAAGGTGTGACGTAAGTAGGTTTACATTCGTGACTACCACGAAACACAGTGTTCCTTCTTGTATTATTTATTAATTATTGTATCATTTTCCATATGAATAACTGTAAACCTACTTTTGTCCCAGCCTCTTTTTGATAAAGAAGCTAATTGAGCCCTGGCTGGTGTGGCTCAGTGGAATGAGCACTGGCCTGCAAGCTGAAAGGTTGCTGGTTGGATTCCCAGTCAGGGCACTTGCCTGGGTTGCAAGTCGGGTCCACAGTAGGGGGCAAGTGAGAGGCAACCACACATTGGTGTTTCTCTCCCTCTCTTTTTCCTTCCCTCCCCCTTTGTAAAAATAAATAAGTAAAATATATTTTAAAAAGAAGCTAATTGATCAGTGGCATCCATACTAAAAACAAAGTATGTTTTAAATAAGTTTGTCTTTATGAGACATAATGTAGAGATAAGTATGCTGGAGAATTTCAATATAATTGCCAGATGGAGATAATATAGTCAAATCCAGTCATTAATGAATTCCAATTTTGCTTAAGTGATATCTCTAAGATACCTCCACTTATTAAATTAGTTTGTGCCCCTCATATTTATCTTTGATGATAGTTAACAAACTTACTGAATTTGAATTGAAAAATGCATGAAACAATACATGTATTATATTCTATTTTATATATTGGTGCTTAATACTTTGAAAATATATAATGCATTTAACATTTGAATTATATTCAACAATTTGGGTAAATTGGTAATTTATGTTTATTGGTGAATTAACTCCTTTTCATTGTAAAAAAAAAATGAAACAGTTGTCACGTACATTTTTCATAACACTGCTTCCAGCTAAGGCTTATAAGAGTCACTCAATGAATCAGTGTTAACTGTATTTATTTCACTAATATAGAATCTTACTCATTGGTTATCCTGCCATTCTTTCCCATGTCCTATTTTAATGCCAAAGGCAAAAATGACTGCTGAACCCCTCATGTATTTTACCAAGTATATAAGAAACAATAGCTAATGGAGTCATCTATTCCACTTCAACTGTTGATACACCAAAACAAAACAAAACAAATCAATGAAGTACCATAAAGTTCCCTGTTATCCTAGCAACTTTACATTTCACAAAGGTCCACATGTGGCAAAAGAAATGACAGTCAATGGCATCTTGCATTCTAATCATCAAATCATCAGTGTTAGAGAGGTTGGAGAGGCTTCTTATTTATACTAACTTATTTTTCTTCCCCCATTTCTTAATAGGTCAATTTTATGTCCTCCTGGTATTACTGATATTTTCCATTCTTTATTAATCATAGCTTCCTAAAGAATACATCCAATTGCTATCATTTTCACACTTGAAGGTTACTTTACGGAAAGCTGTATAAAAATACGCGTATCACCCTGCTGATGTCATTCAGTGGATGAAGTGCCGGTCTGCAGACCAAAGGGTCACTGTTTCAATTCCCAGTTAAGGCACATGGCTGGGTTGCCGGCCAGGTCCCCAATAGGGGATGCAACCACACGTGTTTTTTCTTTCCTTCTCCTTCTCCCTCCTTTCTGCTCTCTCTAAAAATAAACAAATAAAGTATTTTAAAAATTATATTTATATATACATATATATATAAGTATTTATAACATATCTTGGACTCATAGCTGTAGTTATATTTTCCACTTTTAGAGATATTAAAATATTGTGAATTAATTATTTGGTTTGACTACATATGTTCATTCACTGATTAATCTGCTACATATCACCTAGGTGTCCTGTACTTTGAACCAGAGATAATGACTGATGAAATCTAGGCATCTACTTCTTTCGAAGAAGTTGAATGAGTTCTATATGTAACAGCAGAGAACAAAGTAATATTGGAGACTATAAGAGCAGACTATAGCTTAAAAAGTGGGCCAAATACCTTAACAGACACTTCACCAAAGGTATAGAGTGGCAAATAACCATATGAAAAGTTTCCACATTATGCATCTTCAGGGAAGTGTAAATTAAAGACACAATGAGATACCATTTCAGACCTATTAGAATGGCCAAAATCCAGAATACTAACGACACCTCATGCTGGAAAGAATGTGAGGCAATAAGAACTCTTATTTATTGCTGGTGGGACTGCATTAAAATAAAACAAGAACTTTAATAGACAGTTTGGCAGTTTTATATAAAACCAAAAGTACTCTTACTATATAGTCTAGCAATTGCACTCCTTGGTATGTACCCAGGGGAGCTGAGCACAGATGTCTACACAAAAACCTTCACACAGATGTTTATAAAAGCTTTATTCATAATGGCCAAGACTCGGGTGCAACCAAGATGTCATTCAAGAAATGAATGAATAAATAAACTGTGGTACTTCCAGACAATGGAATATTATTCAGCACCAAAGAGAAATGAGCTCTGAAGGCATAAAAGACATTGAGGAATTTTAAATTCATATTACTAATTAAAGACAGCCAACCTAGGAAGGCTGCATATTATATGATTCCAACTGTATGACATTTGGGAAAGGGCAGAACTACAGAGACAGTAAAAACACCAATGGTTGCCTGAGTTTGGGGGGGAAGTTGAAGGATGAAGAGGTAGCGCACAGAGGATATTTAGGACACTGAAAATACTCTCTTATGCTATTACAATGATGGATATATGTCACTTATATATTTGCAAAACCCATACAATGTACAACTGCAAGAGTGAACCCTAATGTCAACTATGGAATTTGAATGATTATCCAATGCGGGTTCATAAGTTTTTAAAACTGTCTTACTCTGGCTGAGAATGTTGGTAGTGGGGGAGGCTGTGCATGTGTGGGGCGGGTCGTATATGGGGTCTTTGGACCTTCTAAATTTTGCTTTGAACCCAAAACTACTTTTAAAAAATCACATCTTTTAAAAAAGTTGACTGTCACAGGGAAAGTAGCGTTCAACAGGCACTCTGTTTGCTCACTGTCATGTATATTTTTCAGTCATTTTGAATGGGATTGTGTAATTATTTCTAGCCAATGTAAGGTGAGCAAGAGTCAGATGCGCCACACTGCAGTGGAGATAATGCAAATTCATACACAGTTCTCCATTCTCTCTCTGACTCCACTGAGGTTGTAGCCAGGTTGTGTACTGAAGACGCTGTAGTTTTACGATGATGAATGACAGGAGGCTATGTTGTAATGGTGGCAGGCTTTTCATCAAACAGGACCCTCTGTGGACAGAGTGATCAGCTAACCCACATGGCACATGTAACACCAGTAACATATTAAACTTTCCTCTATTAGGCCAGTGATATATGGGGAACCATTTGATACAGGAACCCATACGGACAAACACAGATATCATTTCAGTTCTACATTATTTGAGTTTCATGGAAGATATAGAGTTTCATCTATATTTATATATGTATATATACATAATATACAAATACATTATATATTAAATAAACAAATGCATTAGGATTTAATAAAATATATTTATATTGATTTCAACTTATAAATAACTCAATCATGTTAAATCAATTACCTAAATTTAAAGTACTCCATCTTCTATCATTCAGTGACATTAAGTGCCCATAGAATTATAAGTCTATTTTTGTTTGTATTTATACCATTAGCTTGAGATCTGTTATTTAATTATAGGTCTTGGGAGAGAAATAGTCAGGCTTTCCTAGTCACTGATCATATTTCAGGAGAGAATATTGAGCTCATGGGATGTTTCAGTTTCAAAATGCTCAGTTTTAGTTTGCAGTGCCGTCACTTACTGAAGTGGTTTTGGCTCCACAGGGACATTTAGTTAATTGCTCATTGCATCTGTGCAAAAGAAAGGCTAACATAAAAAAAATTAAATCTGTCACCCGTCATCTTATCACTTTAGTTTTATTCCTTAGAAAATTGACTCTTGTGTAGTTAAAATTTCTGAGTTTCACTTGGAGTTCTCTTAGTTGACACTGTCTGTGACATGTCCAGCTACTATCTTACCAAGAATTTGTGGGAATTTGTCACATTATAGATCAAAATGCATGGGATGGAAGACAGTAAAAATTGATGATGTTTATAAAGCTTGTGAAAGAGCTCCAAATACAAACTGTTACAAATCACAGATGTTCCTAAGTTTAGCATTCTTTAAAACACTGTATCAGACAATAGGCAATTCAGAGACAGGAAGAGGCAGAGCCTGGCCCAGTCAGCATTCAACCAGTGTAACAGAACCAGGGGGAGAAACAAAATATGGAGGGGGTGGGGGATAACAATAAATCGGCTTGTGTAATTATGGGGGCTGTTGAGGCAAGTCTGAAAGTGGGAAATCCGTAGGGCAGACCACAAAGACAGGCAGGCCGGAACTCCACAGGCAGAATTGTCTTCCTCCTCTGGAAACCTCACCTCTGCTCTTAAGGGTTTACACATGATTCAGTCAGGGCTCCCAGATGGTCTAGGATGATCTCTTTCACTTAAAGCCAAGTACTTATGGACTTCAATCATATCCATAAAATACCTTCCGAGAAACACCTAGATTAATGTTGAATGACTGAGGGCCATAGCCTCTTCACACTAATCCATAAAAAAGACTAATTTGTCTGGTCATGTCCCACACAGAAGGGATTCACTGACCATCGGGGTAGAACCTGGCCACTCTGTGCTTTCAGGCCTGTGAACCAGCAGCCAAGAAGACGAGTCGTTACATTACTGGGGGTCGGGGGTGTTAAGGCAGCCTGAATACCAAAAGGAGCTGGGTTGCTGCTGCAAGTGAGGGTGAGAAGAACTACCCTTCTGAATCCAAGGACTTCTCTAGGGTGTTTTGTGGTGCATTCATTTCCAATGCCAAATGTTGGTGGATAATTGTAGCAACCGCAGCTCAACTAATGTAAATCAACTAGGGTCTAAGGTTAAAGACCTTATTCTCTAACTCTTCAGTGTTAATTAAGGCTTTAGAAGAGGTTGTGGCTGGTCTCTTTCTTGAGGGTTCTGGGATGTGTTTGACTTAGTGGAGCTCATTAGGTAGATCTGAGTAGAAAGGAGAGGTACTATGTTGGACACCCCTTATGTTCACCATAAAGGTCTCTTAACTCTCCTTGACTCCAGCTGGAGCAAGCAGCTTCACAAAGGTGTACAGAAAACATCTTGCTTCATTTCTGCCAAGAATCTCTTGGTTTCTTTCCCGGGCTTCTCTGATGGGATGAAGAGAACACTTGGCACGGATTCTTAAGCAAACATAGAAATTGAGGAAAGGTAACACCTCTTGGAGCTATCCTTGACCAAGCCAGTACATGAATCTCTTCTTTCCTTCCTTCAGGCAAACAATTTTAGGTGCCAATGGATTGAGTACAAGTTGCCCAAAGTTATGACCACCTTCAAGTTAACCTCATTTCCTGTTTCACTTTTCCTCAGCTCCCACACCTAATCTTTGGGAACTTGGAGTAAAACAGGGAAGCAGGAAATGAGGTTAAACAATCTGACCATGTACTACACACTGTCTGTTTTCTGTAGGAGAGAAAACTTTAAAATCTATGGTCACATTTCTCTACAGATAAAGAACAAAACATCAACATTAGGAATTTTTCTTTTTGATAAAATATTTTTCAATTAATCTACTTGTAAGAGTCCACCATTTGAACAATAACCACAATTCACAAATAACAGTTAGCCACTGCTTACATACTCTTAATATCTTATTTGTGAGCAAAGAGGCAAGCGTTTAGTTACTAGAGTCAGGGCCTGGAGGGGTCGGATGTTTTACAAAAATTTGGCAATAGCACAGTATGGAGATTTAATCAAATGTACTTTCATTACACACATGCAAATCACTTTTGTTGTTGTCAGTTTCTAAACTAAAGTATTCTTATTTCTTCTAAAATTGAGAATATATTTAAGATCACAGTATAATCTTATAACAAACTCGGTTGCTTTTGAAGTCTATTATCAAATGAAAAACATATTTTTTCATCTGTTTCAGAAAATAACATTTTGCTGCCCATGATAAAAAACAACTCAAATATAATGCAGCATTTTCCCAAACTAAACTACATTAATATTTCTTGAAAATGTATTTCTGTGTAAAGTAAAAATTAGTCCAATATATTTGCTTCAGTATGTTGTAAAGCTGCTTTGGAACCTGTGTTCCTGCAGACATTTTTCAGGATAACGTCTAGTCACTGTTAGTCCATTTGAAAGAGTTCATTTACCTGCAAATGTTGCCTTGAAATTGTCTTCACTTGTGGCATTTTTAAAGAAAGCTATCCCTTGGGGCATACTGCAGTCTTACTAAGGACAAAACACCCAGTTTTGTAAGATTTAAATTCAAGCACTTTAATTGCTTCTCTTTTATCTGTCTGCTTCAGAAAGTTTCAAAAAAGGTAGTCTGTGGAAAATGGGTAAGTGAGATGTAAGAACCATGGTGGGGGGGATCGTGAACAATAAAATAATATTTTATAGGCTCTCTATTTTGGGAATTATGTTCTATTCTTGAAATTCACCCAGGTGGATAAGATTTTGTTTTATGAGTCTAAACCCTGACATCTAGATCAAGGGTAAGAACATAATTGTAGGATCTTCCTATTTCGGTAGAGGAAGGAAACTGCTCAGCCAGATGGACGTCATTTGGGCGGGATCTCCTGCTGAAATCTACTCCCCTCTGGTGGGAAGGAAAATGTGCTGGTTGCTAAGCTACTGATAGGCTTTGCCCTTCCTCTGCTTAATGGGCAGTTACTGGGTCAAGGCACAAATGATGACGTGAAAGCTGGCTTTTCCTTGCCAATTGAATGGTAACGTAGGAAGTGGCTAAGAGTTTCCTCTAAATCAGCTATTACCCCTAGTTATTCTCTGACCTTCCCTCTGCTTGAGTGAATGAAAGATGGAGACACAGACAATCCCAAGGTGACTAGAGCCTGAAGATGCAAGGGATGGCACACGTACTAATAGTAAAATTAACAGACATTAAAAATACATTTAGACACTAGAATTATATAACAACGATGAATTTTTTTAATGTTTACAGGAGCGTGTAGTGCAAAAGAGGGAATCTTCCAATTTACGGTTCATACTTGTCCATGTATTTTTTCCTAATGACAGAGGACTGTGAGGGTTTATACTTGAGTTTTATCCTTGGGTTTAAATTCGTAATGCTCTCTCTTCTTGGAATGAAAGTAATTATTAGGTCAACTTCAGAAACCAACAGGAACAAACTGGAGGCACACCTAGCCTCCTGTGGTTCATTTCAATATAAGTCATTAAGTTCTTGTCTCAGGCCCATTCACAGTCAGCAGCGTGTTTTGGTGCCTACGCAAATCAGCCATTTCCATCGGAGTTACAGACTTGACCCTCACAACTGTCAGCCTAAGAAATGTCCAAACCTGCAGAGAATTTTTATAAGAGTTTCTCTGAGCCAAACTGATGGCATATGCCAAGGAGCAAGATCTCAAATGCTTGGGAGAAGAGCAGTTTTTCAGCTTCTCATATTCATTGGAAATTACAGAGGGGCTGTAAGGAAGACTGAAGAAATCAAAGCAGGGGGTGGATTGTTGACAAGATTATGAGCTCTCTTGAGAGTTAATACTTCCTTTGAGGGCTATTGCTTGTGGTCTTCCAGAGGAGTGTTAACCATGACGTGTAAGAACAATGGAGAGGCCTGGCTTAAAACCTTTTGCTGAAGAAGTTATACCCTTGGGGTATGATTACCCACCGTGACCTGCCCAGCTAGGAATTTACAATCACTTCACCCTGTGAGATTACTTTCCACCATACCCTTTCCTTTCATCCACACATTATTAGCTCTTTTTGCTCTCTGGCTTTTAGTAGATTATTGTTCACCTAAGAAGTTCTGGTTGCAAGAAGAGGTAATATGTTCCCTTTGCAGCTAAGAAGTATATTTCTAGTATACGTTTCAATTTATAATAATTTTGAAAAGAAATTTCGTTAAAAATTTTAGTCTAAAAAAATGTCTAATTTCCTTCCTTGATTTTCTACTATCCAGCAGGATGATGAAGTTTATTTACATTATAAATGCCAAATAAGTTCATCTCTTTCAAAATTCAAATCCATATATATATATATATATGCATGTATTTGCATATATATGTATATATCTCACCATTGAAAATATCCAAACTCATTTTTTCCCTTTTTTTTCATCGTTTCCCTTTGTATCTATCAATATTCCTTTCATTATTTCTGAGCATCAACTTTGTATAAATTTGGGAAGCACTTTTAAAAGACAAATCTCTGATCTCCCAGTGTTCAAAAAGTGATGGAGGGTACAGGAAAATGAGGACTTACACCAGTAAACAAGCTAAGTATGGAATATAATGAGAACTATGTAGGCCATAAAAGAGACTGATAGCAGGAGGAAGAAATACCATGGAAAGCTGGGCCAGATACACTTCCATAGAAGATGATACTTACATTGTGACCTGGAGAGAAGAAAGGAAGGAATCATGCAGACTGCCAGGTGAAGAGCATTCTGAGTGAAAGGAACCGCAGTTGTGAAGGTCCTGAGGCAGGAACATCAGTGTGTGCGAGCACTGCAAGGAAGCCATGTGACTGAGGAGGGTGATCAAAGGGACATCGTAATAAATCAGTTCCCAGAGTAGGGAACTAGCCAACCACACTAGGCCTTGAGATTACGCTAAGGAGTTTGGATTTTTTTTCAAAATGTCTTTTAAAGTCAATTCAATGTTTGGAACTTTGGAGATATGGGAATTGAATTACATGATTTGAAAATATTTCACATGCTGGGGCAACAATAGACCTGAAGAGGTATAAGAATTCAATTGTGCAAGTCATTTGGGAAGTTGTCGCCGTTATCCAAGTTAAATATGTTGTTTCACAGGACTAAAGAAATAGCTGAGAAAGTGGTGAGAATTGCAAATATTTGAGATATTTTGAAAGTGGTTCAAATAGGACATTCTGATAGATTGGATGTGTGGAATTAGGGAACGACTGAGTACAATTGTGTGGCTTACATAACTCATCGCATAGTATAACTTTTCACTGAAATGGAAAACAACAGGGTCAGCAGATTTGGAAAGAAATTGTTATCTTTTGAACATGTTAAGTTTAAACATCAACCAGAGGTATAAGTTCACCTGGAAAATACAGAGATAAATACATACGTTTTATAATTGTTAGATTGAAAACAGAAACTTGGGAGCCTCGTCAGCCACAAAACTGTTTAAGATTAGCCAGGGAGAGCTCTTTGATGGAGTATAAAAGTGGCCAAGTTCTGTGTCCTATGGTGCTCCATCTTCGGTGGTTCAGAAAAAGGAGAAGAATCTCACAAAGAAAAGCAAGTAAAGTAGAAGAAAAGCAGGGAGGCTGAGATTTCTTGAAAGCCAACTGCAAAAAGTTTTCAAGAAGGGAGTGACAAACACCAACACCGACTGTTGAGAAGTCCTGTAAAATGGGGAGTAGGAGCTCTGGGACTGGCAGGATGGAAGTGTCTGACAGTGACATCTTCACTGACACAGGGGGAATGAAGGATGCCGTATGAGGACCTGAAAGAGAGTGAAAGTGGAGGCAAGTATTGTTCATTTCTTTTGAAAAGTTGTGCTATAAAGTTGGGAGATGGGTAAGGTAGGAGATGGAGAGGGGTGTGGGACCTAGGGGACATTTGTTTCTTGTTGAAGTTTTTAAGCTGGTGCTTCTTTTGCTTTGTTTGTTATTTTTAAGTACGAGAGAATGTGAAGACTATCTGTATGCTGTTAGAAATCATCCAACTCAAAGAAAACCTTGATCGTGGAGGAGAGAGAAGAGATCCACTCGGGGATAAAGTTCTTAAATAGACAAAAGGGTGTGAGATGCAAGAAAACAAGTGAAGACAGGGAAACTGGTTAGAGGTTGAAACAAAAAAGTTCTTTCATTTTCAAAGGCGAAAGGGCAGTAAATGTGGGAATGGAATATATAGGTAATTAAAGTTGACAACCTGGTTTTCGGAAGTTGTAGACGGAGAATAGAAGCTGCTCCACAGAGCAAGGAATAAAGTCCAGAGAGAAGACATAGAAAGAGAGCATTTTGCATTCCATGCTGCCTCAGTTTCCAACTCCAGTCCTTTCCCTCCAGAGCCCCAGCTGCACTCTGACCCTGCGTGACACACCCACGTTTTCTGCCATGTTCCTGTCCGTGGGGAAGCAGACAGGGGATGTTTGTTGCTTTCATGAAGTCACAACTAACACAAGTGGAGCTGCATTTTCCATTCTATGGGTTTGATTCTCAAAAAAAAATCTGAAGATGTCTCTATAAGACCCCTTGACAGGGCCTCAGGGTACCCCGTCAAGGGGGGCACACATAATTATGCGTCTGGATTTCCCTTTTTAGGGTGGTTACTTGATAATATTTCCTATAACTTGTCCAAACACTGATTTACTCTATAGTAGGAATATTGAAATCATGTGCTGGTGTTGTTCACAGGCCAGTTCCCTTCAAGCTCTTACATTTACTTCATTTGACTCGCCTCCATTTTATTTTAGAAGTGCATCTTGACCTAATTATGGAAATATGACCGGAAGGAGCAATGACGGTCCAGCAGCCCTATCATTGGTAAAGTATTCAGTGATCCTAAGAATTTCCTTTCATTTCCAATCACACAAGTGTGCATTTCTTGGCCTTGAGTCTGTAAGAACTGTGTAAAATTTTGGCCACTGTAATGTCATCATGATGCATTTTTATAAATCATTAAGTTCCTTGTACTTATTCCATATGAGGGTAAAGAGTCTCTGTTTAGCACGAACAATGCAAAGTGAATAACCATGAAGCAAGCTTGTGGTACACAAACTAACTGAATTTTTTGCCACATCATAAAGGGAAGAACAGTAAAATCAGACAATGTGATGTCTAACTAATTTACTAATAGAAACCCATGTTTCAGTCCATCAGTCTTTGATTTGCATTCTTGGCCAATTTTTACTAAAAAGGGGGACGTCGCTTATTTTTTCCACATATTTTGTATGTGGAGACTGTTCTCCCCAACGAACAGTTTCCAATTTAATTATCTGGTGTGTCTTAAAAAGCAAATCAGGTCTAGAATGCTGATGACAAAGGTAATCTCATCTCATACCTGGACCCTAAATTTGAAGTTGTCTGGTTAGCACAGGTGACTGTTTTTGGCAAGTAATTTGTTAGATCTGCCTGGAAAAATAATGGATGTGGAAAGTAAGAAGATATGAGAGGTCATGTGTAAAAAAGTTTTTAAAATACTTTCCATTTTCCCAAGAGTTATTAGGAGATTCAAAGATCTTAGGGAGCTGGGCCTCAGGATGAGTTGACCTAAGATCTTTGAAGGTACACCCAACCTCACCTTTGGGAGAGTGGTTTAACTCAACCCCAAATCAATGCAATCTGCATTCCTTCTATTTCTAATCCTAAGGGCCCCTTTAATTTTTTCTCTATTCATTGACATTCTCTATCAGAAAGATAACAATGAGCAAGGAATTGATTGAAAGTTAGGAAATGTCCATTTGAATGAATAGGTTTTATTAAAATATACTATTATTATACCTAATCAATGTTTTAATCATCTTTTGTTCTTGGCAAAATTAACCTAAGCCAAGTTGTCAATTCACCTTATTTGGAAAAATAATCTGAAACTTCAGCAATTAAAGATGGATAGGAGTTTTTTCCTCTATCATCACAATATCAATAACACCTTATATATTGCATTGAGCACAGGCTTATACCAAGAAGCAGGTGCAACATTAGTCCTGTATCTTTTCTGTGCCCGCGCTCTGACCTGGATGCTCCGACGAGTGTCTTGCATGAAAGGCTCACTCTGGGGCAGATGTAATGTTATTTTAAACTGAGGGACATAGACACCACACACTGAAATACTTCACAGAAAATCATAACACAGGAAGTATAACAGCGCAACATCATAGACACTCAATAGATAGGGGTTGAATGAATAAATAAACAGAACCATGCACATTGATAGAACATAGGAAACATCTCTCACAGAATTTCCTAATGAGACAAACTTAATGGCCAGTAGACTCTACCTCCATTCATGGGATTTGGTAGAAGTCATTCAGTGAAATAGTCAACTCTGATTGACACTGGCCGAGGAAAGACGAGATGAACTCAAGAACGGTGCCTCCTGCAGTGCCCACAGAGTGCCCCCCGCCCCCCAGAGCTGTGTGCACCTGCTGCTCTCAGTTCACTTACAATAATGTGAGCACTGCATTCTAGCAAGAGGTCAGGACATATTCGACTTTAGAGTCATAGTCTAATGATAAGGTGGATGATGGGCTTTCAGAGATCCTTCACATATTCTATTGTTTTTTTTTCAGGAATGCATTATATTTATTCAAATAGTTTCCTCTTTCACCTATAAGCAATATCGGAAGAAAATAAATGAGACTGTTTTTCCCTATTTTCATACAGATCCTTCCCTCCTCCCTTTTTTTAGTCCTTGTATTTGTTTGTTCTTTTCTTTGTCCCAGGGGGCACCTAATGCTTCCAAGGATCTCTTAGTCAGCACGTGAGAGTGAAATGACTTTTAGCAGAGGGAGTGGTCAGTAATTCTCAATGCCACACTTTAATCCAAAGCACTTTTCTAATGTTTTTAACCATGCCTTTGTGAAAGCTCCACTTGGGGATCTTTTCTGTGAACACTAGATGTGCTTTTTCAGTGCCAGAGATGACAAAGGTTAAATTAATGTACCCAGCTGTTTCCCACATGCCGGGCTGAGAGAGGACAGGGTCCAGCTTCCTTCCCCTGCTGATCCCTCCCTTGTATTCTTATCGCTCTCCCCCTAGACCCCCAGAAGGGCAGGCCCTGGCTCGGTCTCCGTGACCTGGGTAAACTGCCATGGAGCAGGTTTTGATAAGAGGCAGGATGTGCGAAGGTTCCTTTCAAACAAAATTGGATCCCAAACGCACCATCCCCTCCCACACACCAGGCTTAGCACTAAATGCATGCACATGGCTAGCTCATCAAGTTCACCATTACCTGTTTAGGCAAATACACCAACAAGCAGTGTAAAAACTTTGAAAAGATAAAGGAAGTCCCCGTGATCAAATTACCAGATGGAGTCACATTAGTAAAGAGCTGATAATGTTTTTTTTTTTCTGACATCTCTCTTTTTTTCTGGCTTCTCAGCACCATGTCTCAGATTGATAGGCACATAGACAGACAGATAAATACAGAGATACATAAATTTCTATAATGTATTAGGCTGAATAATTGTCTCCCCCAAAATTCATACCCAAATTTCCAGAACCTGTGATTAGCTGGTGGTATATGACAAAGAGGGACTTGAAGACATATTTTAAGTTCACAGACCTTAAAATAGGGAAATTATACTGGATTATCTAGATAGGCCCAGCTGATCACCGGAGCCTTTAAAAGCAGAGCATGTTCTCCGGCTGGTGTCAGAGAGACGGAGTGACAGGAAGGCAGCAGGGGAAGCAAGGCAGCTTCCAATGCGAGAAGGATTCGACTTCAGCAACCCGCCTTTGCTTGTTCCGTGATGTAGGCGGCCGCAAGTGAGGACTACTGGAACAGGGACTTTAGGAGATATGGCCGGTCTCCAGCCGATGGAGAACAAGGAAGTGGGAACCTCGGACTTAAATCTGGCCGCTGGTCTAAATGAGCTTAGAAACAGATTATTTTTCACTGCCTCATGTGAGGCTGTGCTGACCTTGATTTTCACCTGGAGAGTGTTAGCCCCTCCACCTGAGGAATAATTGTACAGAATGTAGTAGGTAACTGACCTTTGACCCTCAACACGGACACACTTTCATGCCAAACCTAAATCTTAAAATGAACAACTATCTTAAACACACCACTTAATGATCTATATGTACCCCATTTTCTCTCTATATGTACCCCATTTTCTATGAAATCAACATCACAATAATCTTTTGGCTAAAAGGGTAGGCATAGACAAGTGTGGTGATTACTGGGAAGGTGGGCGTAAGGGGACTAAATGGTAATGGAAAAATATAATAAAGATTAATTAAAAAATAGATAAATATAAAGAAAAAAGCATGTTAATTTTAAAAAAGAAAAAGAAATTTCGACGGTTTTTCTTCTCTTTTATGGAGATTTTTCAAGTGAAGAAAATAATGCAAATAAAAACTTGATAGTGACTTTAAAAATCCCGACACATAGCAACATTGCTGTTTGAGAACATCAGTGAGACTATCATGATGGGAAATTGTCTGTGTGCATTTTGACCTCTCCTCCCCTGCGTGTGCATCTTCTTCAAATGCAGGTGAATACAGGGACACATCACACATAACAAGCATTTCCTCAGGGGAATCAAAGTTCTGGAAATGCCCAACGGAAAATAAAACATCTTAGAGGTTCCGATGAAGAATTTTTCCAGCCACTGTCATTGATGTTAAGGTGACTGACCCAAACTGAGGCGTTGTGGTCAGGGAGTGAGCACAGCCAGGGTTGGTGTTGGGCCCCATCTGAGAGTTCACTGTCCCAACGTTACACGAGTCCTGAATCCGACTCAAAACGTGTGCCAAGCTGTCCCTGCAGCTCAGAGGTCACCAGCTGACCACAGCTGGAATGTGTAGGCTGGAGGAGAGCGGGGAAGGGAGAGCAAACTCTGGAATGTCGAGTGGCCTGGAGGACGCCTGCCCTTGGTGTGGCAAACACTTTGTCACTGACACTCCAGAGCCAGCTGTCTTGCTATAATTCTGCAAACGAGGCTGGAGGCACTAAAACATTACTACTAAGGATAATTAAGGTCATGGAAGATTAATTCTCTAAGGAGAGAATAAAGGAATTTTACCCATGTTGCTTGGTTATACAAACATGAAATGAGAACATGGAAAGTATCAATAAATACTTAAAATATCTAAGTTATCGGGAAGGACATGGGACCTTTAAACAAACAAAATGGGATAACATGGCGCCGTGCACCAGAGTAAAGTTAAAATTAATAAGTATGACAAGCTAAGTCATTTCAAACTTAAAACCAGCACCAAAGGTACACAAAGCATTAGCACTTTATTCTCCTATTAGGAAAGGCGTCATCTCTAAACTTTTAGTGTGTCTGACACAGTAAAGGAGATAAACACAGTGCTGCTTTTGAGACGAGCAGACTCCGTGTGGGTACTCGTATGCGTACACTCAGCAGTATCTAGAGTAAACCAGAATGCATTTTGAGGTAAAGCTGATTCATTGCTCCCATAGACACTCAGAGAACACACTTGGTGTTTCCAGACAAGATGAAAGCTGACCTTATCAATTGTCATCAACGCCTTCAAAAGCTACTGCTGAGAATGAGATCATGCATGCCTCGAAGGGTTGTTTCATCCATTCCATGCCCTGCTCCCCCACAAACTGCATGGCGAAGCCGACTCATTTCTCGTCTCATCGTGCTCAGTGCAAAGTTCATCTGAATGGGAGAGTGGAGGATCGGTGGATGCAAAATTTATTTTTCCCCTGACTTTCTACATTTTTCTCAAGATACAAGAGAACAAACACAGTGCATCTGGACAACCAAACTCAAAAGTGAGTCCCCACCACAAAGCAAAATTGCATGACCACAGATCCAGAAAAATCTTGACCTCTTAGCCCTCCTCCCAAGGGTACGATTCCACTAGTGATGTCAAAATCTACTAATAAACACAGTTGGTTGGTTTGGGGTAAAATCTATTCTCAAGAACTTGCAAAACTGTCCTGAAAATAGCATGCCACAGATTATTTAAAATCCAAGAAAACAGAGTCTTTGACTTCCAAGTAAAGATAGAAAAAGAATCGATTTTTAATTATACAAATGTTTGTAGGAGAATCAATAAAAATGTTGTCTCTCAGCAACCTAGTTTTTTTTATTGTGTTGATTTTGTATAGTTGATGATTTATGTCAGCTTTATAGTTAATGCCCTACCTACAGAACAGCCTTCAGCTGGGCACTCTGGCCTCCACAGGCAGTATACAAGAATGCTGTGTTAAACTGAGCGTGGTGTTGAGCCAGGGGATTCCACACCCTCCTTCAGTGCACCACTGTTCTGGCAAAGAGAAGAATGTCCAAATCAATAAAAACATGGATGACTTCAAGCAGTGAAACTATGGGTGTGGGACTGACTGCTCAGGTGCTCACCATGGTTTACAATCTTTTGTGCTCAGCTTACCCTGTACTCATGCTTTGTCCCTTTCTACTTCACCCACAAAGTTTACCTTGTCATGTCACATGGGTTATTTAAAAATGAAGCCAAGTTCTTTCCACGGAATTATCTTGCTTCGCCATCAAAAATACAAATTGTGACGTGGTCAGAATTTCACTGCTATGTCAAAATATTCTTAACCTGGGACAGAAAAAATAATACGCGTAAGATCTTCATTTACTCTGAAGTATGAGCCTTATCACATTGCTCCCTTCCTCTCTTACTCCACAGAGTTATTAATCTCCCTCAAGGTAGCAAATGACTCTCTTTTTATCCCCTGATGGCACCTGGCCCAGAGTTTGTCAATTGCTTTCTTTTCAGAGGCTTGAAGGTTATAGCATAGTTCCTGAAACATAACTTTTTGTATGTTTAAGTTACTTTTTTCAGTTAATTAAAATATTAAGCTGAGAAATAATGCTGCACTAACATATTTAAGGCCCTTTTAATGACTCTTCTTTTTGGTTACTTGACCTTGATCTTGTGATTCATTTTGCGTGTATGTAGCTGTCTTGCCCAGCATGTGCATGCTGCTATCCTTCTCAAATGGCCTTTCTCTACCTTCTTTAGAGAGTTTTGAATGTTATGTGTTTATACACACGAGTCACCACAATTACCATAGATTAATATCCAAGGAACACATCATCAAGCAAAAGCTCTTCAGATTAAAATTATAATTCCAATATTAGAACTTATTTCCCTCATACACTAACAGTTCTGGAAGAAGAAAAAGCTGAGTGCATCATTATTCCAGCAAACTTTTACTGTTTTCCAAGCTTGTTCTTAGAAGATTTGCCAAAGACGTTTTGGATCAAAGTTTGCTAATTATTTTTTGAAGGCTGGGTCAGTTTAGGAAAGCTTAAAGCATACTGAAATACAACATGTTTGCTGAACTTGGTCAAACCACTTAGCTGGTTTAGATGTCCATTTCCTTTTTGGTAAAATAAAGAATAGGGGTTTTGACCCTTTTTAATAAGTAAAAGATGCTCTGAGTTATTAAAGTAAGGCCATATTCTTTAAAGTACTTTTTTCTTTGGAAGGTGTTTTAAATACATAGTATAAATTTCAGTGTAAAATGTGCCAAATAATACCATTACTATCCTTCAGTGTTAACCATAATGACAGATAATTATTTAATTATAAATTTTTATGCACCGAGATCAAATCAAGTTGAACTCACTTTTTAAAAAGAGGTACACTGTTAATTCCACAAGTCTAACAAAAAAAATCCTACCTAAAGCAAAGAGAATTCCAAATACAACCACAGTTCTTCCAGAAATCTTGGCGTGCTAGGAACTCTACCAAATTAATAGATGGTTTGGTGGTATAGAAGAGGGTGAATAATTTCCTTCCCCAAATTCTAGCCGAAAAGTAATATGGGTAATTGTTGGTATGTGAGGATATTTCAAAATATGTGAAATCAGCTATCTATATTTTAAAGTATAATGACCATATACCAGGTTTAGGAAAACAGCCAAGCACGACAATGTCCGGGGACCACAGACGGATATAAATGAGAGCCGTCCACAGCCAGCCCTTCGCTCCAGGGGCTCTGCACCCTCATTGTGTCCCCGCGGCTATGCAGGGGGTTCTGGGTCACACAGCCAATATAAGAATGTTATGTTAGATTTTGTGGCAGTCACTGGGCTTTTGCACCTCTCACGTTCAATGAGATCTTGCTATGTTTTTATTATTATAATCTTTTTTAAACCATCAGATTTTAGGTACATCACATTACCCCCCTTTCCATTAAGAAACACAAAATCTGTGCTCCTCTTCAGGCTAGTTGTCTCCTCAGAATGTCAACACGCGCATCTTAATTTAAAGCTTCTTGACCACCTATCTGACCACTCATAAGTTACCTAAAAACGTAATCACTCTACCACTGAAGACCCCTTAGGACATTAAGAAAAATGCTGCAAAGAACCAAGACAATGCAATATGGCTTTGGGTATCTACTATTTAAAGTAAAGCAAATTTTAGCATATTGGTCTCATTTTTTATTGGAGGTCTTTATATTCTCCTCCGCTGCTCCATGTGTGTATAGCTCCATAAACAATAGATAGTAATATTTTATAATAGTATTGCTATACTATTTTTATAATGACATACAATTTTCTATTTATATATCCAATAGCCTCTAAAGATTGTAAGGATTATGAAGTCAGGTTTCATTTTTTGATCATCTTTTATGCTCAGAAACTAGCATATTGCTTATTAAATGTTCCATTATAATCAAATAGAAGAATGAATGAATGAATGAGAATGCATTCATTCCTTGGGTTCTTTCTAGATATAAATTGGGCTAACAGCCAAAATAACCAGATAGAGGTTTTCACATAACCATATCAATCTGTGAATAATAAACAGGATAGTCTTACTGAAATGTGAAAACCTTATTATTCTGAGTAAAGCTATTGTATTCACTCTGGAATTCACATGGTTTATGTACTTTCCTTTTGAGGGATAAAATAAATAGGCTTTTTAGACAGAATCCTAAAAGTTTTTATTATATTCTCATTATAATTAAGATTCATATATCTTATCTTATAATCCTTTTCAAGTGTTGAAAATTACTCTTTTCTAAAGAGAAAGTTCTACCAACAAAAATCCATGTGGATGTCTTGGGCCAGGTTCCTTAGAAGTAATTTGCAAGATAGCAATTTATAATGTGTAAGGGATATAGTCAGAATGAGCTTTCAAGGACGACTTTGAGAGAACAGAGGAAACAGGACAAGGGAACAGAAGAAGTTCAAGTGTGTGTTTTCAGGTAAATCCCCAGTGTTAACCTGATTCTACAGAGGAACTCGGGACTATAAAATATACCTCAGGTTTATACTGAGGCAAGAAAGTAGACTTCACCAGTTTAGCAGCAGTCCTTGACAGCTTAAGGAGCACACCAGAGAGAACTCAATCCCAGGCACTTCCAAGTCACTCAGTCTGTGGGCAAATGGCTCCAGTGGCCTAAGAACTGTTCTCGGAGGAAGGGTACGAACACTGGGCATTAGAACCAAAACATATGGAAGACCATGCAAGCATACATTAACAGCAAGAAGAATCAGAGATGTTCAATGTGGAGTTTCAGCAGTGTTTGTTACAACCATAAGTTGAAATTAGTGGTAGCTTTACGATTGTTATCAGACATGCTCAATAATAGGTAACTGGTTAAATAAATTAAATAAAAACTACATTCCTCACAACAATACAATGCAAGTGTTTAAGTGATGATGAGAAGGCCTTTGTACTGAAATGGAAATATCTTTATGGTACATTGTGTGTAAAAAAGATTAAAAATACTACATGCAGCATGATCACATAAAATTTTAATTTAACAATGTTACAGTAGAAATAAAAAAAACATTATCAATGGTGGGCTGACTCATTCTTTTCATTATTTCTCCTTTGTTACTGTATTTTAGAATTTTTGTATAGGAAATGGATTAGGTTTACAATATTTTTATAGTTTTGTTTCGAAATCTAGTAACTTACGTGAAGATTTAAGAATGTGAAATAGACATGCTTTTCACATGAGAGTAAATTTGTAAATGCACACAACACAGAAGGAAGTAACCTAGGCAGGACGAATTCTAAGATGTCATGACGTATAATAGGTCTCCAACGCAGTTTTAATAAATACACAGGCATTAGTCAGGTGCAGTAAATGTCATCGGCTTGATGGATTCGTTTAAAGTTTATAGGATGCATACAAATCCTTTTCCTATGGAAAAGATCCCACTTCCAAGGATGGGGTTTCCAAGTCCATAGCAGGACAATGGTACCATTACTTTTCTGCTCAAGAATGAATGGCAGTGCTCCAGTCTGAAAAACAGATCAGCATTCTTAGATGATGCCAATGGACACTCAGAAGACCTGTTCGTGTCCTACATGGGATGAATCCTACAACAGAGGCAACTACGCAGTGGAAAGAACTGTTGCTGTGAAGGAGCAGGGCCATTTCTAAGAGCACCGAGCCTTTTTGAGTAAATTAGTCTTGAAACTATCCTGCTGTTTTTCAGTAGGCATTATGGAGACAAGTGAGTTTTCCAAACGGAATTAACATGTATGTTAAGCCTCATTTTGTTGCAATTAATAGAAGATTCAACTCCAACCCAAATTACCTTAGGAAAGAAACAAAGACAAAAAAAGGTGAAATGTATCAGGACAGCTGGAACAAGGGGGCACAATTAAGGCCTTCAAGCTTCAGCTTCAAATTATTAGGCACTTTTGCTGTTTGCTTTGTTGTCCTGCAGGCTTCCCATTCCCGGTGATGAGATTGCTGGGGAATGATCCAGAAACACATCCTGTTTTTTCAGCATCTCTTAGCAGAAAGGGCAGTTCTCTTTTCCCAACAGTAATTTAAAGTCTAGCAATTGAGTCTCATTGCATGGCTTTGGGTACCATGTCCTTCCCTGAACAATCACTGTGACCCAGGGGATGCAAAGTTCTGGTGTCAGAGTTTGGGTCACGTTATCTCAACTGGATGCTCGGTGGCATCAACCGCATTCAGACTGGGGACTGGGGATGTGTGGGAATGCTAAGCATGGAAAGGAAGTCAAAACTCTGAGTCTGGAAGGGGCCAAGGGCTGCCTTGTTGAATATTCTTCCTCCCTCAGATGACATTGGAACAAAAAATGGAAGGACACTCAACTTCCTAGTGGAAACATCAAGGAATTGAATTGATAAGGTAAAGGGTAAAAGAATAAAGCAAAAGGCATTGTTGACAATTGCTGCTGTTATTTATAAATTTTGCTGTTATTTAAAAAATGATGTTAACTATTTTGGGATCAGGTAGACAAACATATCTTTCATTGTCTTACGTTGTTGTTTGGTTTTCATTTCCTGGAGTGTGATTCATCTGCGATGTCATGATTTGAGTAAATTCAAAGCAAAGTTTTCTATTGATCTTAATCTTGATTTCAAAATTTACTTTAATAAGTACTACAGCTGAATTCCTGGATACTAATTGTGGGGAAAAAAACAGACAAAGCATACTTATCACAAGTGCATTTTTTAAACAAATTGGACTTTCAGAAATGTTATTTTTATTAAAATGGTACTTTAAATATATATACCTCACTACTACATTTTAAATTTTATTTAATTATATAAATGCATTGCATTAGAGGCTTAATATTTCAATTTGACAGCAAATTATTATCATTTGATTGATAACCACCTAGCATATACACCGAGTTTAAATGCAAGCTCTGCCTTTCATACCACACTTGCCATCCTAATGAAAAACAGATCAGAGTTGATACCGTCTCCAAATTCGAGTAGAGTTAATATTGATGGAAGAGTCGAGTTAGAACAGTTACAATTTAGCAATAGTGTATGCAAATACACTGGAAATTCTGTATGTGTCCCTCACCTTTATCTCCATTTTTTTCTGTCGACCTTGTCACTTTCACATTACACTTAAGAAAAGGGTAGGCAGTTGCTCACTAACTGAAAAAAGGTGTCTTATGAAAGCATATTTATTTTACTGTGTACAGTGATCAAATATTTGTAATTATACATTTTGTTCATTGGTTTAAAGATTCCACCGTATTGACCCAGAGGGTGCTTCAGTTACGTAGAGAACTGACGTCTGTCTGGAGCCGCGTGGGTGACCAGCGCGTGGGCTTGTGTGCCTCCGATAAGGAAGTTAGGTACTGCGATTCCAGTGGGTTTTTCTATGAAATCACTGCTTATGGGTGATTGACAATTAACTGGAAGTAAAATATATAGTAAATCATAAATAAATAGAAATGTAGTATCCCGAAATTCTAGGTGTTCAATATGGGTGTTTTAGGGAAGAGTGAGCAGGGCCATTCACCTATTCAAATCTGTACAGCAGGGGAGGACTGGGAAGTTAACACATGTAGACACTGTATCAACTGAACTGTATTTAAAGAAACTGAAGATTCATAGTTCCTGGAAAATAACAAGTTTATTCTACCATTTTTAAGTCAACCCTACTGACTTATAGGAGTAGGCAGACACTACTTCTGGGAAGCTCAAACCCACAAATGAGAAGCATGGTTGAGAAAAAGAGACAAGTAGATTGTAAGATTAGAAGAACTTCCTAAAACTGTACCAATTCAATGACAGAACTGTTGATTTGGAAGTTAATGGACTTCCCAGAACTAGATAAAGTACATAAAGAAACTTGAATTTATTAAGCAACCATTTGTTGGTCTCTATAATCAGAATGTTGTATATATTACCTTACCTAATCCCCACACATCCACGCAGTGGACTATATTACCTCCAATCAGAAAACAGACCCNGTTTTAGGGAAGAGTGAGCAGGGCCATTCACCTATTCAAATCTGTACAGCAGGGGAGGACTGGGAAGTTAACACATGTAGACACTGTATCAACTGAACTGTATTTAAAGAAACTGAAGATTCATGGTTCCTGGAAAATAACAAGTTTATTCCTCCATTTTTAAATCAACCCTACTGACTTATAGGAGTAGGCAGACACTACTTCTGGGAAGCTCAAACCCACAAATGAGAAGCATGGTTGAGAAAAAGAGACAGGTAGATTGTAATATTAGAGGAACTTTCTAAAACTATACCAATTCAATGACAGAACTGTTGATTTGGAAGTTAATGAACTTCCCAGAACTAGATAAAGTACATAAAGAAACTTGAATTTATTAAGCAACCATTTGTTGGTCTCTATAATCAGAATGTTGTATATACTACCTTACCTAATCCCCACACATCCACGCAGTGGACTATATTACCTCCAATCAGAAAACAGAGCCAGAGGCCTGCTCCAGACCCCCAAGCTGGAGAAAAGTGCAGCCAAAATATAAACCCAAATCCATGTGACTCCAAAGATTACAACAAGTAGAGGTGGGGTGAGTACTTGTACTAACCATATAAAAGATTCTTTCCCCAGTTGATGACAAATACACGAGATGATCATTAAAATCTTTTCAAACTCTGGGATAGCATAATGTGGTAAGGGGCAGAGGTTTAAGTTTAATCTTAAATTGATGTGCTAAAATTTTCAAAGTCTACCTTTAAACAGCTCAAAACTGGCTAATAATATTACTGGTATTATAAATAGAATATATATAAATAGAATATCACCATTATTAGATACCAAATATAATATCATCTGCATTATATAATACCTGGTGAGATCTATTTATATGTACATATCATATAGTATCTATCTAGTGATATCAATATAGCTATATCAATGTCGATATATCTCTCTAGGGCTATCTTGCCTGGAATGGACAGGACAAGTCTGAGAGGACCTGGCATTCTTCTAAGGAAATTTTCCTTCAAGTGGAAAAACCAAATGAGCTTTTCTTCTGTGGTGTCACGGTTTATAGCTTTGGCATCTTTGTGTGTAATAGCCCCGCCCCCCCAAAAGGAGGAGTCAAAGCTAATGGGTCATTCCTTGTCCGGGAATTGGTAAGAGGGCACCGCATGCACCCACAAAAATTAGGACCCACCACTCAGCCTTCTCTAATGGTGACTGACAAGTATCCATGCCAGCTGCCCATTGGTCCAATAGAAATGATTGTTTTATTTTTTTTAAGTCCCATTTAAAGATGAATATGTCCCACAAGTTAAATGTATTTAGAGTTGAGTTTTTAAAATAATGACATCTGCATATACCTGGGATAAAATTGTTTTTCTTATGAGCCATTGAAATTATACCATTTTTGGTATTCTGATTTTGAAATTTCAATGAAATATTTTCCTTTTAAATAACTTAATTGAAAGTAAAGTGGGCTTCAGGTAACGTGTTGGGCAGGGTTAACTTCCTGTCAAGGTATTTGAATCTAAACCCTAATGAAGATGAATGAACAAAGCGGGGGATATTAAGGGATTTAGGTAGAAACACGGTAAATGTTTTAATAGTTATATTAACTGTTTAAAAATTTTAAATAGAAACTAATTTTTATTTTTCTTCTTGGTAATATTTTCTCAACGTAAGCAAAATGTTGTTGAAAGTGTCCAGAAACAAAGGAGGAATAAAAGGGTATTTTTCTATTGTATTTCATTTGGTAAAAAGACAGGAAATAGTCAAAACTAGGAAGAGAAAGCCTCAGGAGCACAAGAATGAACAAAGGAAGGCCAGCATAACTCAGAGACAGACAGGAAAGAGTCTTTTGCACCCTTTCCTTGGTACTACTCGGACGCGAAGGTTCCTTCACGCATGAACAATGGTCACCATTTTCTCAATGACTCTGCTACAATCGTTACCTCAATTTGTGATGCAATCTTTGTTTATTTTTCAACCGCATTTGCGGTGGTCAGAGTCAAAGGACATCTCAGCTTTCTAACAGTTTTTTCTGTTCTCTCTCTCAACAAATATGTGGGCAGTGGCAGTGCACCTTGCTCTAATTTTTAAGCATGCATGTCTTCACTCCCCTTTTCCTTTCCGTGTACAGAACCTCAGTTTTCCTTTTCCTGGGGAAGAGCCCTGCCCTTGGCTAAGTCACAACATCTGGATCCTGATATCATGGTCCTTGGAAGATAAGCAAATACTAAAATTGTTCTGAATTTCCAATGATTTTCCTATAAGCATTTTATAGGGGAAAAAAGCCTCTTTGGGAAGTAGGAAAAAAGAGATTGCAATGACCACATTTAAACCTAAACTGAAGCTATAATTAGGAACCATCTGAGAAAGGGAAGCAAGATTGCAAATTGTACAGGAGCCCTGACATTCGTGCCTCAACTAGGGGAAAGACAGGAAGAATCTGTCACAAAGAGATTGGAACTTTTGGTACTCAGAAAAATATTTCTCCTGGAAAATTAGCAGATTTTAATCATATCGCTGAAACAAGACTAATAGGAAAACATGAAAGGCCTAATTATAAAATTTTAACAGATGCATTTACATGCAAACAAGAAAGCATCTGCTTAGCAGAAATGACAATAATGTATCCCCCTCAAGTTTAAAAAACACAGCTACACAAAATTGTTATTTTCCCACTTAGAAGAAAAATACCAAATCATTAAAGGAACTAAATAATGTAAGTGTCTTGACAAATTTAGATTGCTCAAACCAAAATGCAGTATGTATTCACCACAGTTTTCTTCGGCAGTGTCTAGCTGGTGATGTCTGGGAAGGGAGGTTGTCTAATGCCAAAACACTAGGGGTATGTGCCTACTCTTAAGTTTTTCCTCATGAACATTTCTTCCTTTCAAATAGCCTATTTAGACCACATGACAGTGAAAAATAATATACTTTATTCATGCGGGTAGACATCTACTTCTTAGGTTGCTCCTTCCATTCGCTCATGTTCTTTTTGAAATGTAAAAGTTGATAGAAAAATTGTAAGAGCAATGCAGAAAAATCTTCCTTATCTCCTGTACTTAGATTCCCCAGTTGTAAGGTTTTTACCATCTTTCCTGTATCATTCGATTTCTCTTTCTCTTTGTGTCTCTGCCTCCATGTCTTTCTCCTCTGTCTCTGCTTCTGTCTGTCTGTCCCTCTCTTTCTCTCACACACACAGTGCCATTGTGATCCCTTTAAAATACGACCACAGATCTCTTGACATTTCTCCTAATTGGGGTGATATGGGCTCTTTTATCCTGGTTGGGACTGTGATGAATTTGAAGAATAGGATATGGTGAAGTTGGCACTATGTGACATCCAAGACTCAGTCATTAAAGGCCTTGCTATTTAAGATGGATTTGTAACGTGTTAACTTGGCTTAGACAAACTTGAACTATATACCCCATAATTTCTTTCCCAGTATGTGTCTATTGGGTTGGCCAAGAAGTTCATATGTTTTTTTTCTGTCAAATAAAAGACATGTTTTTAATTTTTGCCAATAATTATTGATTTGGATATTTTGAGTATGTTGGCTAGCTCCTGTGCAGTATAACATTGATTATTCTCATTAATGTCTCAATTTGGTCAGTATCAGCTTCAGCTAGTCTGCCGAACCACGGAGCATCATCCAGTGAGAAATCTCCAGCACAAAACTTTACAAACCACTTTTGCCGTTTTTATCAGTGACAGCTCCTTCACATACTGCACAAACCTTGTTTTTGTGCTTCAGTTGCTTTTGCATCCTTCTTGAAATAATAAAGCATACTATGCCAAAAACATTGCTTATTTTCTTCTACCTTCAATATTAAAATGGCTACAGAAAAATTCACCAATTTTGATGTTTTTTTTAATGCCCACGGATAAAACAGCCATCGCAATACAACCTAAATTGTTTTGAATGAAGTTAAAGACAACTAAGTGTTACTAGAGCCATTTTTCAGAAAGAAACAAATGAACTTTTGGCCAACCCAATATTTACATTTATTGTGGGCCACAAGGGAGATATCGGGAAGTTTGGAGTGGAAAAGAAATGGGGAAGCCCTTTATGTTCACACACCCGTTGAGGATCTGCTGACTCACCTCCCTGGCCGACAGCAGCAGGAGGCCGGGAACTTCTCTACCTTCCCTTGAGTCCTCCTTTAGCTTCTTGACTCCTAGGCTGTGTGTGTGTGTGTGTGTGTGTGTGTGTAGCACCAGGCACCAGGCTCAGCTGCTCTCAAGTGAGGTTGCTCAAGTGTCTGTGGTCAAGTGGTGAAGTGGCTGAAAAGGGCTTTCTAGGGAAACTGAGACCGGTAGGTCCTGTCTGTGTATCTCAACCTACAGTAAGTTACCCTGGGCTGTGTTCCTAGGTCTTAGCAGACTCTCAAGAAACCAAGCAGATAGATATTTAGGACCTTAGATTGCCCTGAACATCAGGGTATTGAAGCTTAGGCTGAGAACTGGAATACCATCACTTCCATCCCATTCTGTGGGCCAAAGTAAGTCACAAGGTAAGTCATGAACAGAAAGTAAACAGAACCTACCTCTGGGTAGACAAATCTCCAGAGTAAGTTGCCAAGGACATGCAGACCAAGAGTGAACAAGTGGGAGGCCTTTACCAACAGATCTATCCCCTCCTAAAGGTAGATGTTTTAGTAGCTCTTAGCATATGGCAAGAACTAGACTGATATTAAGTGTTACTAAACTAATAAAAAACAGTTAATTTTAGAGTTACTTACTTTTGCTTAATTTCATTGTTAAATGGCTATGTGTAGGCCGTATTTGTATGCTTAGTAGCAGAACTGTATTAGTGTTCAGTTGCCGTGTGACAAATTACCACGGATTTAGCTGGTTCCAAGAACACTCACAGTTTATCTCACAGTTTTCTGGGGTCAGGAATCTGGCTGTGCCGTAACCAGGTCCTCTGCTCAGGGTCTCATGAGGCTAAAATAAAGGTGTCGGCTGGAGCTGAGGTCTCATTTGAGGTCCAGAATGTCTTCCCAATGCACACACCGTGTTGGGAAAAATGAACTCCCTTGTGGCTTTAGAACTAATTTCATGTAAGGTCTGTAGGAGAGAGAAAGCTGCTTTTAAAGGGTTTACGTGATAGGTCAGGCTCATCCTGAATCATCTTTTTTGATTACCACAAACCAACTGATGTGGAACCATAATACAAGTGTAGGAAGCTTCATTTTGTTGTATAGCAGAACCTACCCATGGCTGTGACATCCATCATCTTCATAGGTGACAGCTAAGTAGAAGAGATGGAATACGTATCCTGTGGTGGTGGGGGGGCCGTGGGGCCATCTTAGAATTCTGCATACCATACCAGCCATTCCAAAATCTAAAAAAATGTGTATGACATTTTTACAGATGAAATGCTTTCTGCCAATAAGGTGCAGAAACAAGTTGACAAGATCTTTAATAATTTCTTCACAGAGTTTTCTAGTATCAACACAGCATGTAGTGAGAGAGCTACGAAAATTAATTACTGTGCTCAGCAAAAATCATTACATCTTTGAGCCTAAACCTTAATCCTCTTTTCTTATGCATTTAAGTATAAGAGTGTGGGTATTGCCCGAACTATGTAATTTTTATAACTAATAAAATATCACAGGCTGAAACACAAGGATCCGAAAGGAAGTCTGGGTGTGCCACCTTCTGAAGCAGACCTCTGCACGAGAAGACGTGTGCCACCTGGTGTGCACAGGAGGAGCGCTAGAGCCAAAACTGAGGTTGATCAAATGTGAGCGGTAATGATTGGGGTGAGGCTTTTCGCTTCTCACAAATTCAAGTTCATGGAGAGTCACAAAAGCACAAGTTTCTGCTTTTCAGCTGAGGTGAATTCGGAATGACCTGCAGGGGAGCTTGTATAAATTACATGGGCCGTTAATGAGGAATGGGGTCTAGACAGGCCCCCATCTACATTAGAACAAACTGTAGTTCACCTTTACTTGAAAGGCCCAGATATTCTCTCACAGGAGTCTATATACCTTTAATAAGGCGGGACAAAAGGCTCAAATGTGTTTCTGTATTTATGTTTGTTTGTATGTGCTAGTGTATTTGTGTGTGATTGCATGTACATTGTTCGTGTATTTGTATGTGCACCTGTGTTTGCAAATCTGTGTGTGTGTTTGTGCATTTGTGTGTAAGTCTTGTGTGTTCATGTATCTACGCACTTGTGTTCTTAAGCTACGCAAGCAATACTCTGGTCCCCCCGCTCATTTTTGATAAAGCCAGACAAATATGGCCAGCACTGTTACGAGCTTCTTCTTCAAGTGTGAACACACATTATGTACAAACGTAACATATGCACAACGTGTTTGAAAAGAGAAATAACATCGGACATGAAATTTAAAAGCCACAAGGACAGGGAAGCACATATTTGTTAAATTCAAGGGTTTGGTTTGTTTGTATTTTCATTTCGGTGCGCTTTTCCCACTCGCAAAGATCCAGGAAGGCCTGTGGTGAGACGCTCTGCTGTTACAGGATTTAAGACATTTGGGAGGTTGAATCTGGCAGACTGAGAAAGCTCTCTGTGCCCCGCAGACCTATTTCTTTGGCTTGCAAACTTGGTTAAGAAAATTTAATTTATCTTAAAAAAAGCTGGCCACGTTTGCTGAAGCTTATCATAATCTCTCTCACTCTCTCTCACATTACGGCTGAGAGCAAGAGGCCTCCGCTGTGGCAGAAGGTGCCCAGGTCTGCAGTTCTTGCCCCAGGACACTGAGAGGGCTGGGTGGTGGGCTTTCACCCCTGAATAAAGGTGTGTTTTTAAATTGTTATCATTTATGAAAATAAAATTACACAGACGTCATATCAGTTGCAAAGCATAGACACGGTATTTTAGTCATTCTACGTAGGCACTAATTCATATTCTATAGTGAACTTCAGTTTGTTTTTTCCTTCCCCCTGTGTGGAAGTGAGATGCTTCTAAATTCTGCTCTGTTGCCGACAGTTTGGATGAATTAAGAAGTATTTCCTTTACTTCGGGGTCTGACCTTCCATCCAAATATTTATTGTCTTTCGGATTATGACTTTGAGTTCTGATTCTATAGAAGACATCATGCAGCTGGAACACTGAAGATGGGAACATGTGGCCTGTAACCATATTTAACGCATTGAGTTTGGCACAGTGGAGTGGACAGGTGTCAGCCCTCCTTGGCTGCTCCCGAAGATAGTGGCCTGAGCTTTCCACTCTAAGGTACCTCGTGCCAGGAGAGCACTGTGACCTGACACTATCAGTCCCTTTTATAAATGTCGGAGCTCCCCTCCTGGGAAAGGATCCTGAGCACAGGGCCTCCTTCGTTTCTCCCTGGGCTGCTTTGCCAAAACTGTTTCTTTTTCTCTGTGTCACCTCCTTTCCCCCTTCCCATCTTCCAGGTTCATCTTTTTCTAATTATCCTCAACTGGAATGACTCAAAATCTGGAAAATCAACTGGATTGCACTCCAAGTCAAATTCTTGTGGTTGGGGACAAGGGATTCTGAAGTAAATGTGCATGTAGGAAAATGTCATGTCAGGGGAACTGGAGATTGGGGAGGTGTTGCTGAGCTGAAACATACATGATAGCACAACCAGCTCAGCAAATGTAGAAAGAAGGCGTTTCCATTTGTTTAGCACCTCCAAACTTGCCTGAGAATCGACACAGCCCTTCGTCCATAGGGTTGCTTATCTTTGCAAAATATCTTTCACATCCATCAGCACATACCTGAATCACCCACCTCTCAGCTCTTCCTTAGTTTCACAGTGCCTCTCCCCAGACTTCTCCTGGGTTTGGAATTCACCTGAGCGTTCTCTGAGTGTGAAACCCTTCCTTCCTCCTGTGTGGGTTCTTCCCAGTTAAGTTCTATACTTAACGGTCTCTGTGTATTTTTTAAAAGTAAAATTGGTAAGCAAATCCCCGTGGCATTACTGACTCTGAATATTGTTCAATCACAGATAACGTATTTCTCGTCATCACGTGTGTTTGGTAGGTATGTGGCTGTGTGTGTGTGTCTGTGTGTGTAAAGCCCAGTTATTGAAAGAATAGAACTGAATGATGATATTTTTCAAGACAAAGAAGTTTCTTAAGGCCTGCGCAATTTTTGACCTTCCTCAAACGATGTGCCTTTGTTTTTGCTTCCTGCGGAGATGGTACTTATTTTTCTTCGGTGACAAAAATAATGTGTTTGCCTCTAAGCTTCTGAGGACCCTGTTTCTGCAACACCATCACTTTCCAGCATTTCACTGAACAATATGAACGTCGATTGGGAGGGTAACCTCCACATCAAATTTTAACCAAGCTATTCTTCTTCGGAGAGTGTGAATACCAGCGGTATTTGTGTTGGAAACCAGCCAGGCAGGGTGTGTGTGTGTGTTTGTGTAGGCCGACCAGCTGTGGGTGGGATAATAAAAACAAAACCTCAGCATGGCATACCTTGAGAAAAAGGTGGACGAAGAGAGATAATGCATAGTATAAATTAAAAAGGACCTTGGATGGAAATTTTGTGGATATTGTAAAAACATAAAAACAATCCATCTGTCAGCAGGGACTGTGCTTTAATGGTGAATCTCTCTTCACATCTTAAACTGTTATCTCACTAGCATTCTGGAGCACAATCCACATTTGTAACATTCCTTGTTTATTTTTTATGGACCTATGGGCTTCCTACAGAGAATGGTATTAATTATGTTTGTCTTTGCCCATTGTATAACATGGACCACCTTTTAAGGATTAAAACCATCAAGGTGCCAAATATTTTGAGACCAGTTCTCCAACATTTCAGTTTAATGACAAAGCTGTTAAAACAGAGTTACACCCAATGCCTTTATTGATGTAGGTCATGTGTCTATTATTTCTGTATGTAGGAACAGAGAGGTAGACACAGAATCCCTCGGAAGGCAGCGTGGTGCTGTAGGGGAGGGGAATGTTGCAGGATCGTGGATCTGGTCTGGAAGTCTATTTCCGGCACTTTCAGATGATGAACTGGGCAAAGTACTTAAGCAGCATAGATCTTAACTTTGTTCACTATAGAATCATAGAAAAATATATATTTTAAAGAGTTGTAAGTATCAAGGCTAATATAATCCTTGGTTGTTATAAGTCTAAATATATGCTAGATGATGATGGTGATTTATTTTATGAAAAAAGTCAATATTATCATTTTATTGCTTCTATGCAAACTGCCACAGAACATTTTAAAAATAGAATTGCATATGTAATTACGGTCGTAAATCACCTATAATCTCTGTTGGGAATCATCCATAATCTCTTAAATAGTCACAATAATATCAATTTCATTTTAGTAAAAAGTCACCATTTTTCCACTAGTTCTTTGGCTTGTTTTGATGCTCACACTAATTGAACAGCAGAGAACTTTCAAGCTGCCTTTCCTTAAGTCGTTGCTCCTCCTTAGCAGATTTTCCATGTGGCGGTACCTAGTTTAGCCAGATCCTGGTCTGTTTCTTGTGTTAGTAGGTTTGACCATGACCTTTGATTACTCCCTTCATGAAAATCTGCCCCTCTTTGTCCAAAGATGGTATTATAAGTATTAGTGTAAAACTCTTAGCAGAGCTCCTGACTCAGAAAATGGCTCAATAGCTGACATATATTATAGCTATTGCGTCATCACCATCACCATCGTTGATTTCCTTGCTTTTCTCCTTCTTGATCTAAAATAGGAATGGCTTCCCAAGCATCAAGTCTTGGTCTATTAGTCTTTGTTTACTGCTTTCTTAAAAAAAAATGGCCACTCACTTAACCATTTTATATTAATAATATTCAGATGTATACTCAGACTCTAGCCCCAGACTAATTACTAGGGTTTCAGGTTATGTTTCCTTCTGCTTCTAAGATCTTTATTCAGATTGAATATCCCATCATTATTGCCAGTGGAGCGTGCACACACTGACCCGGATTCTCTTCCAAACTGTGCTGATTGCTTTCCTCCCCGCCCCTCACTGACCTGGCAATCTGCAGCTCCTTCCCCTCCATTCTCTCAAGAGACACCTAATCACTGTTTTTCTTGGATGTGTTCTTTCATCTTCGCCATGAACATTCTTCCTATACAGATCCTCACAACCTAAATAATTCTCTCAATTCAATTACCTTCTAATTGTCCACTGATGGGCCATGGCCCTCCTATGACACCCAGGCCCAATTCTCTGGGGACACTGTCATAGGAATAATATTGAGTGTTATTTTTTGTTGTTGTTGTTGTTTTGTTTTGCTTGTTTGGTTCAGAAACTGTGAAGTCCTAATGAGCTTTGCAGTTCATTTCACATTAAAGTTAATCTGCATAGTGTTTGTGTTAATAATGTCTCAAACTTTTATCTACCCTGTCTTTTCCCCCAGGACACTCTGTGTCATCTAGTTTCAATCATTCCAGGCCTTACTGCATCACCCCCAAACCATGGTTAACTATTGAGTCTAGACCACTGGCTTCTGCTTTGACTTCCTACTTGGAAATTTTCCCATATATTGTCTTGACTTATCTATTTTTTGTGTGTGTTTCTTTCAAGACTTAGATTAATTTTCTTTACACAGCTTTTCTTTGATAGTCCGGCTATGTTTTTCTTTCTGTTGTTTTTTATTATCAAACCTTTTTACCTAATATTTATGTTCTTTATATGGTATCTCTAGTGTTGCATCCTCTAGGCTACGTTCTTTATTTTTGTGTTTTATTTGTTTATTTTTAGAGAAAAGGGAAGGAAGTAAGAAAGAGAGGGAGAGAAACATTGATGTAAGAGAGAAACTTTGGTTGGTTGTCTCTCATATGTGATCTGAGTGGAGACCAAACCTACAAAGCAGGCATGTACCCTGACTAGGAATGGACCTGTGACCTTTCACTTGGCAGAATGGTGCCCAACCAGCTGAGCCATACCAATGAGGGATAGGCTAAGTTCTTGCATAACCTTTATGAGATATACATTTTCTTATCCCTAAATATTATCAATTATTTCTTTCCTTGTTTGTAATTCCTATTGGCAATACCATAGTTTAGAATACTTTAACTTTTTCTAGGAAGCATCATATCATATTGGGCCTCATATTCAATATCTATTTTTCCTCTAATTCACCCTGAATATTATTGCTAAATTTCTATTTCTAGAGCTAAAACTATACTATTTTTAAAAACCTGCTTATAACAGTGGTGACAGTTACACTTGTCTCTTACCTGCGCAGTAAATATACCCCTTGGCGGTGAATGTCAGATCTTATTTATTGTCCTCCAAATATATAAAATGACTTTCCCAAAACATATGTAAGTCTTAGAATTCCATTCTTCACAATTCCCCCCTGTCAGCAGGCTTTTCTAGACTCTGTTTAAGTCTTCGCTGCTCTCTACTTCTGGGGTTTGGTCTTCCATGTTTCTGTAGTTACACTTGTTTAGGTACCCAAGCTCTTAAATCAGGATTAACCCAATTGCTTCATAAAGATGCCTTACTTTTCTGTAATATCTCACCTTAGTTCTTCCTGAATGCCACTGCAATAAGTGTCTGTCCCACCCTAGACCTTTTTGATTCTTTTAGGGCACCTCCCTATCTTTGTAGTTGTTTGATTACGTCTTTTGCTTCCCATTGGATCATGAATGACTTCATGGCTATGCAAGCATCATTCCTATGTCTCCACAGGAGATGAAAGTATACTGTTCAAACGACAAAAGTGAATACTCATTTTCATAAAAATAAATTGTGCAAGCTTGGATAGCAGTATTCAAGTAAAATTTAATGATTTCTTTGCTACATAGCATATGATTGATCAACTTACCACTCACCATTACCATAAAACAACACATAATGTGTTGAGTGCTAGGCATTATGTATTAAAGGTATAGTGACAGACAAAACAAATTTTCTACCATTGAAGAGCTCAGAATATAGTGGAGGAGACAAAGGATGCCCTAATCATGTCAAAATGAATAAAATAGGAAAATACAAAAAGAGCAAAGAAAAGATACATGGCAGTGAGGGAAGAGTGAGTGGGGTCTCGAACAACGAGATCTCCTCCCTTACTGTTACATATCACCAGAGGGTGATCCAAAAAATTATTTCAAAAAATCTCCCAAATACCCATTTTGTGATTTTTAATATATTTTTATTGTATTCCTATGCTTGCTTCCCCATGTACATTCTGAAACTAACACACGAACTCATTTGAATATCTGCTTCTGTTGAAGTCCTCATTTTCACATTGCCCTTTGAAATTCCTTTGTCAGTGTCAGAAATTGAAAGCATTCATAATTATAAGCTTCTTTTGTGGCTTCAGTGGCAAACATGGACATTTTTAAAGCTAAAAACCATCGTCTGCCGGAATAAACATCAAACCCAGAATTCAGTCTCTAAATTATAGGCTGCCTGAAAATCCTTGTGTGCTTGTTTCATCCTCTTTCCAACACCTTTTATGTGTGGGATTTTTTTGTTTCTAAACATGAAGTAAATGGAGTGGATGTGTGAAACGAAACTGAAGCTCTAAACATTGCATATTTTATGGGTTATGACCACTAAGAGACTCCAGATGCTTCTATGAGACCCCAGTTGCCTTCTCCAATGGTGAGTAGACAGTGGAGTGAAGTTCTGAGAGACAGGTCTTAGGAACAAACTGGCCTGGACTTGTATTTCGACTCTGCTGCTTGCTATCTATGGGGTTCTGTACACAGCACTTAAACTCTCTCTGCAACCATATATGATGCCTATCTAGTAGGCTTTGGAGATAAATAGGGTAACAATACTTGTACTCTGGCATTAATGACCACTTAATAAATGTAAAACATTTCATGGTGTTTATATTTCAAGTCCTCCTTCACTGGGCTTATTGGCCAGATTTTCTTTCATCAAGATATAGCTATCTGAAGCTATAAATAGTTTTCCTGGGTTCGTCGTAGTTCTTTCTCCTGAGAGAGAAAGAGTTCACTGCCACATTTAAAGCAATGACTAAGTACATATTTCATAATCTCTCCGTAAAATTAGTTTATTCTTGCCTTCCAAAGGCCAACTTATGCCTTTTTTTCTTTCATCCTATAAGGAAAATGTTAACTTTTCTTTGAATCTACACATTTATTTATAGTAGCACTTATTATTGTTTGCATAGAACTCTATTTCTCTCTCCTTGTTTGTGTCTTTTATTGAATTGAATGAATTGCCTGAATGAGTATAGATGGTCTTCTTTGTGTGGTTCACGGAGATCATAATAAACTTTGACCAAATAAATTTAGAAGCAGAAAGTAAGTCATACCTAGTCTTGCATAGCAAAGGGCAAGCCATGTCCAAAAAACTCTTTGGCACAGATGAGATAATTTATCAATGAAAAAAATAATAAAGTTTCTCATTTTGCTTTGGTGGCTCAGAAAATACATATTTCAAAATAGTAAATTTTTGCTGTTATGTAAACACATGTGAAAAATGTACATTTTATTTGGAACAATCGAATTTGTGACTATCTTAAAGGATATTTAACAATTTTCTGGTAACTGCATTCATTAAAAAATTACCTATCTTGTTTCTCCAAGATAAATATTTTCATCAAGAAATGTTTAGCAAAAATGCTGTCGGATGGCATCATTTTCATGTAACATACCAACTCCACATGTTTGTAAGCTCAGATGTGTGCAGTACAGTAAGGATGTTAAACCGCAGCTCATAAAATGAAAGCGCTAATGGAAAAATCTCACTTGTGTTTCTGAAAGAAGCTGGCTGTTTACACTTACATATTTTAATTCATAAGTCATAACCCAGCATCACATAATTCTGTGCATTGCACATAAATGCAGCAGAAAAGTGCAACACATCTTTCCTCACAGACCTTAGAATTAAAAACGAAGTACAATATATAATTTTTTTACTAGAAGTCTAATACAGTCATCTCACACTCAGGTTGACTGTGCAATAATGATGATATACTTACTACTCTTAGAATGGCAAACAAAGCATACCTATATCTCAGCTATAATATTAAATAAGAGAAAGATTGTTCTAAGCACACACACAAAAAACCAAACCTGAAAGATTGTATGCCAATGTGTCAATGGTGTGTTGCTCTAAGAAACAAGATCATGGGCTTTTACTTTATAGTCTATAATTTTAATATTTTAAAATTATTTCTTGTTTTTAACTTGAATATATGTCACTTTAAAAATTGAAGCCAGGTTACAGGAAAGGACAATAAAAGGGAGGCTTCTAGAATCATGCTCTTTTGAGGGAAGCCCTGGTTTTGGGCCCAGAGTGGAACTCATACTCATGAATTTATTTGGGAAAAAATGTTGCATGCTCTAGTGCTAATATATCTTATCCATGAACTTTTTGAAAAAGATGATAATGATTTGAGAAAAAGAAAACAAAATTGTTACAAGCAGTAAATACTACAGGGATTGTCACTGGTGGATCAGAGATTATAAAATGCAATTTTGGAATACATAGACTAGTTGATGTCTTCTTTTAGAACAAACCAAAGTAGAGGAAAGAGCAGCCCTGAGTAGGAGGGGGAGAGGAGTGCAGGGGTAGGGGAGGAGCCTTTTCTCTGGGGGGATTTTTATACCCTAAACTCTGGGCTGTAAGTAGCATCTACTCAGAGACACATTTGAGGGTAATATGGTACAATATTACCATACTAGGGCTTTGCTCAGCTACCGGGGACATACGGTCCTGCTACTCAGATCACAGAAGTGTGCTGTAGGCAGTAATTAAAGAGTTGTAAGAAAAAAAGTCTGAGATGACCTGGGAATCTGGACTCCTTCCTCTCTTTTCCTTTTAACTAGAGCTCATTTGTTTCTTCTACAGTGATAATATCTATCATTTTCTAATCAAGTGGAGGATTGTCCTGAGACACATTTTCCCCTGTTCTCTAATCAAATGGGAATCGGTATGAATTAAGAGAAGATGGAATAACTAATAAGGACAAGTAACTCTGGGTATGTTCAGGTCACTATTTAATACACGAGAGGGAAAAGTCTAGAATGTCTGCTTAAAAAAAGAGAGGGAATTAAAGTTCCCTCTCTAAAATTTGGGGGCATGAATGAAAATATCACTTCATTTCTACTTGTAAACTGGTAAGGCCTGGGCATTCTTACCACAAGCCATTGAGTTTTCACATGTGCATTTCTAGGGACTGGGTAGGCCGTGAGCATGAAAGGTCCAGGAAGTCTATACCCCTCAGCACACAGGTGGAGGGGAGGAAAGAGTATTTCAAGAACAAGCTGTATATCCAAGAATGGTGCCCTGAATCTTGAGGTTATGTTATGAATGAGACAAGAGCTTCATTAACATAATCACATTTGGTTGTTTTTCAGGTACCCAGAAAAGATAAAGGACACTTATTTTGGCTGCACTGGTCGAAGGGATGAGACTGAATCCGAAGCTCATAGCCTCTGCCAGAAGAAGGGTCCATATCAGAGACTGGGAGAGCATTCTGAGCAAGATGTTGACCCTGTCGCAAGACGTGTGTACCCAGAAGGTGTAAGAAGGAATATATTCTACACGATTGGTTTGCCTATAACAAGCCTTTGATCCTTCATTGTTCTGGAAGTCCCATCTGGGGGTCAAAGGGAAGGACTGATCATTTTCATGGAAACTTTAGATAACATCAGACCCTAGGCCTTGTTCAACATTGATGGAGGATGAGAGGAACACTAAAAACTTCCCCCTACGTCTTCCCACTCTTAGAATGTGTGAGAAGCTGAATGGGACAAGAAAACTAATGCAGAAGAATACGTTTATATATTACAGTTGCAGCCATATCCTGAGGCTGAGCCAGGCTTCCTCCACTTAACCTTACCCCCTCCACTATCCCTGGACCCTGGAGCCATTTCCAGGAGTTCTTCCTTTCGCTCTCTTCCTCACCTCTTCTCTCTCCTGCATAAGGCCTGGAAATATGTTGGTTATGGGCCCTCGAATCTTTGAAACTAACGAATAGACTAATGGGAAAATAAATTTCAATTAGCACAAGTAAGTTGAGCATTCGCCTATTTCACGCATTTGAGCCAGTAGATTTTTTTACTGGAGTGGTGCACAAAATTAGGAAAATATCGTTAACCCAGAACCCATGAATCAACAAGAGAATGCCGAGAGACACACTAAGTCAATGAATTATTGACTTAGTTCTCACACTAAGTCAATGAATTATTCTGGAACTTTGAATCGCATAGTCAGACCTTACCATCTCCTTCCCAAGAGCTGTGTCAGGGATTTGGCTTTTCCTCTTTCACTTTTATTGTTTTAAGACCTGCTTCTCACCTTTAAGCAAACATTTCCACATCCTGCTTAATGGAGGAAGGCCTTTGGAGATAATAACTGGAAATTGCAGTAATTTTGTGTCATCAGCACTGATGTTTGATATATCAGCTTATTAAGTTTTAGGCTATGACAGCAAAAAGTGGTGAATGCAATGAACATTGGTAATTGTATGTGGGTTTTTACATAAAATGTAACTTATTTAGACTGATTAGTTCTTTGTTATGAATTTCTCATAGTTACTTTGTATAATTGGGGAATTAGACTCTGCACCTATTAGATTACAAAGACATCTTATTAAATGACATTTCCCCCAAAATTCAAGTAGTGAAAATGGTTATTGAATGTGTCAGTTATAGTACTAGCTTCCAAGCTCAATCTTTCATTTAAGTCAAGTCTAATTTATTTCATTTTTCATGTTCAGAAAAAGTACCTCATAGTGACCAAGGGACAGAAAATAGGTTTGAAGTCAGAGGTCTCTGGGCCCCCAATATATGCACGGCTCTCTGTACCCTGCTGTTTACTTTCAAAGACTAGTTTTAACAAATTACGGCAGCTGTAGCTATTGTAAAAGTGGGCCATTTTTAAAAATTAATTTGATCCCCATCAGATGTTCAACTTTGTCCACTATGCTGGGAGAACATTCCCCTTCTGAAATATTCTAAAGGTTCCGTAGTGTTAATACTAGAGAAATGAAGAATTCTAACCTGACGCTGATCTCTCATCAATTTTCTGTACCATCTTAGACATACTTGCTATTTACTCGACCTCATTTGTTCATGACTAAAGGAAGGGACACAATTAAGTGAATTTTAATGCACTTCCCGTTTTAATATTCTACCTTTATGATCTATGTTATAGGATTAATTTTTCACATTTTGTTCTAAGTCTTAGAGTAGCAGAGAACATGTTTTCAAATGCCTAAAAAATATTGGTTTTATTAGGTGGGAAATTATATCTTAAATGAGAATCTTTTCCATTGACAGAGAAAAATGAAGGTTTTGGTATAAGGACATCACTGTGATAATTACTGAGCTAATTTGCACTGCTCACTTGGTTAGCGGGAATAGTTTAAGGATCAAAAGAGTAAAGATTTTGTAAGAGGATTGCTAGACTGCTGTGTTGGGACTCATTCTTCCTTCCCAGAAAGGCACTGGGTGGAGGTGGGCTGATTGAGAAGTTATCCAAAGCCTGATAAGAGAGGTTTTGACAGGAACACTCTGCAAGCTGGACACATATTCCCTCCAGTGGGAGATGCTGAGGCGACTCATGCCGGAAGATGACTGAGCATCCTCGGCGGTGGAGTGGGGAGCCGCAGCTGGACGGCAACTGCGCTTCCAACTGGGAATAGGCAGGTCGAAGTACATGCATTCCAGGGACCCGGTATGACACATGCAAAGGGAACATTCAAAATGACCTCATCCAACAGCTAGAAGATGACAATAGTTAGTAGGTCCCGGAGACAGAAGCTACAGGGGACCCATGGGGCCACGAAACCAAAAGGCATCACTTACATCATGGAAGCTATAGTCTGAAGACACCATTCCCTTTAAGGAACCCACAGAGGACTCTGCGACAAAGGCCACAGTGTTAAAAAGCTGCTGGCCCAGGACACATCAGGACTGCATTGCTCTTGTAGGAGCAGTCAAAGTGAAACCTCCTTAGCCTCCTCTTTCATCTTCCTTCTGTTCCTAACAACTCCACAGGGATTAGAGCTAACATCTAGCAGTGGGGTGACAATTGAATGACAAGAATGAAGACTACTAAGATTAATTTTTCAGATAAACAGAAGGCCCCCTGAAGGCTGGCCCTAGCTGGCAGGAGAATGGGAAGGCAAATTATCTTGAGTAAAAGTAAAAAGGCCAATTGATGTACATGAATGAACACTTTAATTTCATGAAATAACGAGATTGTGTTTGAAACTTAAAACGATTGAGGGATTTTGTACCTTTTAAATATGACTAGAAATCTATGGGATCTTCATCAAGCTTTCATCCACTGGCAAGGGAAAAGTACCCTCCTCTGTACAGGTTGAAAGAGACCATGAAAAACAAGTAGATTAGCTCTTCATTAAATCTGTTGAGTCCTATTTGATTAACATGTAGGTTACATGTGTGCTTGTACTCTCTTTCACCCTGGTATAAAAAAGCCCCAATGATTTAAAAACTCTCAATTATTAACTAGGAAGGAAGGAGATAAGAGAAAGAAAAGAATGAAGGGAAACAAGATGAAAGGAAGGAAGGAGAAAGAAAAGAAGGAAGAATGAGAGAAAGGAAGGAAAGAAAGGCAGATATAGTGAATATATACATACATACACATGTGATTTGCAAGAGGGTACCTAAATACTCTAGGTACTGTGTGTCAGGGCTGTCTTCTTTCTGTGAATATAAATATACCCAATAGTTTGAATAACTACATTTTTAACAGTGCCACTTGTTCCATTTTATTAGTTATGTGAAGAATATTTTTGGAAATTGCCCAAACCTCCAATCCGTTAATATTCTACTGTTTTCTCCCCCTTGTTTTCCATCTCGCCTGATTTTTTTTCTTGATGTCTGAGACTGGGCCTAATAATCAATTATTCTATGTCCACTCTATCCTTGAATCGAATTGCTGTTCATCTTACTCCAGAGCCATGCCTGCCCTGTTCAACTGCCAAATGCCTCTCAATCTCACTGTTTTCATATTTATTGATTCTCTTGAGGCTGAACATTGCTTATGAATATTTCATCACCTTGCTGATTGGCGTCTTTCCAGGTTATTATTCAACCTCAATTGCCCTCTCAATATTTCTGGGTAAGGTCTTTTTGAAAAGCCGCAATCAGATTCTTTACCAGACTATTAAAAATCCTCTAATAATCAACCACTCTGTCATTTTTAAATAGCTGTTCTTTTGATTTTCTGGGGAAAAATAGAGGCCTAAAGTTATGAATCTATCTTCACAGAGCCCACGTCTTCATGCATCTTTTTTTGTCACTATTCTCTTTATTATCTTCTAAAATCAACTTTTTGAGCTGGACATCTGGCAAGATGGAGGATTAGGTAGATATGCTTCACTTTCTTGCACAACCAAAAGAAGGAAAACAACTCATTTAAAAACGAACAAACAAAACCCCCCAGAACTTCCAGAAAATTGAACTGTATGGAAGTTCAACAACCAAGGAGTTAAAGAAGAAACATTTGTCCAGACCTGTAGGAGGGACAGAGATGGGCATTCTAGGCAGAGAGGATGCGCATCAGCAGCTGGAGGACCAGGTGGGTGAGGAGGCAGCTGGGGTACCAGGATATCCTACATCACTGAGAGGAACAACTGGGAAGCAAGCCAGAATACACAATCTGGGGTTCCAGTGCAGGGAAATAAAGCCAAAAATCTCTGGTTATAAAAACCTATGGGGGTTGCAATGGGTGGAGTAACTCCCAGTCTCACCGAAGAGTCAATTGGAGGGACCCAGGGGGTCCTAGAATGGACACAAACCCACCTTCCTGGGAATCAGCAAGAGAAAGGTGCAATCACTTGTGGGTAGTGGTGGAAGTGACTGATAGTGGGCGAGAGCCTAGTAAGCAGCACTGTAACCTCTATGACCCCTCCCCAACATACAGCACCACAGTGAAGCAGAAGTTGGTTGCCCAGCCCTGGTGAATACCTAAGGTTCTGCCCCTTACAACACTAAAGGTCTGCCAATACAAAGAAATATGGCCCAAAGGAAAGCACAGAAAAAATTCCACAAAAGATCTGCACCCAACCTATCGGGTGCAGAGTTCAAAACACTGATAATCAGGATGCTCACAGAAGTGGTTGAGTATGGTCACAAAATAGAGGAAGAAGTAAAGGCCATACAAAATGAAATGAAGGAAAATATACAGGGAACAAAGAGTGAGTGGAGGGAAGAAACCTAGGACTCAACAATTTGGAAGTGAAGGAAGAAATAAACATTCCACAGGAATAGAATGGAGATACAAGAATTCCAAAAAAAAAAAAAAAATACAGAGAGGCTTAGGTACCTTAGGTACAACTTTAAATGTTCCAACATCTGAATAATAGGGGTACCAGAAGGAGAAGAAGAAGAACATGAAATAAAAAACTTACTTGAACAAATAATAAAGGAAAACTTCCTCAGTCTAGCTAATAAAAGAGACATGCAAGTCCAGGAAGCTCAGAGAGTCCCAAAGAAGTTGAACCCAAGGAAGCACACACCAAGGCACATCATAATTACATTACTGAAGATGAAAGATAAGGAGAGAATCTTAAAAGTAGCAAGAAAAAAGGAGACAGTTACCCACAAAGGTGTTCCCCTGACTGTCAGCTGTTCTCTCAAAAGAAACCTTACAGGCAAGAAGGGATTGAAAAGAAGAGTTCAAGTCATGAACAGCAAGAACTTACAACCAAGATCACTCTATCAGCAAACCTATCATTTAGAATGGAAGGATAGACAAAGTGCTTCCCAGACAAGATAAAGTTAAAGGGAATAGTTCATGTTAAAGCTAAAGGGCATCCTCACCAAACTATTATTATATGAAATGTTGCAGGGACTTATCTAAGAAAAAGAAGATCAAAATTGTGAATAGTAAAATGACAACAAACTCACAACTATCAATAACTGAACCTGAAAACAAAAACAAACTAAGCAAACAACTAGAAAAAGAACAGAATCACAGAAATGGAGATCACATGGAGGGAGAATAGTAGGGTGGGGGAGGAGGGAGAATGAAAGATAAGATACAGGGAATAAGACGCATAATTGGTAGGCACAAAATAGACAGGGGGGGATAAGAATAGTATGGGAAATGGAGAAGCCAAATAAGTTCTATGCGTGACCCATGGACATGAACTAAGGTGGGAGGGGTTGTAGGGAACAGGGGGAGAGAGGGGAGAAAAATGGGACTATTATAGTGTAATCAATAAAATATACTTAAAAACAAAAATAAATTTGACTATCTTTATGTTTATTTCTTCATACATTATATTATTTTCTAGTTTTTTTTATTACCATTGCTTTATTTCCTGAAAGCAGTGCTTTTCAATTAGGGGCAGAGAAAGTAATTTTCTTCTCCTAGGGGACATATGCCTATGTATAGAGACATTTCTGATTGTCATGGCTGCATAAGTAATGTTACTGGCATTAAATGTGGAGGGACTAGGAATGCTGCTAAACATCTCCAAGTGCACAGGACAGTCCCTACCACTAGGAATTGTGAGGTCCAAGAAGCTAACAGTGACAATGGTGAGGAACCATAACCTAAGGATACAAAATCTATAAAACTTCTTTTAATACATAGTAGGTAGGTAGATAGATAGATAGATAGATAGATGATAAATAGATAGATATTCTTTTTTTAAAGATTTTTAAAATGTATTATCTTTAGAGGGGAAGAGAAGGAGAGAGGGAGAGAAATGTCAATGTATGGTTGCCTCTTGTGAGTCCCCTGCTGGGAACTGGCCTGCAACCCAGGCATGTGCCCTGACTGGGAATCGAACCGTGATTGCGTGGTTCTCACGCAGGCTCGTGCTCAATCCACTGAGCTACGCCAGCCAGGGTGAGATAGTTATTCTCGATAATTTTTTCATACAGTCACATCCTACCTCTCTCCTCTGTTCACTTGCACATGTGTTAAAAGTTACAGTATGCAGTTTACATCTTTTCACTTGGCACACAATAGCACTAATTTAACTAAACTTATTTTTAAACATTTACCAAATATGGCCCCAATTCCAAGTTGCTAAGCTACTCACGGAAGATATTTGACATCAAAACACTCCTTCTGCATGGAACCACCAGCTTGCTCTCTGATGGTGTGGTCAAGAAGGCGTGAGCTGTGCAACCGAGACACACGTTCAAACCCCGGTCTAAACTGCCCGGCCTGGATTACTTGGATCGGGTTGTTCGATGTGATTAAGTTTCGTGTATCATATTCTAGTTCCTTTGGATTTACACCATAATACTATTTATTTATATATTTTTACTCTTCCCGGTTCCCAACATTTTACTTGGCTGATACTGAGTGTTCAATGAATCGAAAAAATCACCAAATATACCTATGAGCACTAGTTTTATGAACCTACCCTGGTCCTTCTTTTTGGCATTTTTGACATTTTACAACCATTTTCAAGCAGCCCTGAAAAGTCACTTTGTTCCCGCTCTCCCTCAACTTATTCATGTCCTCCACCAACTCTGTAATATCACACACCATTGCTCCTGCCTTGAATTTTATCAGCCATTGTAAAATAACCAAAGAGGTGACATGTGGTAAGATGGGTTAACTGTATTCTGAAGAACTCCACAGGACAAGATTAATTTCGGCATTTTAATGAAAGGAAGACATTACTCACAATTGAGCAGATCAAGAATTACAATGGGTAGTATGCATGGGTTGGTGGTCCTCCTGCTTTTGGAAGCAGATGAGCAGAGGCCAAATGTTAAACTCTTAGCTTAGTAGGCTAGACTGACTGATTCCAAGGGAATCAGGCATAATGTCAAGAGCAATAGATTCAAATGAAGGCAAAATGGTTTAAAGCCTATTTGCCTTATCTTGGCAACATTCGCCCTGATCAAATTATTTGACTTCACTGAACTTCAGTTTCTTATCTGTTTAATCTTATAAAATTGTTGTTAGGTTTTGAATAAATGAATAGGAAAATATTTTGCAATCTATAACACACTATATTTTTAAGTTGTTATCACTTCAAGGATTTATTCCTGCATTTGAATTCATTGTTTCAGTGATGACAGCTATGCATATGCAAGTAATGATAGATGAAAATAGATGTTTGTCTACACACAGACACATATGAACTCATTCTCATATTTTAATAAAATAAATGTGAAACAGAAAATTAGCTATTTAGCAAAAACAATACTAGCACTGAAAACAAAACAGAAAAATTTTATTTTTAATTACTATGACATATTTCACTAATATGCTGTTAAAACATGAAAAGTCTCTTCTGGGTACACATGTTCATTTTCACAATTTCAAGAAAATATGATTATTATTCTAGGGAAATGACTTAAGAACCTCAGTCTCTTCGCATTTTTGCAGCTTCCCAGTGACTCAATTACCTTTTAAGTTTGTTTGATTTAAATACAAATGTGTAATACCCTTTAAATATTTTCCAGAAAAATTAAACAATCCAGTAAGTATGATTCACACAAGTACTTGAAGAAAAAAATCATTTATGACACACACAATACTCTGAATTACAGAAAGAGGGTGTGAGAAATGCCTTTTCTCCTTTTTTCCCGTTGTTTCCTACTCTGCCTTCCTGGCCTCCCCCATTGAACTGCAGGACCACTTGGCACTGTTCTAGCACAATCTGCTGAGAAAAACAAGAATGTAGTTTCTCTCTCAAGACCGAGTTTATCAGAATCTGTTGCCTCCCGTCTTGTCTGAGTTCATCACAAGGGTGGTTCCCAGGCTGGTCAGGGCTTCAACAGTTAGTTACTCCCTCTGTCCCACACCCCTGGGACAATCTTTACAGATAAAATAATGGTCCGCACCATGTTGAATGTGCCTCCCCGACTCATCTTGGGAGAAGAAAAGTCAGGGGATGGAAACAATTGGCATCAGTGGTTCTTCATGACGCTTGCAAACACTAAGTATGCACTGGATTTTCATAAGCTGTGAAAAGAAAGCATCATGGCTTAGCTTTCATTTTGAACACTAAGCAGGAAATATGAAAAAAAAGGTTTGCCTCAAACCAAAAATGCTTATTGCTGTTTTGGTCCAAGAAAAATCCCCTCCAAAGAGTTAATGCATCAGGATTCTTATGATAAACATTTTTGGGAAGTATTTTTAACTTTACAAAATGTTGCTGTCATTGTTGTTGTTGTTTATGTAAAAACACAAGCTATTAAATCGGGTATCCACTCAGTTTGACAACATTTTTACCGCACCATTCTCTCTCTTGCACGTTCTGTGTTTTGTCTTGAAAATGCCTTTTCTAAGCGTCAAAATTGTACAAGCAGGGTGGACTTAGCCAGCCTCTAAGCTTGAACAGATTTCCAAAATCGATTTGAGATGTGGCTTGTTCCAGGCAACTGCACCCAGATTGCTAAATCTGGCTTCCTGCTTCGGTTGTACTTGTCTCATCTAATACTTCTCTTCTTTGCCTTCTCTTTGGATATTTTTCTGCTTATAGAGGAGGGTATTCACAAACCTGCTTTTATTTCTCTTGGCATTCCATATTCATGGAGGGTTGATTTTTCCAAATATATATTTCAGCAATTTTTGCTTCAGGTTCCCACGAAGGTTTCCTGTGATTGAACAATGGGTGAATAAAAACAGCACTGTGGGTTATTTTGCATATAGGTTAGACAAAACAAACTTCATGCCAATAAATTGTTCTCTCAATTTTCATTTAGTTCTTGGACTAAAAGACTGCCGAATGTTTAGGCTTCTCCATAAACACAGTGCGCAGTTGGATCATTGAAGCAAACTAACCGTATGCTGATTAACATTTTGATTAAATGGATCTTGAAAGTTCTTGTTACGAAAAAAGAAGTTTTGAAAAAAAAATTATATTCACAGTAAGAATTGTTTTAAAACAAGAAGTAGAAGACACGATGTGAAATTTCAATGGACACAAAAGGAAATACGAAGAAGATACATGACTCAGATTAACTAAAATTAAAAATGCCAAAAGATAAATCACTGAAAACATGAGAGAAATTGATGATGCTATTTTGGGGGGTGCAAACGGAAGTCTTTTAGTCTTCATTCCATCTACCACTTCCTTCTACTCCTCCATGCTACCATTTCAGCCTTCCTCTTTTGGCTACTTTGGAGTAAATTGAGAAAACTGGAAGTATAAATTAGTCATGGCCAATTATTTTATTTTATTTTGTACTTTTTTTGTGACCATATATCCCCTAAATACCCCCCTCTCTCCCCACAGTCAACACACTGTTGTCCATGTCCATGAGTCCTTTTTCCTTTTGCTTGATCTCTCCACCCCCTAACCACCTCCCCCCACAGCCAATGATTTCATTTTTAAGCTTTAGGCTATTTATTTTCTACATACAAATCGTCAATATCTACAGACAATTATACTAGTAAATTGTATTTAGGAGATTACCTATCATGATAAGAAAATGTAATTTGTGCTAAAATATGAAAAGATAATCTTATTTCCAAAGTAGTCATTTCATCTACATAGGTAATACTAACTTTAAGTTTCTTCTGCATTTATCTTTATTTGAACAGTAAATCCATGTATAAAACATAGATTAGAAGCCACATTTTGCTCTGAGAAACGCTGACAACTTCCTACCCATAGTTCATATCTTTTGACTGTTAGAAAAATCCATGGGAAAATGGTATTCAATAAATTCCTGCAACCCTGTTCGGATCGTTTCCAGGCTCTAATGCCTGTAGCTAAATTTATTATGTTAATTAACTTGCTGTCAAGAATTATCAATACAGTTGAAAAAATTTCCTTTCTTCTTTTGTCATTTATGGCGTGGTTTCCAGATCTTGAATTACACATCTTCTCCTTGGGGTAGCAACTTACACAACCTTTTCTGAAGTCGTCCCTCGTCTGAGCTCAGTGTCCTTCATCTGGCTTGTAATAGAAATCTGTGATAACTTCTAATTAATTTAGTACTTAGCTCTCTGTACGGCAGTTTATTTTTTTACTTACATGTTTCCACAACTGGAGGAAAGGGTCTATGTCAGTCAAAGTTCAACCAGAGTACCGGAACCAGTATAATTTATATATTAAAGGATTTCTTGCAAGTAATTACCTTAGTTGATTGTGGTGTCTGACAAGGCAAGTTTAAGGTCTGCAGGGCAGGCCTTCAGGAAGTACATTCTGGCACTTTATAGCAGAAGCAGATGCTCCAACTACAAGCAGAATTTCTTCTTCAGGAAAATCTCAGTGCTGCTCCTATTAACCCTTTCGACCGATAGAGCAGGCCCACCGAGATTACCTGGAACAATCCCCTTTACTTAAGGTAAACTGGTCATGGACAATAATCATATCTACAAAATATCTTCATAGCAATACTTATTTTACTGTGTGTGATTAAATAACTGGGTGATATATGTAATTTAGCCAAATTGACAAAAAATTTACCATTACATGATCTATGTCTTTTCCCCAGTTTTCATAATAAACATTTTCAAACATGCAAAAGAATGAGAAGAAACTTATAAGAAATACCCGCAGCCCTGGCTGGCGTAGCTCAATGGATTGAGCGCGGGCCTGCGAACCAGACGATCGCGGTTCGATTCCCAGTCAGCACATGACTGGGTTGCAAACCGGTTCCTTGCAGGCTAACTACCAGCAGGGGATGCACAAAAGGCAACCATACATTGATGTTTCTCTCCCTCTCTCCTTCCCCTCTAAAAATAAATAAATAAATAAAATCTTTAAAAAAAAAAAGAAATACCCGCATACTACTCTATATTTAAAATGTGTTAACATTTTGGAAAACCTACTTTCTATGTGTATATGGGTGTATTTTTTAAATTATTTGAAAATACTTTGCAAATATTATGCGATACCTCTAAGAACTTTAGCATGCACTCCCTGAGAATGACATTCTGAAACAAAACCACAGTTACGTTATCTCCACCAATAAATTAACAAAAATCTTCTAGAATCACTTAGTAATATATTCACATTCAAAACTCCACAAATGTCCATAACCAGGAAGGCAAGAAGGGAGTAATGAAAAAATGGAAAAGCGAAGAGAGCAATCCACACGGAGGGATTCTTGAGGTTCCCTTCGAAGAGACAAGGTTGTTTAAGGGATGGATGTCTCTAAAACAACCTCATGTTATAGTCTCTGGAAATCAGAGTTCAGTGTTAGGTAAGCTCGGTGTGAAGTAGACCCAGCAGGGAAACAGAGCAATGCCTCCAGCCCCTGCTCACTCCTCTGGATTTTTCATCAGTTGCCAAGTAATGCACACATTACATCCAAATCTGAGACACGTGCTTTCATATTTCATATGCTTCAAGTTCTAAATTTATTTAAAAGTAACTCTTTTCCTAGAAACTAGTTGTTGAGTCCCTATTGTATACCAGGCAATGTGTGTTAATGAGTGGGGCAAGTAGATTATATCTTTTTTTTTTTTTTTAATATTTTATTTATTTATCTTTAGAGGGGAAGGGAAGGAGAGAGGAAGGAAACATCAATGTATGGTTGCTTCTCGTGCATCCCCTGCAGGGAACTGACCCCTGCCGGAAATTGGCCTGCAACCCAAGCATGTGCCCTGACTGGGAATCGAACCGCGATCGTCTGGTTCGCAGGCCCGTGCTCAATCCACTGAGCTACACCAGCTAGGGCAGATTATATCTTTTTTAAAGTAGATTATATCTTACTGAGTTTAATTAGGTTCAACACCAGCCAATGCCATACATTTATTTTTATATCATCCACTTCCAAACAGCATTATCTGAGTAACAGGTGGTTTTCAAGTAAATTGGATTAAGTAGTGCTTACTCATATTTACAAGTGTGCATACCTTTACTTTTATATGCAGTGATAACTCGGAAAAGACCATCATAGCATTTCTCCATCAATGAAAATTTGAAAATTTGTGCATATTTGAATTATTATTATTTAAATATGATACAAAATATGATATAAACATATTTTGTATGTAATATTGAGAGTGATTTCTACTTAATGCATCGTTATATTTATTACTCACTCAAAAATATAGTAAATGGCTATCGAGTTGCTTAATAGAATTAAAACTTGTGTTAAGACACAGCCCTTCTGATGAAGAAGGGTAGGCAAATTTGTAGTAACGAGAAATGCAAAGGTGGAATATAAAATGTCATGTTAAACTTGGTGAATAAACGTCACATTCCTGTGTTCCCTGGGTCATTTCAGATTCCTTCTTCACTGAAGCTTCCTTCCCACAAAGCCTCACCGCCCAGCCTGCTATGAGCTGGGAATTACGTGATTAACAATCCTCCATCTGGCTGTCCTGGCATTTCAAGGAGGAATTCCCCTTAGACAATCCTTTAAAGATAAAAATTGCGAGCATGACAAAACTCACTTTCCTCTTCATCCATTTAATTTCACAAGCTGTTTACACACTTATCTGCTACATAAATCCGGTTTGAAATAGGATTTGAAGAAGGATTACTTCAAAGAATGTGTCCTGATACCTTTCAAAACGGTGATTGATGACAGAAACGTTTGCGTAGCCAGTTAGGTTGGTTCTCTGGCCATGGAGAACATTCCGCCACTAGGAGGGAGTTTCCCTCTATAGCAAGAGCTTAAAAAATAGGAAAAGAAATGAACACTCTAAAAATTATTATCCTTGCCTGACTTCAAATCAACCTCAGAGTTTTGTGCCAGGATTCTAGGAGATACAAATCAACAGGATTTTGTTCAGATCCCTTCACAATTTGAGGAGTTTATTGAGTTTGTTAGAAGTTCACATCCAGGTAAAGGGCCCTGCCCTGAGCTCCTGCCCGGTCTTTCCACAACAGACGGAGGGGCTGGGATGCTGCCCTTAGTGGCCTCGAGGGAGTAGAGAAGCCTTTCCCAGGCCCATAAATGCAGAGCCCTGGTGTCCCCACCCCCACGATTGCATGGCCTCACAGCCTCTTCGGGACTGGATTGACTGGGCATTTGGTCAGAAAACAAGGAAGGAAAGCTTAAGAACTAGATGTGTGGGTTGGAAAAGAGTGAAGAAAGACTTTCTTACTGAGACAGATCTATAAAATAATAGCTTCACATTGAAATAGAGTACCTACGATTTTAGTACAAGCACTCTCCTTAAAGGGCTTAACATGCAACCCAAAGTTTGTGAATTCAGATCCCAGGCGAATTTTAAAGTTGCGTTGACTTTGATACTTCTTGACATGCGAGCATACTTCCCTGTTCTTTGCCCACTTCTGTACCCCTTGATTTTTTAGAGGATCTGTAACTGAATTCTTTCAACACAAATATGGCCCACATAGAGCTTGATAAGCCTCTCAGTTTGGAAATAAAGTCCTGCAATACATTTTCCATCTTTTGACATTTCTGAGTTCTAGGCTATTCCATTGATTAGCTGTTTTCATATTAAGCAAAGGTAGATTTAAGGCACGCACAGCACGTTAACTCTGGAACTCCTTGGTCAACAGTGTTTTGTTTTTTTTTCTTTTTCTTTAGTTTTGTGCATGTGCTGTGTGTTGTTCTTACTGTTGTTTTTTGGGGCGTGAAACTTTTGTTTTGTTTGGAGACTATGATCTTCTCTGTATACAGAAGAGCAATTTAAAGTAAAACATATTTATTAGGCTATCCATCTGGAGNTCCAGGTAACTTTCTTACTGAGACAGATCTATAAAATAATAGCTTCACATTGAAATAGAGTACCTACGATTTCAGTACAAGCACTCTCCTTAAAGGGCTTAACATGCAACCCAAAGTTTCTGAATTCAGATCCCAGGCGAATTTTAAAGTTGCGTTGACTTTGATACTTCTTGACATGCGAGCATACTTCCCTGTTCTTTGCCCATTTCTGTACCCCTTGATTTTTCAGAGGATCTGTAACTGAATTCTTTCAACACAAATATGGCCCACATAGAGCTTGATAAGCCTCTCAGTTTGGAAATAAAGCCCTGCAATACATTTTCCATCTTTTGACATTTCTGAGTTCTAGGCTATTCCATTGATTAGCTGTTTTCATATTAAGCAAAGGTAGATTTAAGGCACACACAGCACGTTAACTCTGGAACTCCTTGGTCAACAGTGTTTTGTTTTTTTTTCTTTTTCTTTAGTTTTGTGCATGTGCTGTGTGTTGTTCTTACTGTTGTTTTTTGGGGCGTGAAACTTTTGTTTTGTTTGGAGACTATGATCTTCTCTGTATACAGAAGAGCAATTTAAAGTAAAACATATTTATTAGGCTATCCATCTGGAGAAAGAAGTTATTCCATTTAACTTAACAATTATTTTTGGCTGGACCGCTGGAGGAATATTTAATTCATTTTGTAACTATACCTGGATTTTTTCTATTGAAAAATAAGTAAATTCAATGAATACTGTCATTTAAAAAATTAAAATTTGATGCTCTTACTATAAATTGTACTAGTCTTATCATTCATGGCCAAGAAAAAAATTTTTGCCATGGGGAAATGAATGAATAAAGGTAAAAGCAGGGCATGTAATAAAATATTAAAAACTATACAATAAATCACCAGGATTGTAGCTATTACTTAAGTATGAAAAACACAGCAATAATAATTTGAAGTCCAAAATTATTTCTGCTAAAACTGTAAGTGCTGATGTGCTCAGGCAACCCAGTCTCCCTTCTCTGTGTCCACACTTTGTCACTCAGTCTCAGGCATGTAAATGCAATCTACCAGGACCCTCACTGGTAGTGACAATCTACTCCTCCTCTCTGAACACCAAGAAGGGTGCATTGCTGCCTGTGTGGCGTTTTGACTCATTTCTAGTAAGCAGACCAGCTTTGCCACATCAAGTCCTTGTCTCCTTACCGGTCGGTCATAATAACTATCATCTACCCAGTTGTTTATCCAAAAATCTTAGAGTCATTCTTCATTTCTCTTTATCCCTCCTTCTCCCTTTTAATCTGTAGACAAATCTGCAGACAAATCTACAGACACTTGTATTATTAGCTATCTGCTATCTTTTATGACTCTCTGCTGCCCTCATCACACTCCAACTCCCAGCCTCGACCGTCACTAGAATTTCTGCTCTAAAATCCTTTTGTCCAGAAGCAAACAGCATGACTTTCCAAAAATTCAGGTTGGGCCATGACATATCCTTACCTTAAACCTTTCTATAGCTTTCCATTTTATTTAAAATGCGTACTTTTTACAATGGCTAAAGTCATAGAGGACCTGACCCCTGCCCAACTCTTTGAGGCATGCTGTACCTTATAATTTGCTCACTGCAAATATAAGGTCCACATTAGCTTTCTTTCTAGGCTTGCAAACACACCAGGTTGATGTCTGCCTAAGGACTTTTGCACTGGTTGATTTTTTTGGTTTTGGGGGGTTCTTTTTTGTAATCTCTGTATGATTGTTTCCACCTTAACATTAAGTTTCAGTTTGTGTGATTCGTTATAACCTACTGTAATTACTGTTTGAAGAAACTCCAATTATTACATTTAAATTATATTACTCTCTTTTATTCATTTATTTTTATTATATTGCCTACCACTAGTTAGAAATATCTTATTTATGTACTTAATAGTTTCTTTTCTGTCGCTTTATGAATGGTGTAGTATAGTTTCTCCCTGTCTGTCAATCAGATTGTGCTAGAATCTTAGAAATCCATGAATGTCAGATATGGAATATTTAAGTAATCCAGGCTTCAGTTTGCTCATCTATTAAAAATGAAGAAAACCTTAAGCAACAATTTCACAAGATTATTGTGTCAATCAAGTCAGGTAACAAAGGCAAAAATAATGCTGAATAGGAAAATTGCTATACAGTGAAAAATAGCATTCTTCTTATGTGGAATGAGTGTGAATAATATCACAGATTGTGGAAAGTCTTTTTCTATTAGGATATTTTCTGGTACATTCTAAATCGTAGACCCCCTGTTATGAACCTATCACCACTCAATAGTTAATCTAAACTGTTATATGACATATATTTGTTACTCTTATAATCAGTTGACCCCATGTCAAGGCTTAGTATCTGCACTAAAATGATAACCCTTGAAAATGTTGGACTGAGTCAAGGTAGTTCATGATGCGTGATAACCCTAAAAAAAGAAGACAGTTGAGAACTTGCTTACTTCCCTGTGCTTTCTTCCTCAAACGTGTCTCACACTGATAAGAAATAATCAGTCCTGACAGGAAGCACATGGAGATATGACTATCTTTAACCTTCATTGTATTCTACATAAATGGATCAAAAACACAAACACAAATATTAATGAAGCTTTAATGTAAGCAACAGAAGACTCTGGTATATTTACTATTAAAATAAAAACTAGACAATTAAACTCTCATTTTTTTAGATGTCTTCTCTTCTACCATAGATTAAATAATTTTAGGACAGTTGGGATTGGTTCTTTTTTTAATTAATTTATTTTGTAATATATTTTATTGATTATACCATTACAGTTGTCCCATTTCCTCCCTTCTTTCCCCTCCACCCTGCACACTCCTTCCCTCACAATCCTCCCCCCTTAGTTTATGTCCATGTGTCACAAGTTCTTTAGAATATATACGGTTCTTAAGATTGAGCTTCATAAATTGGAGTTCTAAGAATGTTAAACAGCTGAGATCCATACAGATAAGCCTAAGACTGTGAAGTTGAAAGGTATCAATGTCAAAGAATGAAAATGAGTCACCGCCATATGAAAGTGCTGAAATATAGTGAGAAAGCTGAAGAAAATACACAGATAGAAAGCAAGTCATTGTTAATCACCATTTTCAGCCTTGTGGCTATACATGACCTTGGAGATGGTCTACCTAATGACATCTGTATACACAGAAAAACTATGAATTTTTACACCCTGACGCACACACCTTATTTTCTAAGCACATTCGGTATCTTTCCGGGTAGGTTATCTTACATAACAGAAGAGAAATGCCCGCATCTTCCCTGCTGTTTTCTTCAGGTTAGTTTCCAAAATTACACCGAGATTACTCTGGATTTTTAACTTCCTGCAATTCATTTTTACTTGCGTTACACAAATCACTTTAATATAAGGCTAATAGTGAAAGACAGTTGGCGCCACAGTGCAGCTGAACTGAGCCTTGAGTATGTGACAAGTATAAATCAATGGGGACACTCGGCGAGCAGCGTTATAAGCACATATCACGCGCTGACCTCGCAGCCCCTTGATTCTATTTCTGCTACCTCCGGCTTCTATTTGAAAGAATTGAAAATCCTGCAGTTGTGCCAGTGTTTATTTTGGTGGTCAACAATCAAAGGGACTTAACGAGGAAAATAAATAGTAGGTTTTATATTACCGGCTGGCTTGTTAAATTGTGCAAGAATTTGTTATATTTTTTGAACCACGGTAAATATGTTCATTTTGTTTTCATTCTGACAAGTGAGAAATTAATTCAGAAACACTAAATATTAGTAAATGTTTTATGTGGTGATTCAAAAAACTTAGAGACTAAACAAACTATGAACTATAGAAGGAGGGGAAATTCCCCACAGAAAGATTAGTGCCACACTGCAGTAGATCATCTCTAAAAATGTCTCCAATTAGTCCCCTCATGGGATGGGACTTTTTAAAATTCCTCCCATTCAGGGGTGGACTGTATTTGCCAGCCCTTGGAGAGGTGCTGGCCTGGTGACCTGCTGTGTCCACCAACGAAGTAGGTGTCACGTTTGCCCATGTTAAGTGGAGGCCTCGAGAGGCCTCATATAATTCTGTCCACTCTCTTGAAAGTCCTATGAGGTCTAAGAAAATAAACATAAATTTAAAAAATCTTAAAATAAAATGAAATAAGAGGGAAAATAGAGTCGACACTAACATGCTAGAGAATAAGAAACCTAGTAGCAAGCAGCCCTCTGGTTTTAACCAATGCTATTCTAGACGAGTCTGCAGCCAACCAACCTCCAGGCCTGTGATCCGGTCTAATCAGGATTAGCAAAACTGCTTTCCCAATCCTCAGCTAATTGCAGATAAACCGGTGAAGCTCATTCCTAATTGACATGAGACTCCTAAGCACTGACTAATATTTTGCAGTGAGTTTTACTGTGCGATGTTATTATGTCAAGAGATAAATGATTTGTAAAAAAAAAACCCTCTGAGAGGAACAAGTCATAGCCTTTTTGTAGTCTTTTGGCTCGTGGGTGACGCAGGCCCTGATTTGTTAATGAGATATAGTTCTGAGAATCAGTTTGAGACTAGCTTACCTTATCTACTTATCAATAACGATGATCAAGGACTACCACAATATATTCAATAAGTATCAATTAAATTCATTAATTAATATGTTTCTAAGCAAGGTCCAAAAAAATCTAAAGTTTATTCCAAGCGCTGGAATTATCCAAAGTCCTATCAACTTTAAACAAAGAGAAATGACTATTCCTTGTACTTACCAATGGAAAATCCTGATTAAAAAAAAAACGAAACAGCCATTTTTCTTAAAGATTTTATTTATTTATCTTTAGAGGGGAAGAGAAGGAGAGAGAGAGAGAAATATCAATGTATGGTTGCCTTTTATGTGTCCCCTGCTGGGAACTGGCCTGCAACCCAGGCATGTGCCCTGACTGGGAATCGAACTGCCATTGTCTGGTTTGCGGGCCCGTGCTCAATCCACTGAGCTACACCAGCCAGGGCCCGTTTTTATGTTGAATCACTGTGGTGTACACCTGAATCTCATACAATGCTGTATGTCAACTATAATTTAATTATAGAATCTCAAGGCCCTAAGAGACAAGGGAAGCCAGAGCACTGGTGCAGAGATGAGCTTAAAACAAGGAGAGCAAATAGCAGTATTGGAGTGGGTATAAAAGAGTGATGCTGAAAACGTGCCTGAAGATATGAGCAGACTACTGCAATGCAAGGTGGTAACGGTCCCCATTGCATCTGCTCTGCTCAGTCTACTTCCCCGGGGCCAGACTGCTCTGGTCTTAGATATGTGGTACCCAGGCAGTTTAGTGAATGTGTTCTTTTGGTCCCTACCGAGAAGAACAAGACACACTTGTGTTTATATGGTATGGGCTGCAATGTATACATTCACAGTTTTCCTTTTCGAGCTCAGTTTAGAATCCTATCCTCTGTCCTCATTGATGCTGAAAGCACTTGAACTGTCAGGACATTATACAGAACATCACATTGATCCACTTGATTGGTGATATAATAGAAATGAACCCAGATAAACAAGAAACGTCAATTTATGGGAAGCCTGGGGCCTATGTATGGGGTCCAGAGGGTAGAAGATGTAAACTAGGACGATAAGGAACACCGCAATGTGAGTGAAGGGATGCGGGACATACTAGGATATACTCATCACAGCGATGGATTAACTATTGCGTTTCTTATCTCCTGCAATTAAAAAGAAAATATGGTGCCTGCTAGGCCTCTTTGGACTCAGAAGGTGACACAGCACATCCTACACTTGGAAAAATAACCCTACCCCATGTACTGAGTGCCATGCCAAACTTGCAGCTTTGAATAGGGTGGGGAGAAGAAATTGGATCACCCTCAGGTTCAGGTTGTGATAAAAGTAGTTCTGACACTAAAGTCACATATTCAGACTTTATACATGGAGGGCATCTCTAATGGTCAAACAATTTATGACAAGGTCCAGTTCCAGAATTATAACAGAGGACCCTGGGATTCTGTATCAAAACCACAGCATCTGAGTCTGCAGATCCAAAAAGCAGCTCCCAGCATGTAACTGGACTCAGTTAGAGAGCAGACGTCTGACCTTGGGACAGTAAGGGACCATGTGACCACAGCTGCCCATGCTGTGCTAGATACGTTAGAGTCACTAAACTGCAATATCAGGAAGGGCTAACAACAGTGCATTTTAAGAAGGAAGCAGTATATTTTGTGTGTCTCAGAGGGAAAATGGAATCCCACAGCAGATGGCCCCGGCTGCCATGTTGTTCTTTATTGTTGAGCCAGTTTTGTCCTTTGACTCACACTTAGGGACAGAGGAGAGACCTCCCACCACCATCCGACAGAGGAGAAAAAGGCTGGGCTGGTATCCCAAAGGCCTGAGCCTAGTGAGGGGGCTCGATCTTAAAACCAACTACTGCTCGTAACAACCCCACTCGGAGACAGCCCAGAACGACAGTGGTAATTGTAAATTTGCCCCCAAAGCAGATCTTTTGGTGGTGTATTTTGTCATCTACTTTGCATGGTAAGCGTTTGTACAGACACATGGACAATAGCTAATGGTTTAGGAGAAAGTGTTTGGGAGAAAGCAGGTGGGTGGACGTATAGTCCTTTCTATGACATTTTAATGCCCATCAGAGAACATTCACCAAGGAAGAGGTATTAAGCAACGTAGATTTAAAAATCACCTTTTGACATCAGCAAGTACATGGGCTCAGCCTTTCCTTTGATGCACGACAGACACAAAACAGAACAGCCGCAGTGGCAGCGATGGAGCCATGCGTTGGGCCCCGCCACATAGAATCCCACTCAGTGAGGCAGATTGACCTGCTTCTCTAGTCAAATGTCCAATGTTCTAGCTCCTGAGAGCAACTGTGAGTCTCTGGTATGACGCTGTACTTCAAGGTAACCGACCAGGCATTCGTGCTAAGTTGTTGCCCTTGGGCTTTATCGATTCCAGAAGGGACGTGATTCATCTTGACCAAAATTGGTAATTTTTTACTAATTTTAGTAATTAGTTTATGTGTGCCACGAGATGAAAAAGGCTAAAACTCTGGTCTATGCAATTTCAACATGGAGGGCAGGCAAGGTCCATAGGCACCACGTAACCACATACAATGGAAGGAATATCGAGGTTGTATTAAGAAGAACACATAGGATGGACCACTTTGAAAAACAATCTGCTACAAACGATGAAAGCATTTGCCATAAAATTATATCAATATTGATGGGGGCAGGGCAGGGGAAGCGGTTGTACGAAAATGGAGACAACTCTACTTGAACAACAATAAAAAAAGAAAATAAAAATTAAAAAGAAAGAAAGAAATACTGATATAAATAGCAGTTGATGATTGCCCACTTGAAAGTACAGTCATTTACATCAGAGTTAAGTGAACATCAAGTATTTGGCTTTGAATATTAAATTGCCAGTACAAGCATGAAAATTACAAATTATTTTCATTCTATGGGACAGTTTTCTGTTAATGTTCAGGTTATAGAAGCAAAACTTGTTTTCATAGCTTGCCAGAAATCCACTATGTAGCAGATGTTTACAGTGTTTATTGAATGCTTATTATTGCCAAGCACTAACTACAAATCACGTTTTCCACAAAAAACTATTATTCTAAATACATTGCCAGTTTTGAGTATATGAGATGTGTTTTCTTTTTCTAGAGAAAATTTTTTCTCAGCTTACAAAATGTTACTGGATGTTGCCAATTTGATTACTATTCAGGACGCCCAACTGGACTAATTTGCCTTTTGGGAAATGGGCTGAGAGAACAAATTTAACACAATTCTTACTGTTATTGTTTCCTTGACAACATCATTCTATGGTTGAATTTAAAGTCACAGAATATCAGTTTGCAGTGACCAACAAATGCAACCCCTCTATAAATTGAAGAAAGTTAAAACCTTGTGCAAGAGTATTATGTATGTCTAAACACAACACCCACTGATGTATAGAGAGCTTATTTATTTGTTTTTAGAGAGAGGTAGGGAAGGAATAAGGGAGAGAAACATCAATGTGTGGTTGCCTCTCGCATGCCTCCTACTGGGGACTTGGCCTGCGACGCAGGCATGTGCCCTGACTGGGAATCGAGCTGGCCTCCCTTTGGTCCGCAGGCAGGCACTCAATCCACTGCGCCACACCAGCCAGGGCAAGACAGCACATTCTTGTGGCAATACTGTAAGAACTCCAAAAGTCTTTGTGCCAGTATCTTTTCTTAAGGTTGTTATGTAGCCATTTCTTTCCCTTTTTGGAAAACCTGATAGTCTGGCTAACTACTCACTAAATATGTTTTATTCTGGAGTGGTAGAAGAGAGGAGTGTGAGAAGTTCTGGCTGATGAAATGCAGGCAAAAGTAATGTAGATCATTTCATCAAAGCACCTTATTCTCTTGTTTGATGTCCAGATTCAGTGGGTCGCCAGGGCACTTCAAGATTCCTCAGGACTTTGAACTATTTGGCAACACTGGATGAAAATACATAGGAAAAGCCATGACCCTTGAATCTGGGGAGAGTCCTACTAAGGGCTGAGGATCTGCATTGAACTTGCTAGGATAAGGATAAATTTGCTTTCTGCTGAGCTCTGGGAGATTCTATTTTCTATCAGTCAGCCTACCTTGATCAATAGAGCTGGTATTTTGGGGCAGTCATTGAGGTTTAAGAAGGTTTCTTATCTCTAGTCTCAGTGCAAATAGCTGAAGAACAAAATCTCTAATTTCATACAAGGGAGAGAAAAGAAAAGAAAGAAAGAAAGAAAGAAAGGAAGGAAGGAAGGAAGGAAGGAAGGAAGGAAGGAAGGAAGGAAGGAAGGAAGGAAGGAAGGAAGGAAGGAAGAAAGGAAGGGAGAAAGAAAGAGAGAAAGAAAGAAAGAAAATAAAAATGGTGGTAGATCTGTTTTCTGCAGCCGAGAGGAGATCTCGGTCCATCTGAGAAGCTCGTCTACCCTCCCTTTCCCCAGCTTTGGGTCCTTGCCTGTTTTCTATGGAACATGCATGATGGNGTTTAAGAAGGTTTCTTATCTCTAGTCTCAGTGCAAATAGCTGAAGAACAAAATCTCTAATTTCATACAAGGGAGAAAAAAGAAAAGAAAGAAAGAAAGAAAGGAAGGAAGGAAGGAAGGAAGGAAGGAAGGAAGGAAGGAAGGAAGGAAGGAAGGAAGGAAGGAAGGAAGGAAGGAAGGAAGAAAGAAAGGAAGGGAGAAAGAAAGAGAGAAAGAAAGAAAGAAAATAAAAATGGTGGTAGATCTGTTTTCTGCAGCTGAGAGGAGATCTCGGTCCATCTGAGAAGCTCGTCTACCCTCCCTTTCCCCAGCTTTGGGTCCTTGCCTGTTTTCTATGGAACATGCATGATGGTAACGCGTGGGCTGTCGGAGTCCAGATTCGCTCTGCCAACACTACAGACTGGGGCGACTCCCATGCTCTGCCTTGGATAATGAGGAATGATTGTCCTACCTTTACACTGGCCAGAGTGGATGCAGGTAATACTTAGTGCTTCTGACTGCCCAGAGGGGCCAAACTACGCAGCCTGGAAGGGTGGGCAACTCAGTGCTTCATGAGGCAACCTTAGCCAGTTAAAAACAGGATGTCAGATTTTCTTCTTCAATGAGAACTCAGAAATGCAAATATAAAAAACAGTTCACCTAAAGCAAGCAAATAATTTCTCAGTAAAAGGTCCATGTTTCCTTGTGTATAAATAGATTAATCTGGAGAAATGACACTAACATATAAAATCAATTTCTCAGTGAATAAAGAATAATTTTCTCATGAATAAGCACCTTGGAGCTGGAAATAATGTGAGTAATTTCAAGCTGAAGTGGACAGGTGCAGTTTTGTGCTTCTGGTAAATATCTGGCTCTGCGCTTTTAAATTAGCATGGTAACTTTGAAATCACATTTTGACTCAACCCTGAAATGCTTAAAAAACAGATCATGGCCCAGGAAAGTCATAATTATAGAGAAACAGTTGTGTGTTGACAAATAAACCAAACGTTTAAATATTCTGTATTGACGAGAGTGAAACATTTTTGCTTCCTCAACTCGAACACAGCCTAGTGATCCTGAGTGTTGTGGTGGGTGCGTTTGTGTATCTCCAGCCCCACCAGACCCTTGGCTGACAAACAATTCACCAAAAAAATGTGCCTGAAACTTCACATTAAATGATTAGTTTGGATCTTTGCATTTGCTGCTAGACTGGTCATAAGCACTTATAGTTAGAGACTTCTTTAAAAAACCTTACCATTGCAAAAAATACCCATTAAATAGTAGAGAATCAATAAAGATGAGTGAAACTGATTCAAGAAAAAAGATAATCATTTGAAGCTGAAAATGAATCCATCACAAAGGAAGTATTGTGGGAAAAAAATGGAAGGACTTGACATTTCATTCATTCATTCTCCACCACTATTTGTTTTATTCTGTACTGTAACAACCTTTCCAAAATTATGCAAGGGTATCACACATAGAATGAAGCATTAAAAACATCACATAATGAATCAAAAACGTAACTTGTAAAATGATACTCATCGGTGTAACAGAAACCTTCATGGGAACAGGATCGCTTGAGGACAAAGAATATTGGATTGCTGCAGAGCCAATGAATTACAAATCCCAGCCAGCTGACAGATTCAGCATAAAAAGAGGAAAATGCAAACTCAGAGGTTCAAAACGTAAATATATTGCCCAAAACCATGAAAAAATAGTTTGCATGTTGCTTTCAAAGCTGTTTTTCAAAAAGGTTGTTTGTTAAGAAGATGGTACTGCTCACCCTTTGAAGCCAGCTCCCGGGGAGAAGAGGCCGCCCTTCTATTTGCTATGAAAAATAGCAAAAAAAAGTAAAAACATATTTTTTCACATTGCTGCCTAGAGTTGTCCCTCATCTGCATTAAAGCTATCTACTGAATGGTGCTATGTTTTTCTATACGAAGCTATTGCTGTAGAGGAATCTCTTTCTGGAGTATTGATTTCTGAGAACCAGATTGATGAGATTTAATAGCTCAGTCAAGAAGATAGCACAGGGTCAAGAGATTGGGACTTTTTCTGGTTATGAGATAATCAGTGAGGCTAAATCAGTGAGCTGATGGGTATGATGCAATTTTGGAAATGTTTGCCCTGTGCTGGTTATTGAGTAATTCTGTAATTTGATTTTGGGAAACATCACCATATATTACTTTCACTCATGTACTGTTGCAAGATTTCGTTATGGAGTTCTCATTTTGCACAATGCAGTATGCTAGTGGGGGGGGTGTGTTCGATGAGAGAAGAATAAATTATAGACTTGGACATGAAGGGACTTGCGATCTCATAGGAGGATGACACATGAGTTCAATTACAAAGGCATTATAGAATGTTTTAAGAGCACCGATCTCATTTAAGGCTCACACTTCATTTTTTCCTCTCTGTTTAAAATCCTATAACGAGCCCTGGATTGTCAGAAGTCTCAGACACACAAGTCATATACATTCCGTTTCAAATACAGGGCCCACCCTTTCAAGTCTCTGTGTTAATCTGCCCCCACTGGGACTTTTCTTCAGCTTCCCTTGAACCTAAATTCCATTAACTCTCTTTGCCTTTATCCAACTGTTTCTTCCTCTTTAGATCACATCCTACCAAGTTTCAATTTCACAGTCCAATCTTCCGATTACATTGGTAGTAGCATCATTCAACCCCTTTGAATTTTGCAGTTCAGCAAGTCTGCCAAAACCCCAACCCAATTCAAACGCAATAATAATCCCTTTCACTTTGCTTGCACCTATGAAGCTAAACGTAGCATATTGTTACCAGTGTTCATTTACCCACTTCAATCTTGACAAAGTTCATACAGGCTGACAATACACTTTTTCTGCATATTTAATATCTGTCATAGTGTTCTTTTGATGTAAAAAGAACATATGATTCATAAGCTGTGGCTTGTTAGAGGATCCCAATGACCATTTCCTTTTTCTCTGAAACCAGGTGAGGAGAGACACTGCGGATGGCCCATGGAGGCCTGTTTCTGTCACTCTTTTGTTGCTACTGAAGAGCAGGCTCAGTGGAGCTGAGGCCTCTGGCAGAAAAGCCCACCAATCCCAGCTCTGAAGTTCCACTTTCTCATAAGACGCCGCCCCCATCAAGGGAGCTTTCCCTTTTACACAACCCACCAAGGTCCCCTGTCCCCCAGTCCTTGTGGATGAAGACAAGTTATGGGGTCCAGCTTCCTCTAACAGTCTTTTTCCTGGCGGGTTTTGTCCCATTTGCCCTGCCTACAAACATGGGGGATATGTGAGTCGTCACACTGTGTGCTCCTTGGCACCTCTCTGCTCATATGTGCTTACTACATAGATTTGGGACTGCATGGCTCTTATATCTGCATGCAGTGGTGTGTCTCTTCCTGTTTTTTTGCACAACATACTTTTTCAATTACTGTGATGCCTATTATTTCTATGCAGTTTCAGCTCATTAGGCAATGTGAAAGCATCTTCTTCTTTTAAAAAAATTCAAGCTAATTTTATTTATTTTTTTAAAGATTTTATTTATTTATCTTTAGAGAGGAAAGGAAGGAGAGAAGGAGAGAAATGTCAATGTATGGTTGCCTCTTGTGAGTCCCCTTTTGGGAACTGGCCTGCAACCCAGGCATGTGCCCTGACTGGGAATCGAACCGCTCAATCCACTGAGCTACACCAGCCAGGGCCTTAAGCTAATTTTATCTAAGCAAGAGATAAATAAATATATTTTCCCATAAAATTACTAAACTTTCAAGTAAATGCTCACTGCCTACATTTTAAGATAAACTTTGTTCTTTTAGAGCAATTTTATACTCACAACAAAATTGAGTAGAAACTACCGGAAGTTCGTGTATCCCAGTGTCCCCAGTTATGCACAGCCACCCGACTATCCACACCTCATGGCACCATGGTGTATTTGTTACAGTTGGTGAACCGAGATTGACACAGCATCATCAAAGTCCACAGTTTACATTGGAGTTCACTCTTGGTGTTGCCCATGCTCTCGGTTTAGACAATTGTATAATGATATGTGTCTACCANAGCAAGAGATAAATAAATATATTTTCCCATAAAATTACTAAACTTTCAAGTAAATGCTCACTGCCTACATTTTAAGATAAACTTTGTTCTTTTAGAGCAATTTTATACTCACAACAAAATTGAGTAGAAACTACCGGAAGTTCGTGTATCCCAGTGTCCCCAGTTATGCACAGCCACCCGACTATCCACACCTCATGGCACCGTGGTGTATTTGTTACAGTTGGTGAACCGAGATTGACACAGCATCATCAAAGTCCACAGTTTACATTAGAGTTCACTCTTGGTGTTGCCCATGCTCTCGGTTTAGACAATTATATGATATGTGTCTACCATTGTGCTCTTACGGAAAAGTTTTACTGCCCTAAGCATCCCCTGCGCTTCACCTGTTCTCCCCCCCACCTTCCTTTAAACCCTTGGCAGCTCCTGATCATGTTTATTGTCTCTGAAGTTTTGCCTTTCTTGGAATGTTGTAGAGTTGGAATCACACAGCATTTAGCCTTTGCAAACTAATATTCTCACTTGGTAATATGCATTTAAGTTTCCGTCATGACTTTTCATGACTTGATAACCTCTTTCTTTTTAGCGATGAATAGTGTTCCACTGTCTGAACATATCACAGTTTATCCATTTACCTATTAAAGGGCATCTTGGTTGCTTCCAAGTTTTGGCAATTATGAATAAGCTGCTATAAACATCTGTGGGCAGGTTTTTGTGGACATAGAATTTCAACTCATATTGGATAAATACCAAGAAATAAAATTATTGGGTCTCCATTTATATTTTATTATCAATTATTAAAGAGTTAGTATTCTGTTAATTTTCTAACATACAGAAATTTAGTTTGGCTAATATATTCATTTAGTAATTATCTGAGTCTTCTAATAAGTAGTAACTACTTATCAAATCATCAAATAAAAAATGTAACATGTTACAGGATATTGCATATATCTTTTATTTTACAGTCATTAATTAACCAACTGGAGGCAAGAAAAAGCATAATGAATAAAAGTGACTTTTTATATACACTAGTGTGATTGGAAGGGAAATAAAAACATGCACAACCAGTTATTACATGCCTACTGTTTCCCAAGCATTTTCATACAAGTACATAAAAAAGTTAAATAGTCTGATTTCTCTTTAAGAAATGAGAAACTTCAGTTGATAATTTGTCCAAGTAACAACCCTACAATTCCATCTGTCTGACTCTTAAGTCCATGATCTTTCCAGGACACATTATGCACCATTGTGAAGACAGGAGATTTCTGCTTTATTAGTTTATCTCAGCTTATTTTCCAGAAAGAGTTTGAAACTACATTACCCATGGGACTATCACATCTGTGTGATTTTTCTCTGTGGAAGTTCAGGGTAGGGTTGCAAATGATTTCATAATACATAATTCCAGAATCTAAACCATATGGCTGTATTCTATGTTTTCACAAATAGATCATGCTATCTCCACACAATGGTAGCAGAACATGTGTAATTACATACTCATACAGTAGTTGTTACAGCAAGTGCCTTCGCTCTCCACAAAGCAAACCATAACAGTGCAATTTTTTAGAAATCATATGAGACACCCATTTACATTTTTCTTATAAAATAGAGTTGTAAAAATGGAGGTTTCTTGCAAATTAAAACTATTTCAAATGCAAAGTATATTCATAGTAATAAACATGATCCCAATGTTTTTGTACAAAGGAATAAACACGCTGTGTTTATGAATGTTTCCTGAGCAGTACCCTGTAATTTATATATTCTTCAAAGCTCAGCCAAAAGTTCTCTACTGCTACTGTAGCTAAATGTGCTTCTTGAGGAAAAATAAATCCTGCTATCCTTTTTCAGTTTGTAATTGACTACAGCATTCAAATTTTGTGTTGCTTGAATAAAAATCTTTAATGTCAGAAATATTTGTTAAAATTCTTTCAATCTTAGATAAGCAAAGGAAAAGTTCCTCCAAGAAAAAAAGATAAAGAAAATTGTCAATACCCATAGGTGTAGTTAGGCAAAGGAGAGGACCCCTGAGCAGACCCAACCCTTAGCGTGACTCACTCGGTGCATGAAGCTTACCTAACCTCTCTTGCAAAAAAGAAATAACTCATATCCCGCAGTGTCTTTGATGAATGCAAATTTCAAAGTAGGGAATTCTTCCAAACACAGGAGATTTTTTTCTAAATAGCCTGTTTAATGCCAGAGATGAGTCATGACCATGGGGATGAATGGTGCTACATAAGAAAAAAAGAAAAGCAACTTTTCTCTAAAATATTTTCATGAGAGCAAGAAATATTACCCTTCTGAATCAAATGTGATGGAATGAAGAATTCATACAATAGATAGTTTAATAAAGACACTAAACGCCAAATGCTCATATTATTTACCTAAAGTAGATTATTTTTTTCCCAAGGACATCAATGGAATAATAACAAATTTGAGTGCATTTGAAAGGTTTTGCTTCCGTTTGGATTTGTTTGCAGGAATATTTACATGTTTGGATAACAAATTAGTGACAGATTCATGAACCCTAACCAAAAGATTTAGCCCACTTATGGGTAAATTTTGTTAGATAATGTAAAACAATGCATTACTGCTAATATAGTATCATGTGTTTGAGTAATATACCAATTAGCACCAGGTGAAATAAAATTTTTGAAATAAAATATTTAACCAAAAAGTGATTCTGGAAATTTTGCATTATTTTCTCATGTGGGTATATGTATACTTACAAAAAAGACCTTGTCTTTTAAATAGTCAAAATATTTTGAACAATAATGTAATGATTTAATGATTAAATGTTCCAAAGCATATGGGTTACATTTCTCAGTTCTATTACAGTTCCATAGGGATTTAAGTAATGGGAAAATCCTCTTTAAAAAAGTGCAGAGCAGAAACACGTGAAAAATATCTTAAGCATTTCAACAAATTCCTAATTCAACAGGATTTTCCCCTCCCAAGTGTATAATTTACCTAAATCATAGGATTTTTGTGCGAGTACATATTTTCTTTTTGTCACTGTGTTAAACATCATCTATTAAGCATAAAAACACCCAATAATTTTCTTTCTTCCATATTTTTACATAATGAAATTGTGAGTTGAAGTAAAAATAATACTCTGAAAACACGTGAGCAATGAAGAAAGCTGATGCCTTAACTTGGTAGACTCAGATAATTAAATATTTGTTTGCTTGGTTTTGTTTTCTTTCGTTTTGTTAATATTTGTTAAAAGAAAGGACAAACCAGATAAGAATGAAGACAATTTTTACCCTCCAATCTTTGTCCCTGGATTTAGTCACATGAGCTGGAAGTATTTTCATGGACTAAAACAGTTCAGAATTTAAATTTTGGAATCATACTATTAACAGTATAATACTCATAAACACTAACTTTTACTGGATTTGCAAAGATTATCATTAGGATTCTGTTCATGCCATGTAATATTCTTTATAGCTAGGAAAAGAGTAACAAATCCACCCAAGTTGTAAAAATGTTCCAGACTCACTTAATAACACGTTGAAAATAGTGTTATTTTTGATAATTTTGAAAATAACATGTTTATTTTACTTTGAAGCTAAACTGAGCAATTCTCCTTTATCTTCACAGCACCTCATCAGAGACAAGCCTTAGCTGGCATGCAACACCCAACTTGCTGTGGTTTGTTTTCTTAAAGCTTAACCCAGTATGTTTTTACAATCTCTCTCAACTTTAGAACCCTCTTATTCTTCAGTTTCCAAGTAGACTTCTTGTCATGCTTGATTGCCCCTTTTCCTCATTTCCCCGCTTTAACTGGACTTCACACCCCGTCAGCGCTCCAGGTTTGAGGGGTCATTGCTCCTTTGCACCCCTTCTGCTGCCACTCTGGATTCTCATAAATCTATACATAGATTGTCGCTATAGAACACAGCCCAGATCCTAACTTACTCCTGTGTTAGTCTTTGTCCAAGGTATTTTTCATCACCTCTCAAATGATGCAAATGTAATCATCTTTTAATGGCAAAGTTTTATCACTTTTTAAAAGACTTAATTTATTTATCTTTAGAGGGAAAGGGAAGGAGAGAGGGAGAGAGATTCAATGTACGGCTGCCTCTCGTGCATCCCCTTGCTGGGAACTGACCTGCAACCCAGGCATGTGCCCTGACTATGGTCCTTGGGTTCACAGGCCTACAGTCAACCCACTGAGCTACACCAGCCGGGGTAGTTTTATCATTTTTATAACCTTAACGATAAGGCAAGGCAGGAGTCAAATACTGTAATTTCACTTATTTGGAAGACCTAAAGTAATACTGATTACTTTATAAGCCTTTTCAAATTTTAATAGTATTCTGCCAGACTACAATAAATATGCATTTAGGATTTGATGTTCATCTTTGTTTTGGTATTTTTAGAGCCTCTGTTTTACAATTTGACATAGAAGTTTGACATTCAGAGTTTTGTGTTTAGCATACAAATTGAAATATTTAAAATAGTCCTTGTCTAAAGGACTTTAAAGTAAGCTTAATCAAAGACAGCTTATATTGTCACAACCCAACAAGGTAAGAGCTCTCTGGCTGGCTGAGATCAGTGCAAAGCTGTTACTATCATTAAGGAAACACTTTGCTTTTGTTCTGCCTACGAAATGATCTCCTAGTTCAGGGTTTATCAAGGCTATTAGTGGAAATTCCATCTTATTAATTGAATAATTTATTTATTTTATTTTAATCTTAAGAAATAGAAAAGTTAAATGTAAAACTTAATTTCTAAATTTTTTAGAAAACCTGAAATCTTTAAAAATGATTTAATAAAACTTTAACAATTATGCAAATATGTTCTCTACCAACCTTCTAAAACTGAGAACTAAGAACTTTTGAGTGTGTATATTATCAGGAATGCTAATTGGTATAAATACAGAGATAGAGATAGATACCTATACAGGGTATAGGTAAAGATATAAGTACATCTCCTTGAGCAATCACCTCAAAATAGGGTATACCAATTGCTGGGATTCCAAGAGAAGAACTTCAAGACTTATTTATTTTCTTTATGTCAAATTGGAAAAATAGAACTATGGAAGCCTTTATTATTATTATTGTTGTTGTTGTTGTTGTTGTCATTATTTTTACTACTGCCACTGCTACTCCCAACACTAGTACTACTACTACTACTCCTGCCATTTTGTTGAACAGGGGCATCAGTCAGTATGACAATAATCATGACAAGACCAGGCTGACATTTTATTTGACCACATCGGCAAGAGGAAACCAGCAATGGCACTTTTTATCTGCCAATGTTTTAGATTCCACACCATCTGTGCAGAAGCTCCAATAGACTATGAAAAGATTTAATGATTTGGACAGAAGTGTCTGCTAGATCTAAAATGCTTTGGTTCTCTGATCACGCCAAAATATTTTAAAAGCTATAGCAACAATGCTCATGTACATATATACACATATACCACACGAAACTAAGAAACATGTATGTTGTTCATCTATATGATACTTCAACTACAGAAGTAAGTTTCATTCCAGAACACAAACAAAAAGTGCTAGAATTTCCTTAAACAAATCCAGGATGCAAGTGCAAAATTGAAGACAATGGAGTCTGTTAAGAAATCAGGGTAACTCTTCAGAACGTGATACATGAAGTGGGCTGCAGCACGCCCATGTGTTCTGAGGTCCAAAGGCCTCCGGGATCATACTGTGGTTGCTCATTATGTGTAGTCCTTCTTGCTTTGGAGTTTCACCACTTCCAAATATGCCCTGTTAAAGAATGAAAGATGTACTTTGGATCACTGATGAAGATCTATAAAGGACAAGTTAAAGGAAAATACATTGGATGCAGAAAGATGCAGATAGATGGCTTGTTCACAGAAGAGAAAGTGGCACAACTTTTTTCTACTGGATCCAAATGGAAAGTGGAAAATGTGCATTATTTTTGGAGGATTTATGATGAGTTAATTAGAACATGTTGAGTAGAAATTAATAACAAACAACTCAAAGGGATTAATGGTCAAAGCTCTGAGACTAGCTGTGAATACTGAAGGTCAGCAACAGCAATCCCAAAGGAGAGAGTAGCAGGAGGAATATAAATTGTCACTGTGGCGAAATAGAATACTTGCAATTGCAGACGGATTATTAGCTAATATTGACTCTTGCTCTAAAAGCTGTCAGAGCTTAGCTATGCAGCACTGAGACAGCTGGGAATGTTCTGTCAAGAAGCCACAGGGAGGAACATTTTATTAAGTTGAAATACAAAAGCTAGATGTTTGTTAAGAACATAACCATGTTTGCTCATGGGTCAGACAAAATGAAACATCTTTTTAGTGTGTTACAAATTGTTTGTTTATGTCGTTCATCATACATCTATTAAGCACTTGCAAGGTGACAGGTACCATAGATTCTCAGCAGTCAACAAGTAACAAACAATCTTCTGTTATAAAAAGTGAAATGGAGAAAGCACTGAATTGATCAATTCAAGTTTTCTATAAGAACAGGACAAAAACAAGGCCCCATTGATTAAAGTAGGATAACTGCTGTAAAATAGATTTAGAGAGATAGACATTCACTTAATGGCTGTTTATATCCCATTCATATTTCAATCTTGGGGACGGTGTTCAGATTAAGGGATTTGCTTTCATCTAGACTCCATTTACTCTATGGTGCCACCGTCCCCCTCGTCGTCAACAACCAGAGACCCGAAGGGGACAGACCAAGAAGAAAGGACACCTGCTTCTTAGAAGCCTTGGTCCTGACATGGCACACACACTTGCATTCAGCTGTCTGGTGACTTGCGCAGTGGCCACAACTCAAAGTCATAAGGGGACTCTAGGAGCAGGCAATGTCATTGGTTTGAGAGCTACCTTACAGCGACAACTTTATGTGTGAAAAAAGAGACCAGATTTTTGTGAATCATTAGATTTCCCTATAGTAAGAGCAAGACAGAAAATATCACTCGTAAGCAAATGTCACTTTATGACCTTTAACTAACTATAATGTGTTAAAAATAAAAATGTTAGTTTAAAAAGCTTAAAATAGGTGATTTATAAAGGTATTGTGGTTTCATACAGTAAATCATAAAGAATATTTTCATAAATAATATTTTTATAATAAATAATATTCTTTTTTCATAATCTCTCCACCTCCCCTTAGCTTCCCACTCCCCACCCCCCACCAGCTGTCAGCCTCTCTCTGTGAGTCTGTATCTATTTTGCCTGTTAGTTGACTGGATTCCACATATGAATTAAATCATATGGTATTTGTATTTCTGTGACTGTACAGACGATGTGTTGTAGAACTGTGCACCTGAAAACTTTATAATGTTAACCAGTGCCACCCATGTAAATTCAATAAAAAGAAAAAAACATTTTTAAATTTTAGAAATAATATTTTCTTTGGTATGTATCTAGCTTGGAAATTTGGATAATAGTTGCATTCTGAAAACAAAGGTATTACCAGTAGCAAAATGACTATTTGAAATAACATTGAATTATCATAGTTGTAACAATTTGCCACAGGAAGCTCTATCCATGTTGTCAATTTAGAATTCTCTACTTGTTGAAGACAAGAATATATTTACAATCAAAATTACTTGATATTAGATATCTCTAGTTATTCAAGTCAATATTATATTGCAAACAGATTAAAAAGGAAACCAAATCTGTGACATCAAGTGTGGAGAGGTGTTGGGAAGCCCAAGTTAGGGAGGGTAAATAATACACTTAGAATTACCTTGTAATTTCCTTACTCCAGGTTCTCTGAAATCTATGGTAAATGTACCTTTTTGCCATTCCATCTTTTTTAAAATCTTACATATCTGTTTAAAATATGCACCATAAGTATAGGTAGCCAGGCCCCCATAGAAGAATTTGAAGTCTACATGAAATGAAAGTGTGTATAAGTAGTAAAGTAAATGAAATCCCCATCTTGGTAGACACTGCTATTGTTCCATTTCCTATGTTCTAACAAAAGATTTTTTTTTTCCCCCAAGGACAGAAAATTTAAAAGGTGAAAATCACCACAGGTTGAATATCTTTTTTTTTGTCTCTTCCATAGCCATCCATTAATTTGGATCTCAGAGTCATCATCTAACCTTCCCCTGGAAATGAGTCCTGATGGATGTCAGCCGAGGGTTTTCTAGAGTGGGCACTTTTTTTTTGGATAAAAAAGATAGGTACAGCTGGTAAAAGCCAAGAGTTCCCCACTTCCTTCCACCTTTTAATTCAAACATGAATTCGTTTGCTAGGGCTGCCAAAACAAAGAACCACAAACCGCATGGCTTGAACCATAGAAATTTAGTGTGTCACAGCTTCGATGGCTCAGAGGTCTAGTTGTCACAGAGCCGGTTTCTTCTGGGGTTAATGAGGAAAGGATCGCTCCAGGCCATTCTCCTTGGCTTGCAGGCCGCCATCTTCTTCTCATGTCTATGCATCATGTCTGTTTCTGTGTCCAAATGTCCCCCTTTTATAAAAATAATGGTTATATTGGATTAGTCCTTAGTTGGTATAGAGCCTGTCTCCAAAAGATCACATTCAGAGATAATGGGAGTTGGGATTACATTATTTCTTGGAATGAAGGAGGACAAAATTCAACCGATGGCAAAACTCACACATGATGTCAAGGTCAAGGAGCCAACGTGCAATCAGTGTGAGAGTGAAATTCAACAACAAAACAAGATATGATGGTGGACAGGAAGTTTAGGTTCACTGATGACACAGGAAAGCACTGGACCTCCACTGCTTACTTCAGAATAACAATTTCTCTTAAATGTAGTTCCACAGTGAGAAAGCATACCGATAGTCTCTTGAGGTCAATGTTAAATCTGTTACTAATATAAGGGTACTGTGAAGACAGGAATGCACTAATTTTCCATTATTCTGCCAGGATTCTGTTACATGGAATTTCAAACGACCTCCCTGTGTCAACCACTTCCAGAAAATAAACTGAACTTTTTAAATACATTTGTTATTTAACTTCCAACTACCATTTTAAAAGAATCGTATCTTTAGTTCTAAGTTTTTTGGCTCCCAAGTTGAGCAAGAGTAAGAAAGTATTGCTGCCAAAGAGAATTATTTTTTATAAAATCAGCAATAGAACCAGTGTTTTCTTTTAGGGTATCATGATCTGCAAGAAAAAGCACAACCCTGAGACTTCACTCAGTCAGACAATTATTGCCAAGAACAGATTTACACTTTTGGATGGTTCAGGGAGTTCGGTTCAACATCAACTACAAAACAAATACTTTAGGACAAGGACTAAACAAAATACATTGTGAACAGGTACCAAAACTATGTTTACTTTCGCAGGTAGCTAGAGTAGTTATCAATATGTCCCCCCTATAAAAACGAGCACTTGATAAACTCAAATCAAGAAAAAAGTCTTCTTTTTGCCCTGGCTGGTGTAGCTCAGTAGATTAAGCAAGGGCTGCCAACCAAAGGGTCACCAGTTCGATTCCCAGTCAGGCACCTGTCCAGGTTGCAGGCCAGGTCCCCAGTGGGGGGGTGCACGAAAGGCAGCTGCACATTGATATCTCTTTCCCTTTCTCCTTCTCCTCCCCTCTCTCTAGAAATAAATAAATAAAATCTTTTCAAAAAAGGAAGTCTTTTTATGGTAACATATGAGGATATATAACATAAAGTGTACAATGTTAGCAGAAGTTGAGACGTAAGAGACGCTGAGAGTGAAATTTGCTTATATCTGGTGTTGGCAGTGGTCGCTCCATATTTTTTCTCTTTTTCTTCTTCCTATTTTCAGGATATATTTTATTTTTTATTGTGTGTCCTAGTTATTTCTCATTCCTACTTGTTTTGTTTGAATTTTCAAAAGATTGAACTTTCAATAAGTCAAACCTATCCTACACTCCACACTTACTTTACTTCTTGGTGTTCACCACACACTTTTATACCTGAGTGTTTTATACCTAGAAATCACTCTATAATTTCATATAACTTAGCTTGAGCAAATATTGTCACAGTACTCCGAAATGTAGCAGCTAAAAAATGAGTCTTAAAAACATCACCAGAAACCACATAGTAAAAAATGCGGTTATATACAGGGTGGGAAAAAGTAGGTTTACAGTTGTGAGTACATGAAGCACAGAGTTTATTCTTATACTCTTTATTAATTATCATATATTTTCCAGCCTTTCCATTAAATAAAGTTTTCAGTCGCTACCATGATTAATAAAGTTTTCCCCATTTTGAATGGGCTACTAAACAACTGTAAACCTACTTTTGCCCCACCTTTGCCCCACTCACACACATAAACACACCCACCGAGTTCCCTTTCAGCTACTTTTCTTCCAAGTGTGGGATATACAGATCACTGGGATGACTGATGTGGTAAATATATGGAGCGACTTTCAGGAATGGATGGATTTTCAAACTTGAAAAGCACAGCAATAGTGGAGCAATTATTAGGGTAAATATTCATCAGGCAGTTCAACTTTAAGTATATCACCCTCGCATGGCAGGCATTGACTTTAACATGGAAATGAACTCCTTAAGAAAACCTGTGTACATCGTCCTCCAGAGAACCATCTCGTGTGTCTTCCAGAAATGCAGTCCTGTGTCCTGACTCTTTCTAGAAATCCATGATGCCAAGAAACAGTTCTTGGTCACTATTTCTGAAGTGATTTTTGAAAGATAATATTTACTTTTTATGTTTCAACCAGCTATTGCATTATTCTGATGATTATTTATGTTGAGATAGCTAAAATGGAGCAAAAATTTTTGAAAGTTTTCCCATAAATTTGATGTTTGACTTTCTCCCACACCATTATTTTATAAATGCACAAAAGAAAGAAAACCCACACAAAAATCCGCAGTGCTGTAAATTCTGTCTCTAACTACAAGTGAAGCAGAAGTAACAATTTTTTGCTCCTGAAATCCCAATGACCAGCATTTGGGACAGCTGGAAAAGTAGGTCAGCTCCTTGAAAGAATATTATTGGCATCTGAGGATTTGGCCTCACTTTTTGATGCTTATTTCAATGATGGAAACTTAGCAGCATGGAATACTATCTTGTAATCAGTAATGATTCTATGGGCTTTTGACAGGCATTTGTAGACCATTGTATAGCATTTTTAGACGTGTTTAATCAAAGTTTATAGTTTATGTGTTCCCTGAGTTTCAGTGTCTCCAAGGGCTTTGTCTGTCTGTCTGTTTGTTTCATAGGCTGTACCTCTTTCTAATATGGAAGGTATTCAGGTCATTGGCCAGGGATATTTTTTGTTCTAATTTTGTCCAGCCTTTACATTAAATAAAATTTTCAGTAGCTACCATAATTAATAAAGTTTTTCTCATTTCAAATCAGCTACTAAAAAAGAAATAGGACGGCCCATCCAGGACGCCTTTTTATTAACAGAATGTTTTCTTTTCAAAAATAAGAACACACCACCATATTGTCAATTGGGATGAAAAATAAGGATAGATTAGAGATTAGGTAGTTAGATAATAGATGGGTGATAAATTTATAGATAGATAAATAGATAGATAATAGATAAATAACAGATGATAGCCTAGATAGATAACATAAATAATATAGATGATAGATATGTAATAGATGGTAGAATCAACTTTGCTTGTAAAATATATGTAAAACACTAAATACTCTCTTTTTTTTAAAGGAATTCTCTCAGATACAAGTTACAATTATATTGAAAGCAAACAGCAATCACAACTAGCATACTTTATAGAATAGAAAATATAAAGCTCATTTTAATTACCTCGAGTACCTAGTTAGTTCATAACCGATACTTAATCACCATTGACTACATTGATTCAATATTAAGTAAAACTGTGCCATGAAGTGTTGAAAGAGGTCTTTCTTTCTTTTGCGAAATTAGTCGTATTTCCCCTGCACCCTCCCAGCTTATTATGTCTCTTCAGGGAGAGAACATCAGTATCGTTTGCTTGTTTCAGTCAGGAGCAGGCACCCACAAAGTCATAGATGACAACCTGCAATGGTGCCTGACACAGTGGCCTGTTCACGCCTCCCCTGCCCCCCGAATTCACATGTTCAAACTTCATCCTGAAGGTGGAGGTATTTGGAGGCGGCAACTTTGGGAAGTAGTTAGGTCATGGGAAGGGGGGCTTCAGGGATGGGATTCATGCCCTTATAAAAGAGACCACAGACAGCTCCCTTATCTCCTTCTACCGTGTGAAGACACAGTGAAAACAAAAAGATAGCTATTTATGAATTGGGACGTGAGACCTCACCAAACAGAATCGGCCAGCGCCTTGGAGGTGGGGATGGCTGGGGTGGGAGGTGGAGTGGTTGGGGGTAAATGCAGACAACTCTACTTGAACAACAATAAAATATTTTTTAAAAAAGAAATCGTATGTCTCAGAAACCAGAACTGTTAGAAATAAATTTCTGCTGTTTATAAGCCACCCAGCTTATGGTAGTTTGTTATAACAGCTGGAATAAACTAAGACTCACAATGTTGGCATAATACATTTGCATAAACATGGAAACCCTATTGCAAATGGAGAGCAAACCCTCCAGCCAAAGTTAATTGTGTTTGGTTTGTCCACTGAAGCTAAACTAATGGAGATTTTAACAAGACAAATATTTCAACTTTGGATTTCACTTGCACTCGTTTCCTCTTTCTGGAATACGTGGTTTTATAAAGTAAATACATTTTCTGCAATGAACATGTTTTACTTTTATAAAAAAACATTTTAAATGAGGCTAAATGGTTGATTATATTTAAAGTTAAGCATTACTAAGAGAGGCAGTAGTTGGAGTGGAAGTTCAATTATTTCAGGTCCTTGGAGAAATAATTATGGAAAAATAAATATATGGCATCTTAGAGTGGTAACTAATTATTTCCTAATGCACTTCCATTAATTTTATGTGTTAAATAATTCAAATTAAAATATTATATTTAAAGTCTTTGTTACTAAACTTGAATACAAGTTGATCCTATATTTTTTGTTTTATATTTTTCTTTAACTTAACATTTGCAGCTTTATTGTACTTACAGTATATGCATACTTAGTGGGATTCCTTCTTTTTACTAGCACATTCCCCATACCATGCAATTAATCTCACCATCTCTTCATCATTCCTTCCTTTATTCATTTGGCTGCCTGTTCCGGCAACTAGAATTTATCGACTGTTTAATATTGTGCCAAGTACTTCTCATCCTAGTACTTCTTCCTAACCTCAATCTTTTATTCTTTTTCTGGAAAACTTGATTGACTAAAATTTTAATTAACATGCAAATCTTTGCTAACTATAATTATAAATGCCAGGCCCTAAATTTGTACAGGGTATGTCTTATACAACTTCTGGTCCATCAGGATCCTTAAGTTATCATGGGTATACTTCACTACAGCTGTGAGAATCCATTAAAGACTGTATCTATCTTTTCCTGTTTACTAGGACCTGTTCATTGGTTCATTTTTTCCTATTGTATCAGAGACTTATCTTAATGGTCACCAAGATGTTGGGAAAAGATCCTGCAAGAGGAGGAACTTATTCCTCACTCGCCTGCCATTCCCCTTTCCAGAAACAATCTCTTCTGTAGAGGTTGATACTTTCTATGCAACTCACTTCTCTTCTTTTGTCAAGGTAGTCTTTTGATTTCTAGAACACCTTTGTAATTTGTTCAGCAACTTCTTCACCTATTTGTTGGTTTTCCACAGTGGAATTATGATGTGATTGCCAAAATGCATAGAGAAGCACAAGTTAGATAGAACCTGATGGGAAAAATACATGAGAAATTAATAAAACAATTGTGCAGAGTAACTGGCATACTGGTAGAAATATGCCTGGTAGTAACTGGTAGAAATATGCCTCAATCCCACCCCAGTTTCCAAGATTCACTCAGTGTATAAAATACACAATGACTTCACAGCTTTCCAATGAGATTTTGAATAGATAAAAACAATTTTCCATTCTAATTCCTTCATGTCCTATCCTACTGTGCAAACAGTCTAGTTACTCTGGTAATAAGTTAATCTGTCAGCTAATTGCAAGAAATTGTGATTGAATCTGGCCTATAAACATCCTGTTAGATTTCTATTCCAGATCTCTAGCCTATGCCTCTCAGGTTCAAAATCCTGAAAAATTGCCTCCTTTGTGCATGTTTTTTAACTTATTTCTAAGTAATACTTCATAAATTATTAAATCAGAAATTGTATTGTCCCCCAATAAGCTTTTTCTCCTGACTTACATAGATGAATCTTCCAGTCATCAGGTTCAAAAATTATATTAGGTCCTGTCAGGTGTAGCTCAGTGGATTGAGCAGAGGTCTGTGAACCAAAGGATTGTAGTTCGATTCCCAGTCAGGGCACATGCCTGGGTTGCAGGCCAGTTCCCAACAGGGGACACACGAGAGGCAACCATACATTGATATTTCTTTCCCTCTCTCCTTCCTTTCCATTCTAAAGATAAATAAATAAAATCTTAAAAATTATATTAGTTTTTATTTTCCCCACCCCTGCTTCTTGTCAATCGACATTATAGTTAAAATGGTAAAGTTCTGTTTTACTCAAGTAATCACTTCTTTCCATTTGCACTACTATGAGGCTCTTATTTCCTTGACCTTGAATTACAGCTAGAGGAATGTGTATGGGGAGCTTGACATCTTGAGTTTGAACCCATTTTAATTATGCTTGAAAGTGTGGTCTAATCTCTTAAACTCTCTACTGGTATCTATACTTGTCAAATGTCAATGAAAGTAGTACCAACTCCATAGGTTTATGGGGAAAATTAATTATGTTAATACATTTGAATCATTTAAACCAGTGAACAAAGTAGAATATGACTTAAATTATAGAAGCATCTTAATAGATTTCCCTTTTAGCATTGTTCATTTAGAGTCTTATCACACACTCTTCAACTCATATTTCTAAAAACCCACCCTGCCACCCCCTGCCTGGAGGTCTGGTGTGAAAAGAGGTGACACTCGGTTTGGAGTGAGAGCTAGAGTCACAAAGAGGAGACCTGCTGGAACGTCGGCCTGGAGAACCCCGCAGCAGAGCTGACTGAGCCCACAGCTGCGGGACCCTGCCTAACCAAGCACAGATTAGTGGGAGATGCCCGAAATGCAGAACTGTGACTGAGAATGCTGAGCCGCAGACTTTTCCTTTTCTGAAAGATAGCACTTCGGACCGGAATATTCTGAAACTGGCCTGGGTTGGTAAAGGAGGGCAGGACTGTGTGTTTGGGAGTGTTTTTAAAGGGGAGTGGAACTTAACGGCAGAAATCTACCATGATTCTGAATCTTTGTAACCTTTAAATAACCCCTCTTTCCTTTTTCATCAAAAATAAAAAATAAAATGAAACACTTCCTTAATTATGTAACTCTGTTCTTAAAAATGTTCATATTCTTTCCATTCACTGCTGATGTGACTGTGAACTCTTTAATCTGACTTTTCAAGGTTTAGCCATACCCATCATTCTAATTCTTTTGTGGTCTAGTACATGTGGAAGATACACTAAAATAAAGATTAATATGTTGATGTAGGTTGCTCTAAATACTTTTTAGAATAGTATGGGTCCTAAATAAATTAATGCACAAACATATATGTTTTGTGGAAGCTGAGTGGGGAGGAGGGGGGATTGAGTCAAAAGGGGGAAAAAAAGAAAGGAAAAACTCGGGGACAAGGAAAACAGTGTGGTGACTGAGGGGGACAGTACAGGAGGGGGTAATGCTGATGGAAGGAGACTTAACTTGGGGCGGTGAACACACAATACAGTGTGGAGATGATGCGTTGTAAAGTTGTGTACATAACACCTACATGATTTTGTTAAGAAGTGCCACCCCAATAAATTCAATCAAAAGGAAATTAATTCATTACTTAATGTAAATTTAAAGTATTTTAAGACAAAACAGCAATTAATGAAGACTTCAAGAGGCCAATGACAATAATAATGTAAAACTTATCTAACTCTTATCTAACTCATTGTACCTTTATTACACTGAAAATTATTATCTTTGTGGTGCTCATGATAGTTCTGTTAAAAAACAGTACTAAAGCTCAACAAATTAAAATAATTTGTAACCAGAATAGTTTCTTCTTTGTTCTTATTACAGTAAGTGGCAGTGTCTTTTGCAGATTTTTGCACTGCTATCAATGGTGTCCCTCAAATTGTGTGGTGGTTTTTATAATATAGACAAATATATGCAAACTGAACCTCTAAAACTCATAGAATTCATAGAATTAATTGATAACTGAATATAGATTATATATTTTTATTTTAAAGAATTCATTTTAAGGCCAATAGTTCATGACAATGTTGTAGTATTTCACTTTATCAACATTAACATGAAATTACTCATACTTAAAAAGTGTTAATACCAGACATGCTAAAGCATTTAAGGAAAAGTATACTGATATCTCCACTTACTTGGAAATACATCAAAAAAGACCTTTTGATGAATGAATATAGAGAAGGATGGATGTATAAGTAGTAATGTGGTAAAGCAAGTACAGTAAAAAATTAGCTGTAGACTCTATGTTGTGTATTGTTACATGAGTGTTCGCTATAAATTTCTTCCAATCATTTTCTCCGCATGGACATTTTTAATAAAATGTTGAAAAGGAATCATTCTATGTTACTTATGGAGAACATTAATGACCGTAATCCAGTTGTTTCAAAGAGAGAAAATGCCTTCATTCATATAAGAATCTATGAGACAGAAGAATTCTAGGAATAGTTGGATTTATGTGAAATTAATCTGAATGTGGCTATAATTTTCAAAGTGTTACTATCACCAAGAACAATAATGAGAGCTCAGCCAGCGGGATTCTGGACCAGAGTGAAGTAGGGACCATGAGCACAAGCGGTACGTGGCCTGATCAAGAACTTTGGCTGTGGATGGAAGGGATGAGGGAAGTCATCCCTCTCTGGTGAACTTAATGGAAACCACAACAAACAGCAGAAGAGACCGGGTTGGCGCAGGGGAAGATTGGGGGTAAAGAAAAAGCCCAGGGCAGTTTGCGGCCTCAAATGGTTAGTTCTGCCCTGTGGGGCCTAACATTTTCAACAGAAGAGGTATAATCATTCATCAAATACTAACAAGCTCTAAATATTACAACAAGGAGTACTCAGTGAGATGAGGGAACATTGCAGTTTTCATGAGAGAGTAAAATAATGGACCTTAAATTAGATTGGGACTTCAAGAAGGTCTCAGTGTGAAAATAACTTGCCCCTGGACTCTATCTAGTGGGCAATTCAGGTCATTGAATGTCTCCTGCTGGCTCATCTGTGCAGAGAGAGAACAGTGAACAATTTCAGACTTTTTCCTACCCACCCCACCTCACCACCCTGAATGTTTCTCACTGCACAACACACAAAATTTTTACCCATCATTCCAAGCCTCAAAGTTACATAAGTATGTGTTACACAATAGATTTAAGGAGCAATTAGGCACAAACTAATTATCAAATTGCTTTTTCTAATGTAGTCACGATTTTTCAACACTTTCTGCACACAAGTTTTGCTTCAGCTCCTGTGTCCACATGGTATGAATTAATAAGAACATTGAGAAAGCAATCTTAAGTAAACGAAGGAATGGAGCTGCCGCATTTGTTTCTGTTGACATCAAGTCTCTAAAAGTTCCAACTAGCTAACCACCTAAACAATACCACTCTGAGTGCTTGAAATATTTTCTTTTGAGGTGTGGGGCATTGAAGGCATATGATGGGTTTGAGATGCTTGAATTTCTACGTTGTAGTTCAAAAACATCCCTAAAACGACACTTCCCCGAACATAATGTAATACGCGCTCTGTAAACTACTTTTTACAAACACTCAGTTTTTGTTCCACCCTTTGGGGAGTTAACTGAGAAAGTGTTCCTGTAATGCGCTCAACTATGTGGGATGCATTTTTTAGAAATTAACGTCCTATTGGCGTATGTGTTATATTACCTCATATGCTTTTTTGCCTAAAACTTGATGATATTTTAGGGGAAAAATAGGAAAGAGAAGTCTATCAGCTATGCAATATCAAGCTACTGCAGATCAAGGGAAACAGAGCTCTCTCACAAGGCGTCTCAGCAGCAAATTACATGCCACAGGAACAAAATACTTGGGGGGAGTCAGACAGACCTGGGGGATGGGAAGATTGGTGGATAAAAACCTATGCTTTTGTCACATTGTAAACATAGACTAAACCTCAGAAATATAAAGACAACGAAGAGAAAGGTTTCTTGGGCTTGGCCTATCAGTGAAATCTATGTATTCCAACATCTTTTTTTTTCTGGCAGCAAATGTTTTTGCACTGAACAGTGCAGAGCAGGAATAGCAGAAAACGAACTCTTTACATCTGCAAATTCCTAAAACGTGGGCCAAATCCAATCTTTCTTTGTGAGGCTTTTTTTTTTTAATCATGAAAGGATTTCGACTTCTTACATTCCTCTTGCAGGAAAAGCCACTTTTCTAGATTCTCCCTCAGCTCCTCTTGAAGTATGCGCACGATCTGGGACATTTTGCAGATCGCACATGTGTATTGATGGATATATTTCCCTTTAAATTTGACATTTGCTGATAGTTTGCACCCTTGGCACCAAATAAAAATAAAAACAGATTTCCATCTCGACTTCAGTATAGTTCGCTAAAAAATTGAAAAACAACTAAATTTAATGAAGCCCAAAGGCAATGATTGGAAGACATTTTGGGCATGGGGTTTGAATAAATTAAAGTGTTTTATAATTCTCAGCTCATGTGAACAGTAGCTATTACACTTTCCATTTAATAGCTCTAAACTGTGGAACATGAGTGATTCAAGTTACTTTCTCTAGAAAGCACAGTCTATGGAACCAAGTGAAACTGAAATGTTGTTAATGACTGGATTTTAGCAGTTTCTGATGGGTTGCAGATTGTTAGCAAAGGAGAGGGCAAAATAGGGGTCTAGACTCTCACGAGGAGGATCAAAGAGAGAATCAAGGCTGCAGAAAATGTCTCAGAGAGAAATAGCAAGTTTGCTCACAGATTCTGCACTTCAACGGGTCCTGGCGATTGAATGTGTTGATAAGTGCTGTGGCAAATGGAGAACAGAGACCCCGAATGAAACCAGTGTTAAGATTTTTATTCTACAATTTCCTGACTCTGGGAGGAAAGGGAGGCTATTAGGTAACACGCCCAAGTCTGTATGTCCAAAAGCAAGTTTATATAAGTTCTTTGTTCCTGAATGTAGTAACAAAACAAAGAGAAAAAGGCACAGAGGAAGGTGGTGGGGGTTTTGATGGTGGTTAGCTACTAAAGACTTACACGGAATGAGGGACCGCTGGGATTATGGACCGAGTCCCGGAACCACTCTTAGGGCCCCTGTCCAAAGCATTTGTGTGCTTTAACAGTCTTGTGTGTCTTGTAAATGTTGATTGTTAAATTTTGGATAATTTTTGAAGTCAGTTGGCAAGTTGAAATAGGCCATGGTAGAAGTATTTACACCACAGACGTTGGCAAAGCTACACACAGATTTTTTTCCAGAGATAAAATTTATCGGCATACCACCCACCTTCGTATGCAGTGTGAGCATGTCCATATATAATCTAGTACAAAACTATTGCAGTCAGTTTTGGGGGATGAGGGTCAAACTTTCCAGTAATGGGTAGTGAACATTCCTGATTGGGTGGCCAGTCAGTGTTTAAGAATTCTACATAATCAATCAGCAATGAGGTTGGTTGGGAGAAACAAAATTCATATATACCATAAAATATTCATTTAAGATTAGTTTGTCAAAAGAGGAGGGACAGAAAACTGCAAAGGCAAGAGGTCGTCCAGGTAGGTAGTCACCTTGAGTGGTTTGTTCACGCTTCCATGGCACAGTCATTCCTTGGAGCTTTGGTTACTTACTATCCAATTCGAAAGGAAAAATAATCTTGTCAATACTCATTTATTTAACTCTCACAATTCCAACTCAAAGAACTCATCCTAAGAAAGTAGTCAAACACTTGAACAAAGAGAAACATGCCAACACATTAGTTATAAGAGTTTGGCTTCACAAATTATGATTTTTAAAAAAAATTGAATAGTATATAGCTATTAAAATGCTGATCTATATTTATTTTCCAATGACATATAGTTGTTCATAACAAACATTAGATGAGTAAAAAAAGGTAAAACATGTTATTTATAATATGATCAATTAAAAATACACATATGATTAGGAATATTCTAAAANTAGGTAGTCACCTTGAGTGGTTTGTTCACGCTTCCATGGCACAGTCATTCCTTGGAGCTTTGGTTACTTACTATCCAATTCGAAAGGAAAAATAATCTTGTCAATACTCATTTATTTAACTCTCACAATTCCATTTCAAAGAACTCATCCTAAGAAAGTAGTCAAACACTTGAACAAAGAGAAACATGCCAACACATTAGTTATAAAAGTTTGGCTTCACAAATTATGATTTTTTAAAAAAATTGACTAGTATATAGCTATTAAAATGCTGATCTATATTTATTTTCCAATGACATAGTTGTTCATAACAAACATTAGATGAGTAAAAAAAGGTAAAACATGTTATTTATAATATGATCAATTAAAAATACACATATGATTAGGAATATTCTAAAAATATAAACACCAAAATGTTATCAGTAGTTATTTTAGAGCAATAAAAATTTGAGTAATTTTTATGTATTTAAGTTTACATTTTTCATATGTTTTTATAAACTTTTGATTTAGTGATAAAAAGTTTTACATCTACATGACATTTTTATTACTTACAGGCATAGGATAATATTTTGAAAATGTTGAACTATCTTTTATTTTTCCCTCTGAAACTTCTCAGCCTATAGATAGTGTTTTTGTTTGGCTGTGGGGGAAATGAACTTAGGGGAACACACAGAAAGAGAAAGATGTGATAGAAAAATTGTATCAGACAAGAGAAAAAAAGATTACAAAATCTTTATAATTTTCAGAAAATTCTATGATTGGGAAAAAATGAAAAGATGAACCCTGGCTGGTGTGGCTCAATGGATTGAGGGCTGGTCTGTGAACCAAAGGATTGTGGTTTGATTCCCAGTCAGGGTACATGCCTGGATTCCAGGCCAGGTCCCCAGTAGGGGGTGCAAGAGAGGCAACCACACATTGATGCTTTTCTCCCTCTCTTTCTCTGTCCTTTCCTCTCTCTCTAAAAATAAAGAAATAAAATATTAGGAAAATAGAAAGATACGAAGAAAGTACCCTTTACCTACTCATACCCATCCCCTGATCAAATTCCAAATCCCTCAGAGAAAGTGTTATAGAGAGAACACTTAGAGTTAGAGGGGCTTTGCCCTATTTCTTGTTTGGACCACAGCTAAGTGATCACAAAACTCAATGGCCTGTGATGTCTATCTAATGTCAACATCAGGCACACCTGCTGATGTCAAGGTTAAATAATTTCACCATGCCTGAAATTATGTTTCCTTACTTCTATGCTTATTTTATAGTGGATATTCTTGGTTTTGTTTTAAATTTATTTTATTTAGGTGTAGGTATAACTGTTCTAAAGCAAAGACATATTTCATGAGGTGTTAAAGAAATAATCACCCAAGTTACATTGCTGAGATTTGTTTTTGTTTTTAATTAAGGAGAAACATCTACTGTGAGTCACTCCAGATACTAACTTTCAGCCTTAAAGGCAAACTGTTGCCGTGAAAAGATGATGTATAAAATTTTCTTTGCTGAGAGAATGTGACACCATTTGATTCATCAATTCAATAGTTAAGTGACAGTTTAATGTGGAGTTTGAGGACCTTTTAAAAACAAATTTACTTGCTTCAGCTTGACTTTCATTTCTTCAGAGAATGCAATTATGTCTATTGTGAATAAAAGCAATATATATCATACTTTATGTACCCAGTTAGAGTTTCTTAGGGCTGGGAAAATATGGTTTAGCCACTAGAAAGATATCCACAAGCAGTGGACTTTTTTTTTTTTTTTTACTCCCACCCACCCTTTTTTTTTTTTTTTTTTAGCAGTGGACTTTTAAACCAATGTACTTTGCAGAAGTTTGAAATTGTTTGGCGATTACTATGGAAGACCTGTGCACAACAAAATTTTTTATGTGAATTAAAGAAATATACCTGTTATTTAGTATAACATTTTCAGGGTTCATCTATGTTATATTACATATGAGTGCTTCATTCCTCTTTATGACTATGTTTTACAATTGCTGAGTCAAACAAAAATCTCCATGTTTTGTGAAGCACAAGTGAAAATGACCTTGTTTTGAAGAAAATACGTTTTCTATGACTGTATCCATGTGGTGGTGCTTGGCACACTGATCAGGAAGACTTGGGCTCCACCAAGAGTCGATTGATCCATTAAATTACACAATTATTTGCTGGGCCTAAGAAGACCTCCTCCGCCATTCTTACTAAATGGCTTGTTCCTTAATCTCCCTCAACTCATGATCACAATTTTAAGAAACCCTCTTCCAAGATGGCAAAGTCTCAGGGGAAAAAGGAGAAGGATTTACAGGAACAAGTAAAAAGGACACATAGACAACAAATAAGGGGGATGGAAATGGGAGAGAGGTGGGGAGCACTGGGGGGTGGGCTGGGATGGGAGCAAAACACAGAAAACTGTACTTGAACAGCAACTAAATAAAAATAAATAAAAGGAAAAAAGATGGCAAAGTCTATTAGATCAAGAGAAACGCTTTCTCCCTGCCCCCATCGTGAATGTGGGCATCATTTCTACTCATCTTCAGGAACCAGCCTTTCTGTTGGCCTGAAGGGGGTCACTGTCTACCACCGAACAGACTGTAAAATGCATTAATCCTAAACCTCACCATTTTACCCAGACCCCATCATCTCCAACCCAGTGATACAAGTTTACATAGCATTTACTTTTATGAGCTTAATGTTGAATCTGTAGTTTAAAAAGTTACATGGGAAAATACTTAGTTACTGAGGTATGACTCATTTGAGAAGCCTTGGTTTTCTCATTTTAAAATCTGCTGAGAAAAAAAATTGATCGCTTCCTGCAACTTCTGGATGAAGAATGCACTGACTTGCTCACACTGCTGAAATGGTCTTGGCGTCAGCCACTATTTGTCCTCTGCACTGTTCGATGCCTGGAAACCAGTGCTCACAGCTAAAGCCAAAATGTTTCTAAGATAAAGCTTGGCATTTGTTTTAAAGAGACTGTTCAGTTTAGCATTTACCAGAGCATGGTTTTGATATAGCCCTCTGGCTGGGTATACTTCTTTTCTTGGAGGTATAGGTAGTTATGTTTTTAAAGAGAAAACATCAGGTGGGAAGATATACTTCTTAAAGGAACCATTAAGACTAGGTTTTGAGTAACATGTGCCAAAGCCCTAACTAACCTGTGTGTGCATGACATACAGGGTGGGTGGCTCAATGGATTGAGTGCTGGTCTGTGAACCAAAGGATCGTGGTTTGATTCCCAGTCAGGGCACATACCTGGATTCCAGGCCAGGTCCCCAGTAGGGGGTGCAAGAGAGGCAACCTCACATTGATGCTTTTCTCCCTCTCTTTCTCCATCCTTTCCTCTCTCTCTAAAAATAAAGAAATAAAATATTAGAAAAATAGAAAGATAGGAAGAAAGTACCCTTTACCTACACATACCCATCCCCTGATCAAATTCCAAATCCCTCAGAGAAAGTGTTATAGAGAGAACACTTAGAGTTAGAGGGGCTTTGCCGTATTTCTTGTTTGGAAAAGTATGTTGATAGTTTTCATATGAAAACCACTGTACAAATTGATAAATAAGAACACAAGCACAAACTCTGTTTCACATACTCACAACTATAAATCTACTTTTCCATACTCTATTTATCAAAGTTGCATTTTTTTCTTTGAGATTGTTGTACCAACTGCAAAGAAGATAGACCTCCCAGAATTATGTACTGGTATAAATAAATTTTGGTTCAATTGTCCTGCTAATACTGTCATAGTCATAGTAATTGTCTTATCTGGTCTAGGAAATGTGGCTGGGACTGGGAAACTCTGCACATACGAATCAAGAAATATGCCAGTGAAAACATGTAGGCACAGGGGTTAGAAAGACCTGTGGGTGAAAGGCACAGAAAGCACACTCAGTATTATGGGGGGGGAAAGAGAGCATGTCATGGTGAGATAGATGGGCAAACATTTAGAGGTTTGGAAAAGGCTTCTTACCCATCACTGCGGTGAGAAATAAAACTCCCTTTCTCACAGAGAAAGGGGTGAAGCTATGTGTCTAACAGCCAGCGATACTGGAGGGCTATTCTGTTTTCTCACCGCTTCCCCACTTTGGCTTGTTGTGTGCCCCCATGTGTCGTCTGGAGCCACGTGTGACATCTAATCTCAGTGAGCTTTGTAGGTAGAAGAAGCTACAGAATTGAACTTTCTGTTGTAGTCAAAACTGTAAATTAACCTTTAGTTTCAAAATGACGTACAGGTCTCTGATTATTTATTGCAAATGCAGTGGTCATTCAATGAGTGCATTTTAATTTACCTGGGTGTTTCCTGTAGCCTGCCCAGCCAGTGGGTGTGCCAGCATGTGAGAATACTGTGGGTGGAGTAAATGTTGCCACCCAGAGAGGGAAGTCAAACCCGTGCCGGACTTTGATGAAGACAAAGAGGATGTATGATGCAGAGACCCAAGAACAGGGAGAGCAAGAGCAAATACTGAGTGGTTAACACAGAATTCAACTGCAAGCAATCAAAAGGAGAGGGAAAGGTGTTGCACCCAGAATGCCCTTCCAGAAGTTTTCCAACCCTGGAGACTGCTGAGGGAATTGACAAAAGGTGCTATCATATTTTGTAGCCTCACCCGACAGAAGTGGTTGGGCCAGGAATGAGCCAAGCATCTAATCTAGAATTGACAAATTCTAGGCTGGCCAAAGTTTTATGGAATACATTGGAAGCCAATTCTACCAATCTTTTTGTTTGATGAGTCGAACTAAATTTTATCAATTAAATTTTTCATAAAGATTTTAAAGGTCAGATACTAGTAGGTTGTGGGAGTACCCTGCAAACATCAACAACAAAAGTAATGAATATAAGAAGCAGAAATAATGACTAAATAGAAACGGGAAGTGAATAAGAATACAGAGAATACAATGTGATATTCCCTTCAGAAATATTGGATGATGAGACAGAAAGAATATGGATGTAATATTTGGAGAATGGAGAAGTTCCCACGGCCAGCTCTTCCTGGTGAGATAGAACAACTCTCTGTCTTCAGCCAGGTTTGACAGGAAATGGACTCTGATATACAGATTAAGTTGCAGTTGGTTTACTGTGGAGTGCTCTTGGGAACATGTCCTTTAGAAGCATCCAGTTGTGGCATTAAACAGAGGAAAGAATTGAAAAGTGATGCAGTCACAACAGTCTCAACAAAATTTCTGGAGCTAGGAGGGTCTTTCAGAGTTATCCCTTCTTCAGGCCAATTTTGTGGTTCCAGTCAAGGTGGACAATCTCCAATGCATTCAAAGTTCCCCCTCTCACAACTTAAAAATCTTGGAAACAGCACAACAAACAAACGTAAGAAGAGTCTGGAAGATGAGAGAAGTAGGTGGACTGCCTCAGGTCCCTGGGACTGGAGGAACACCATGACGATGAGTTCCCTGGGTTTCATCATTTCCTCCCATGTATCTTATAGAAGGTGCCACAAGAGCCTCTAACTGGAACCACCAACAGACCAGTCCCCAGCCCCCCAAGATTAGAGGAAAGCTTATTTTCCCTGGCCAAAGGAAAAGCATGGTATAATAGCAGAAAAATATTTTGGTAATTGCTGCTCTGCTTCAGCCAAATACCAATAGAAAAATACAACCTACCCTCTCCCCACCCACATTTTTAGTGGTGCTGGGGGGGGGGGGGTGCTGGCCTAAATCCCACCCACCCATCTTGTAGAAGCAGGAAGCACGGCTGTAATTTTCCATGCAGTGGGGTCAGCAGGGCTGAGCAGACAATTGATACTCCATTCTTGGCTTGCAGAACAAGTGGGGCTTCCATTCCCCAGCTGGATGTCATCAGCAGCACAGGAATCAGAGTTGGGGAGCTGATCTTCCAACTCTTTCCCAGTTGGAAACAGGGGGCAGCATTCTGGCTCACCTGCGGAGGAAGTGTAAGGGGGACCTAACGGGGCACAGATCTCAATATCCTGTTTGCAGAAGCAGATTGCCGTTCACTTTTGCCATTAGTGCAGGGTTCAGCAACGAATAACCTTCACCTCCATGCCGATGGAAGAAAGCTGAGTGAGATAGCGCGGAGGCCAGCTGTTTACCACACACCATCATGCCCCTACTCCTTCCAGCTCTGCCCATGTGAGTCGAGCCCAGGGTGGGGCTGAATCTCCATCTCCACAAAGCATCATAGACCACAAGGGAGACTGTGTGGGGTGGGACTAGACAGCACTCTGCCTTCATCTCTGGTCTGTGCCTGCAGGTGGGAGGCAGAATGAGCCTCCACTGCTACCCAGCATCAACGAGACACACAGGGGGCGGAAGCAAAGTCAGTTTGCAATTTGGTCCTTCCCTTCTCTCTCCTGGTGCCAGGGGGTTCAGCACGGAGCCGAGCTTCGGTCCCCATCTGGATGATAAAGCAGTGTGATCCAGCCTCTCCTTCCCCACTCCCTGACATAAGTGGGGCTGACAGAGGAGCCGTGCTTAAACGCCACCTGTTTGCAGCAAGGTGATGTGAATCTACTCTGCCTTGTTTATTGTACGCTGTCTGAACAGGAAGCTGAACACAAACCCACCCAGGCTCGGCACTGCACCTTAGCAGATTAAATAGAGCCTAGAGTATCACAATGTGCAAAGTGTCCAGGGTGCAATAGGAAACCCCTCACTACACCCCCCAAGCTAAGAAAATCACATCCTGAATAAGAAAGAAAATAATATAAAGACAACAACACTCAGATGAACCGAATGTTGAAATTATCTGACAGGTTTTAATGCGGCCATCATTAAAATGCTTTGACAAGTGATCATGAACTTATTAAAACAAATGAAAAATAGAAAATCTCAAGCAAATAAATAGAAGCCATAAAAAAAGAACCAAATGAAAATTATGAAACTGGAAAATGCGATAGCTAGAAAGAAAACTCAGACCACTCTAGACAGGCTCAGTGTTCCAATGGAGACGAGACGCTAGAACCAGTGAACTGGAGAACATGTCAATCGAATTTTTACAATCTGAATGACAGAAAGAAAACACAGTAGCTCACACGTGTATCATCAAAGTTCCAGACGAAGAGAGTAGGACTCAAAGATTATTTTTTAAAAAGGGTTGAAAACATTCCAAATTAGTGAAAGCCATAAATCTAAGATTCAAGAACCTAGGAATACCCAATGGATAAACCCAAAGTAATCCGTGCTAAGACATATGATAAATAAACTTCTGTAATCTGAAGACAAAGGAAAACATCTTGAAAGCAGCCAGAGAGAAGCGAATATTACTGACAGGGAAATACTGATTTGAATGACAGTGATTTTTCCCAAACCACAGAGACCAGAGGATGTGACAGAGCATGCTGCAAGTACTGGAAGAAAAGAAGTATCCATTATAAACTCTATACTCAGCAAAGTCATCTTTCTGTAGTAAAGAGGGAGTAAGATACTCTTGGATGAAGGAAAAGTAAGATAATTTACTAGCTGCCTAGTACAAGATAATGGCTCAGAGAAGGCTTCCAAATAGAAAAGAAATGATAACAAAAGAAGCCCTAGAACTTAGAGCAAAAAAGATATTCTCTGCTCAGCAATAACAAGCTAAAATAATCTCCGAATTTTTCTTCTCTTTTACAGGTCCATTTATATAACTTTTGTTAAGATGTCCTAGTCCCTAGTCTTCCAGTCTTTCTCTTTCCTGCCCACTGACGAACCAGCCAACCCAGCCTCCTTTGCCCCCTATTCACAAGGTTTTCACACTCAGTACTTCATTGGGGGTTAATCACTCCCGTTTCTTCATTGTCTTCCTCATGCACCAATTTTCTCCAGCAACAACCATCAAGTTCTTGAATCTTTATATTTACTCTTCACCTGCATTTCTCAAGAACCTCTACCAGTGCATTCTCCACCACCCATACTCCACTCCTGCTTAGAGTCCTGACAGGTTAGCAATTGTACCATCTCAGCCTGAAGAATCTTTCCTTGCTCTGCGGACACCCGTGAGGGGTTTTTCTGAACTGGGTGCCAGAAGAGTGGGCCGTCTCCAAAATCCCACTTGGGAAACTTCTTTCTCAGACCATTCCTGGCACTAGTTGTCTTAGATTGTATCCCTAGGAAGCAGACACTGAGACAGAGTTTCCTGTGCAGAGACTTTACCGGGGAGTGGTTGAAGAGACACGTGGGGGAAAAGGGAATAAGAATGGGCAGAGGATGCAGGTGAACATGAGTGATGTATTTGCAATGATCTCAAGAGGAGCCCTAGTGACAGTCTGGCCCTCCAGAGTTGTCACTTGCTCCACCAAAAAGGCCAGACTTTTATACGCTACTTCGGTTAGGTGTTGGGCAAGTTCTTCCCTCAGGAAAAGATGTGATTTTCTGCAAAGGGAAATTTTCACGAGTAACGCTGCTAATGGCTATCTGCAGCCAACACTCGCAGTAAATAAGGAAGAACCTCCATCCTGAATGGGCAGACTGGGAAGTTACCATAGAAACCACTTCCATCCACTTGGATTATGAACTATTTTTCTTTTCCCAAACTACATTTCAGCCTCATCATGCCTGATTGTGTAGCTATTTTAATAGAGTTGGCTGTGTTCTTATTTCTATCTATGCTCCTATAATTGACTCCCATCACTTGGGTTAAAGTGAGTTTCGAATGTCAGATTATCCCATCTACTTTTATCAGCATCAAGGAACCAAAGGGACAGGGCTATTAATAAACGTGTTCTTATAGATATTTGGAAGAGGCATGGAGAACAAAATGGTAGTAAGTGAATTTACTTGCTATTTTATACAAAAATATTGTGTCACTAAATGAATAAATTTGTCAAATGTCAGGAGGGTCAATTAACAACATATTTTTGCATCTGACTTTACGGGATGGGTAATATGCAAGATTTTAGTACACTTTGAAACAGTGTAAAGAAGACACTTGCTTGGTTCCTTGTATTAAAAAGTGCAATGTATATTTCTTTATTAATATTATAATTACAGAAAATACATCATATTTATTCATAAATTATAATGTACCTCCACATTGCAAGTATTTAGCTGTTTGAATTCTCAGAGACTAAGCACACCCTCACAATCAGCATGCAGATCATTGATCAGAGGGTCACTAGGCAGCCCCACGGTGGGACGTTCACTCAGTTGTGATTGTCATCAGACTTTGCTTCTCCCCGGTGTTCACCTGCTATCCTGGATTCCAGGAGCATAGATTCATTTTGCCTGATTTTTTTAAAATTACATAAATTGCATAATGCCGCTCTTCTGCATCTAATTTTTTTATATCAGTGCCATGTTTGTGGAATGCCTCCGTATCACCCCATGTATTTCATTGAACAAATTGATCACTTACTACGTACCTGGCAGTGCTGTAGCCTACATCCCCAATCTTGGTGATCGTTGTTGACTATCCATAATTCCTACCAAGTGAATAATAAAAACCAGTTTAAAAGAAGAAATCCCTTGAAAGGTAAAAATTGGCAAATGAAGTTCTATCCTACCTGAGCAAGTTAGCCTAGGCTCCTTCTACACGGCTGCATTTGAGATTGCCGTCGCCACAAAAATGGAAACGGTGCTTTGAAGTCTGCCAAGATGGAAACAGTAGGCATCCACTCTTTTATGGTAAAAAAATTATTTAAAGAAAATACCTTCTAGCGAGATTTACTGTTGAAGTCAACAGAATTAGGAATCTCCTTTGTAACCTCGTTTGATAATCTAATGGTTAACACAATCTCTGTTGAGTCCAGAAAAGAGTCTGGAGAACAGTGGAATGCTTACGGAGCACAAACTCACACATAAATCCGTTCTGTGAATTAATGGCCATTTGCGATTGGCCTCGGGCAAAGCAGTTGTTCATAAAGTGAAAAACTCCTCACTAAGTATCATAACTTATACTATTTGTTAAAAACAGATTATCAATTTTTCAGTACTTTGAAAAATATTTAATATGCAAGTTACCAGGGAAAATGTATCAGTTTAATGAAAGGAAAGGGCAGCATAAGAAATGAGGTAGCTTGTTCTTCTAAATTAAAAAAAAAGTCTCACTGCCCCTAATCAGGGGTGCATAAGTGGACAGTACCTTGTATCCTGTATTCAGCTATTTTCTTTGTGACTGGAGACTGGTATGAAGTGAGAGAGGTAGGGGGTGGACCCAAACTGAAAGGGACCTGAGTTTGCAATTAGATGATGTCATCTCGTCAAAACTCACTTTGTAGGAACAATAACCCAAGAAATTTTCATGCTGCTCAGTATAGAAAGATCCTCTGGATATAAAGGAAATGTACATCCCAGATGGCAGGGAAATGGTATTAAATGAAGATCTGAAAAGAGTCAGAAAGACAGAGTTGGGCCATAAGGATGAGTAGAGATAGTATTCCAGAAAACGTGACTACAGTGAAAAAAATCCTGTGGTCAGAAGTCCAGAATCTGAGTAAAAGACAACGTGACTAAAGTACAGAGGACGCTGAGCAAGAGAAATGAGGTTGGCCTGGTAGGCAGGGGCAAGTCTTGTAGGCAGTTATAGACCATATAAGTGACTTTGACCTTGTCTGCAGAGCAACGGGGTCCCAAAGCCTGGCTGTGAACAGCAGAGTTACCTGATCAGACTTGCATTGTTAAAGAATAAACACAGAGAATAACTGGAAAACAAACAAAAAGAGACCAACTGAAGTGTATGCACTGGCTGCACCTCTCTGAGGCGGTCAAGCCGTGGCAGAACATGGAAGAAACACTAAACAAGGAATTGTGAGCTACGGATTCCAGGTTTTTTCCCTCTAGTGAATATTTACATGGGCATAGAAAATTAATTAAGGAAAGTTAGCTTGAAACCGGAAACTTCTATAGCTCATTGATTGGTACATGATAAAAGAACTTCTGATGATAACACAAACCCACACTTTCCCAGTGTTAGTAGAGTTGAAGATTTTTCCCAGAATAATATTAATTTACCAGTTTCAGGAATTCTTTCCCTTTTCTCGGAACACAGTATAGATAATGGATAGCATGCAGCTTGTCACGTTGACTGGATTCCTAGAGAGCCACGTCAAAGAAAAATACACAGATTCCGTTAGGCTAAAGTTACGACAGCACCTCATTTAGGTATTTTCTCTAGATACAAAAATATCCCAAGCATCAGTGTCTCATTCCATGGAGTGAAATATGTGTGATTTGGACAGGATCTTAAAAACAGTATTTTCCTCACAGGATGGAGTGGTAATTAACCAGGGAAAACAGAAGAGAAAGACAACGTTTTAAAACAAGCTGCTCTGGGGTTGGGGAGGAAAGTGGGCAGGAGCTGGGCGGAGTGGGGCGAAGTGGGGGGAACGGAGACACCTGCAATAGTGTCAATGATTGAAAACTTGCTTAATGGTTTTATGCTTGCATACGATGACAAAAGCGTTGTCAATCAAGCAGAACAAGTTGTTTTGCATCCTTTCTAAAGAAACATATTTTCTATTGCCACACTGTAGCAAAATGTTTCAGGTGTGTCTAAGAAGCAAGTGAATATTTTTGGCTGTTTCTGAGGTGTGTATCTGTTTGTTTAAGTTGCAAACCAAAAATGGCCTATGTGTACAAGGATCTGATTACGAAAAGCATGTTCTGCTGATAATTATATTTTTAAAAGACTGAATGAATGAAAGAAAAATTGAGAGGAGGAAAAATAGAGAAAGAAGAAAGAAAGGAAGATAGTAAAATAAGAAAGGAAGAAAAGAAGGAAAGGAAGAGGGAAAACCAGAAGAAAGGAAGGGAGAGAAGAAGAAACAGAAAATGAAATTTAAAGCATAAGGAAGGATCATATTTCACAGCTCGAGGTCACAGTTCATAAGGCCAAAGAATAGTGTGATTTTTCTGTCTTGATTCAAATTAATAAACACTATTTAAAGGATACATATTAAAAAATCATAATGACCTGTACTGTTGTCTACTACTGTTTGGTGACTTCAGGGTAACCTGAGTGAAACTTGAAAATCTAAAACACGGCAATAAACCTTTTAGAGCAGAAGGGTCCTATTTTTTACCTTTGTTTTTATTTTTGAAAGAAATATAACATTTCATTGAATATTTCTGTTCTATTTACAATGGATTTGAGGAGGTAGTCTCTTTATCCACATACATTAATAAAACATCGAAGTGCTATATAGGTCAGAAGCCACTCCATAAATTTAGATATCAAAGTCATCTTAGCCTCAATGATTATTTTTGTCCTGGCTGGGCAGCTCAGGCGGTTAGAGCACTGTCTGGACATGCCAAGGTTGTGGGTTTGAACCCCAGTCAGGTCACATTCAAGAAGCAACCAGTGAATGCACAAATAAGTGGAACAACAAATCAGTGCTTCTCTCTCCCTTTCCCTCCCTTCCTCCCTCCCTCTTCTTCTCTCAAAGCAGTAAATAAAAAGTTTAAGAAATGTTATATTTGTTTCAGGTGGACAACATAATGATTTGACATTTGTATTCCCTGCAACATGATTATCACAACAATTCTAGGTAACATTTTCACCACACACAGAGATAAAATTTGTTTAGCCTCAATTCTTCTCAGATGTCATTGAACTTGTTTTGGTACAGAGGAGCAAGATGTTATTGTTCAGACAGGTTTACGATGTAATTTCTAGAGTGTACAAGAAAATTAAATGTCTCTCTTTAAGTTTGTCATTGTTAGTAGCTATGATGACAAGAATATTGTTTTCCAACAATGCATTGCAGTATCTTAGTGGCAGACGAGGAAGTTCATAAAATGGTTTTTACTCTAGTGTGTCTCAGGGTAGATATAGTACTTTACATGTGAAGTGTTTGGGCCCAGGCCAAACAAATAAAACAACAGAGGCACTAGCAGTTTTGTTTCTAACTTGTACTTTTAGGATGTTGTACAATGTTATAAAGTTGACTGTTGGAATTACTGTCTTTTACAGAATTCTTCCAGATTGATTTGGACAGACCGGGGAGGTGTCAGGATTTGAAATGTCCTCCAGATACATGTAGTTATATCATGTGATACAATCTTTCATTAAAAATAAATGTAAAATCAAATGAGAATGAAAATTGAGACTCTTCCGTCACTTTACCAATGGTATGAAATACAATTAAATCCCTAAAGGTAGCATTGTATATAAAGTTGAGTTAAGCAATTCTATTAAACTGGTGAGAATATATTTTTTTTATTTTTAAGAGGAAGCAAAAGTATAAAACATGAGGAACAAGTAGTCTTCACCAGACATGCCCTTGTAAAGCATGTTTTAATTAATTACATCAGCAAGGAAACAGTAAATGGCAATGCATTTCTCTAAAGGAATTTTTAGAGAAAATTCATTCTGACCTTATACAACTGGGCTTTCTTCCTCTTGAATTATCCCCCTTTGTTTGGTCTTAGAATTACATCATTACTCAGAATCATTCCAAAACCAAACTGGAAGTGTATCATTAAATTATTGCTGCGATTTAGGTATGTTTAATTTTGTATGTGGTCTGACATGGGTAATAACTTTCCAAAATAAACAATGAATAATTATTATACTTTTAATGAGTATTAAAGGGGCTACATCATAAGATAAATATGTTTTGGTGAATTTTCATAGATATTCTATCTCCAATATTATACAGTTCTTAGAAATGTGGGCATTTATAATATGATAACAATTCTAAAGGTATTTATTAAATCTGTAGCTGAGTTGTGTAAAGTTGATCTTTCCTCATCTGTTAGTTCAGTCATTGAAAAATCAAAAATCGTTGCCGACATGCAATCATAAAACAACCAACCTACTCACCTGCAAATCTGTAGGCCAGTTGGGACCATCAAAGTTAAATATTTCTCCTGGACTTGTAAAATAATGTAGCAATCAGTACTGAATAACTATAAAAATTAGTTAATAAAAATATGTTAAAAAGTTAAAATATATGACAAATTATAAGCCAAGTGGAATTCATTTGTGCACTTTTAAGTGGACAAGAAAATCAGGAAGGAGTGAGAGGTCAGAGGGAGGGAGAAAGGAAAAAATAAGATCTATTCACACTACAGAAAGCACCCATGTGTGCACAGAGGGGAGAGAAAAAATGGGGAAGAGAATAGGCACTTATTGAGCATGCTCAATGAATTTATCTACATACATGTGCTCAGTATTTTTTCACAAGTCTTCATGACATAACTTCTTTTCATCCCCATTTTACAAGTAAGAAAATTAAAATCAGTATCTGGCTCAAATTGGTGTGATGTTTCTCCCACATGTGTTTCTGATTGATATACTTCTCTTTTTAACGTCTCTGAAGAATATTTTAGTTTACTTGACCTGGTATAGAGAGTAAATGCAGTTAATTCCAGATGCAAAATATTTTATCAGAAAATGGCTATAGTCTTTAGCAACTGTCTCACCTACTGTTTAATGGAGAATCAGAATAATAAAAACTCCAAGGAACTAACTTCCTTCCTTCCTTCCTTCCTTCCTTCCTTCCTTCCTCCCTTCCTTCCTTCCTCCCCCTCTTTCTTTTGTCTTATTTTCTTTCTGTTTTTAGACTTCAAAAGTACAGAGACTATCCCAATGATGAGTTTCCAATGTGTCTTTCTAAATGAATACTAGTGTCTTTATCCAACATAAAAAATTACACTCTGATTGCAATTTTTTCCAGTAGATGCACACACACATTAGTCTCTTCGACCTTTAAAACACTTAAATAGCCAAGCCAATCTGAGTGTATTCTCTCTCCATACCTGGAAATTGGCCTAAAAATAGAGACACAAGGTAGGAATCCTTGTTCCGACAGTGTGGGGAGAACAGACGTAAGGAAGTGGAGTAGAGAGAGTCTGTCGTCATTTTAGCTGCAGTTCAATTCTTGTAAGCCATTCCAGGCCATATTTGGAAAACTGTGGAAACTCAGTCCACATTTCACTCAGTTTCACTAAAAGTAACTGCTGGATGGTCCAGACTTAATTAACTCTGCTCTGGTCTGCTGGGGAGAGACTCTCAGCTGGCTGTTTTTATAGAATGCATGCTTATGGTTTGCATCTTGTCAAGGGCTATATACAAGACAGACATTATGTCCAGCCTCGTAGCTTGACAGAATGCTCCATTATTGGCATAGGTCTGCTTTACTGGCCACAAGTTGGGTGAAAATACCTTTTACAGTTAAGACAATTGAAGAACAAGACAAAAATGTGCAGAAAGACAGAACATCAAAAGCAAAGGGAAACTTCGTGTGAAGCTTGCTCTCTCGGAGCTAGCATGGCCAAGACAAACCTCATTAGAGAGAGATGGACAGCCAGTAAGCGGGAGGCAGAGACGCCAGCATCTGTAAACAGGAGCCTCTGCCAGGGATGAATCACCAGCTAAGGCTGCAACAGAGAAGATTCAAACTGGGCCATGGTGGGGACATGGAACAAGGTGTCTTGTACTGTGGACTGGAATGGTTTGCTTAAAAGAACAGTATATTGGGTTTTATTTTTGGTCTGTATATTTCACAATGCAGGTCGTTAAATGGGAATGTAATACATATCTAGCTTACCTTCTAGAACAGAAGTCACTCTTATAAAACTTAAAGTTATTCCTTTTTTCCTTGTCACAGCTCTCTATAAATTACTTCTCTATAAATTACTCTATAAATAATTCCCAAGTAGTAAACTATCCTTTCAGATACATTTAATTTTAAAAGATAATATGAGAATCTTTTAAAAATATATTGCACATTGCATATTATTCTTCACATTTTGGGGTATTTACAATGGATACCAATCACTATTTTTCCAGGCTATAGTTATGATATTAGATACATTAACTTATTCAGGGTGACATACTCCTTTATTATAATTCTTGTTTCATTTTGAAAGTTTTTTACTTACTTCATATAATGATAAATCTCTTTTAGTACTTATTTAAAAGAAACAAATTTAACTGGAATATCTTTTAACAATGTTATACCTATGAAAACCTACATATATTGTACTCATTTATTCAGATAGTATATACATTGGACTAGGGTTTAGGAACACAAAGGAGAACAAAATAGTGAACAAAATAGTGAACAGACAATAAATAATCAAACATCGTTTACATTTTATAAAGGAAAAATAAAGTCAAGAGTATGTTTTGGGGTGGAATCTAATGGAAGTAGTGTGGACAGAGAGAACATTTCAGGAAGAGTGAAACCCGAGTGCCGTGCGAAGGGGGAGGAAGCCTACAAGGGAAGGAACGGAAGGAGCGTTCCAGGCAGCAGCGGGGCAGGCTGTGCAAACGCCCTGTGATGATGGGGAGGCTGGCCAGGTGGGGGGACCGAGAAAAGGACTCTCGCTGCTGCAAGTAAGATTTGGAAGGGAGGTCATACTGAATTCCCGCCCCTCCAAAAAAGAAAAAAGGCCTTAGGATTCAAACCAAGTGCATTAAAGGGCATGAAAGAACACTTGAGAGTCCCAGATATATTCATGATCATCATTGGGATAGTTTCATGGATATATATATATATATATATATATATATATATATACATACATACATACATATATATATGAATGATATATATATGAATTATATATATGAATTATATATATGAATTCATATATATATATGAATGATAGTGTACATTTTAATCATGTGCAGTTTGTTGTATGTTGATGATACTTCAATAAAGATTTTTTGAAAACAACAACAAAAAAGCATGAAAGGCTTTTAGGAAGGAACAGACTTGATATGACATTCAAGTTTTCCTTGGTTGTCCTGCCTGCTGACTGGACAGTTGACTGGGCAGATGGTGGCTAGAGTTAAAATGCTGAGACCAGTCAACCGTCTCTTCGATTATCACCCAAGTAGAGATGAAACTTGCACAGATTAGATTTGAAATGCATGTTTGAAGATAGAATTCAAAGCACATAATCACTAATAGTTGTTAAAATAAAAAGACCAGGAGTACCAAATTGGCATGGGTGTGGCGTCATCACTATGAAAAACAATTTGATATTATCCTACAAACTTGTATAAACTCACACTATTTCAGAAATTTTTTTCTGTGTTGTGCCCTGAAGAAATTCTAACACAGGAGCTTGGAGACATACATACATTCTCAGTAACATTGTTATATAGAAAAAAATAAATATCTAAAATAAAATAAGCAGTGCAACTTTCAACAGAACAATACATGACTATTTGGGGATATACTATTCAACAGAAAACAGAGACTGAAAGCAGGAAAACGATTTGGACCTGTGTGGCTACGAATGCCATCTGTACAGCTGGAAGCCTCTAGAAACAAAGGCTGATCCCCTGCTAGCAGCAAGTAAAGGAGTGGGAACCTCAGTCCTACAAGCACAAAGTACTGAACTTGGCCATCAACCTACCTGCTCAGAAGTAGACTCTTCTCCAAAGTCATCAGGAAGGAATGCAGCCCTGAAGACAACTTGACTTTGGCCTTGGAAAATCCTAAGCAGATGACAGCAAGATTATCCAAGTCTCAGAAGTAAAACATATAAATTAATATAAGCAACACTCATTAAAGTAGATCACAGGCAGGGCTGTTCGTCGACATAGGCCTGGAGTCCAGGTACTTGCAACAGTGGGATGTGTTTAGAGTTTATATAAAGTAAGTCAGCCCTGGCTGGTGTGGCTCAGTGGATTGAATGCCAGCCTATGGACCAAGAGTCACCAGTTTGATTCCCAGTCAGGGCCCTTGTCTAGGTTGTGGGCCAGATCCCCAGCTGAGGGTACATGAGAGGCAACCAATAATTGATGTTTTTCTCCCTCTCTTTCTCCTCCCCTCCCCTCTCTTCTAAAATAAATAAATAAAGTATTTTTTAAAAATCTCAAAAAATGAAGGAAATCACATCTCCCACTTGTACTTAAGCATTGCCCCCTTTGCATAGGTGAATATTTGCAATCGCATTCTGTGTTGGGCATTCGGCTGCAAGCAATTAAAACCAGACACAGGAGAAAAAAGAAGTATTGAATAGATATAATATTGAGGTAAGAAAGAAAATTGCATAAAATCATAGTCAGAAATCATGAATAAAATAGCAGTACTCAAGTGTGATTCAGGGATATGACATTTTTGTGATAATACCAAGATAGAAGGAAAAGTTGGAGAGACTGAAAGCAGGAAAACGATTTGGACCTGTGTGGCTACGAATGCCATCTGTACAGCTGGAAGCCTCTAGAAACAAAGGCTGATCCCCTGCTAGCAGCAAGTAAAGGAGTGGGAACCTCAGTCCTACAAGCACAAAGTACTGAACTTGGCCATCAACCTACCTGCTCAGAAGTAGACTCTTCTCCAAAGTCATCAGGAAGGAATGCAGCCCTGCAGACAACTTGACTTTGGCCTTGGAAAATCCTAAGCAGATGACAGCAAGATTATCCAAGTCTCTGGACTATAGGAGCTTTGAGGTAATTAATTTTTGTCACAAATAGACTTACCTATATATAATTATTAGTGTGATGCAGTCCTCTATAGGTAATTGATAAACCCCTTACTATAAATACAGTCCTGAAAGTCTTCAATAGTTTATACTAAGACAAATTAAAATATGGGATTTGATGAGCATCTTAGTCCTCTACCTAAGGTGGAAGTGAGCAAAGGTGGGATAAATGGAGAAGGAGAGACTTGACTTTGGGTGGTAAGTGGACAATGCAGTTTTCAGATGATGTTTTATTGAGTTATACACTTGAAACCTGTGTAGTTCTGTTAGCCAATGTCACCCCAATGAATTCAATAAAAATAAGTTAAATGAAAAAATTAATTTAGTGGGTTGAGAGAATATTGGCTTTGAAGCATATACCCCATAAAAAGACTAAAATTTCTGAGTGCTGCCTGATAGTCAAACCAATGTCAAATTTTCTCAGTGTTCAAGCCTGAGACCCATGTATTTTGGGGGTATGGAAGCACATTATTGCTTTGAAAACTGGTACAAAAATAAAAGTGTATTATATCTCACAGATGCCAGCCTAGAGTCACTGAAACATTGAAGAAGCCTACCCCAAGGTGCTTATCGAGGATTGTCAAAGGCTACTGAAAATGAGACTGTTATAGTCTCCTTTTTCTGACATTCTTATGCTCTTTTTAAACTATGTATGAAATAAATTCTTTTAATTTGAGATGTCATTTTTACTTTAAAAGTCCTATAAGCTTGTCTGGAATAGTTACGTCATTCTTACTTTACAAGCCCCCCAATCCATACAGGATTGTTACATCTCACATTTTACTCCCAAAGTTTTTAAAAAGAGGTCAGGAAAGCAGGATTTGTGAGTGTGTGTGTGTGTGTGTGTGTGTGTGTGTGTGTGTGTAGAAAGTTTCCTGGCTTCTTCTGCACCAACTCATCACCAGGGCTTAATTACTCTGCCATGACCTCTGAATAATATTTATAATTATTTAGATGGAAAAGCTGTTAAATTAATTAGATTTGACCTTTAGATATTTGAGGACTTATTCTGAAGAAAGGTGGAAATATTGGTTGACTTTAGATTGGTTTAAAAAGTCTATTAAAATTTCAATAACCATTTTAAAAAGGGGGGGAATATTTATTTCATTTGCAAAAAAACAGGAACTGAGGACAATAAAACAGGCCTAAAGGAAGAAATGAAAATCACAAAATACATGCATAGAAATCAATACAGCTATACCATTTATTGAAATAAATTAAGTGGAATAAGTTCACTGTCATGTGAGAGAGGAGGCCAGCACCACAGAAAAGACACAGTGTTCAGTAAATGGTACCGGGTGGTTGTTCCTGTGATGGATTGAATCAGATCCAGACACACAGGATACACACACAAAAACCCAATTCAAGGTACCTTAAACTAAAAGTGCATGTCAAAACTTTAAAACGCTTTTACAAGAAAACTATTAGAATTAATAAGTGATGTTAGCAAGGTAACAGAACACACTTGTGCTTCTATAAACCAGCTATAGACAATTTAAAAATATATAACTTAAAATAACGTGTAAGAGAACAGCCCTATTATCTTAGCAAAAGTAAGTGTTTAATAAACAAATATGAATAACTAAAACAAGAAAGGCAAAGGTGAAAGTTAGGACTTTTAAAAGTATCATTCATAAAAACACAGAATATATAACTGAACATAAAAGCCAAACACTAAGAAAAAGTATAATTAAAAATAATATGCACAATTTTTTTCTCCAAAAATTGTTAAGAACTATGCATCAATCACATAAAAACAAGCTATTAAAAAGAGAGTAAAGGTTATTTATGTAAGGTAATTCCTAGATGAAGAAATCCAATTGTGTGTGTATGTTTATTTGAAAATATGTTGGAGTTTATCAATAATCAGAGACATGTAAATAAGAGTCATCGTAAGAAAAGATTATCTGATAACCCCATAAAATTGGCCAAATTAAACATTATTTCTCCCCTTCCCCTCTTCTCTCTCTTTACCTCTCTCTCTCTCTCTCTCTCTCACACACACACACACACACACTAAATGTTGCTGACAATAAAGAAAACAGAATATCTTACACATGCCTCATTGAGAGACAGAGCAACTTACTCTCAACTCTCTACATGTACTGAAGTCACAATATAGTGACAAAAGTGCTTGTTGAAACCTTATTATAAGAATAAAATATCTATTAAAAGGTGAATAAATAAATACATTGTGGAAGAGTATGCTGAGCCCATCAATTGATTTGATCATGTTTTCTTTCTTGAGCTAGGCACTGAATGTATAGGTAGGTATTCATTATGTGTTCTGTATCATTTTTAGAATACTAAAATATGTTTAATCACCTTAAAATAAAAAGAGGTGCTATGTAAGATAAAGAAAAACAGAAGTTTTGAGTTTGAATCCCTGTTTCTTATACACAGCTTACATACGCTTGAGAAAAATCACCGACCTTCCATACACTTGTTTATTTCCAGTGATACATGTTTATAATAATTATGCCTGTTCTAAATATTCCTAGAATTTTCAAGCTGGACAATAAAATAATGCATGTAAAAGTGTTTTGTAAGTTAAAATATCAAACAAATGTTAGTTTTATTATAATCTTATATATTGTTACTATTATAATTGTATAATAATTATTATTATTATTTAAATGAGTAATTTATACTGACTGATTTCTATGAAAATGAAATTTTTAACAAAATGAGCTTTAAGGTACCTCCACATTTAACATTCTAAAATTGAATTATATCTAGACTTAAATATTAGGAAAGAAAAGAATGTTTATTGGTTTAGACAATGAAATAATAATGGTCATAATTTATGAGTTATAGTGAAAGTTTAAACAAAAGTAACACATTTAATACTATGCAAAGCTAAAATTATGGATTTCAATAGCCATCATTATGAGTTTAAATTATTTTATATTGAAAAAATAAATCAAGAAAGCTTGGAATGAATTAGCCAAATGCTCTAAGGGAATACAAGAGGAGATATTTAAGGGTAATACTACATGACATAAAAGATGATTAACAGATTTTAACAGAACCACTTACTTAGTGATGCCTTAACTTCTGGGAATATTAACACATTAGATGAAACGATATATCTGAATCCAAGTGTTAACAACTGAAAAGTCAACTAGATTTTTTTCATCACAATCAGAAATGGAAAATGTCAGGACAAAGAACAACCCTTCTGACCTTTTCAGAAAAAACAATGCTCACCTTCAATGCATTCTGGAACCCGAACATAACACTTAAGGGCAATATGAGCTCTCTCAACAGTCTATCAATACTACACTGTAATAAAGCCTTGCTTTGCAAAATTTGTTCAAAGCTGACCAACTCTGATTCTACTCACTAAAATATGATAATCACAAGACAAAAACCCAATGAACCAGAAATCAGAGACAAAGTACTTAAAGGGAAGGACTCTGGAGTACCTACCCGAAATCAAGTCCTGTCTCCACTATTTCCTGGCTACATCACTTCAATTTCTTCATCTGTAAAATGTTAATAGTAAGAGCAACATTCCTCATCTGGCTGTCTGCAGAACTGGGTGAGTGCACGTCACACGTGTACAGCAATTGTTGGCACCAGGTATCTCTTCAACCTCCGAGTGAGGATTAGCTGCTACAACC